>NC_057724.1:16446073-16536843 GCF_004010195.1 Chiloscyllium plagiosum
GACATTGGTTAGGCCACTGTTGGAATATTGCGTGCAATTCTGGTCTCCTTCCTATTGGAAAGATGTTGTGAAACTTGAAAGGGTTCAGAAAAGATTTACAAGGATGTTGCCAGGGTTGGAGGATTTGAGCTATAGGGAGAGGCTGAACAGGCTGGAGCGTTTTCCCTAGAGCGTCAGCAACTGAGGGGTGACCTTATAGAGGTTTACAAAATTATGAGGGGCATGGATAGGATAAATAGACAAAGTCTCTTCCCTGGGGCCGGGGTGTCCAGAACTAGAGGGCATAGGGTGAGAGGGGAAAGATATAATAGAGACCTAAGGGGTAACTTTTTCACACAGAGGGTGGTGCATGTATGGAATGAGCTGCGAGAGGAAGTGGTGGAGACTGGTACAATTGCAGCATTTAAGAGGCATTTGGATGGGTACATGAATAGGAAGGGTTTGGAGAGATATGTGCGGGGTGCTGGTAGGTGGGACTAGATTGGGTTGGGATATCTGGTCGACATGGACGGGTAGGACCGAAGGGTCTGTTTCCAAGTTGTACAGCTCTATGACTCTATGACTTGTGATCACAGGCAGCACTCCTGCACTGATGGAAGTGGTTATGGGTTTGGAAGGTGCTGTCCAATGACCCTGGTTCAATTTCTATAGTGCATCTTCTAGATCATATCCACCACTGCTACTAAGTGTTAGTGGTGTAGGGAATGAATGCTTGTGGCTGTAGTGCCAATCAAGCAGGATGCTCTGTCTTGGATGATGTCAAACCTCTTGAGTGTTGTTGGAGCTGCATCCATCCAGACAAGTGGGGATTATTCCACCACAATCTTGACTTGTGTCTTGTCGATGGTGGACAGGCTTTGGGGAGAGAGGAGGTGAGTTATTCGCTGCAGTATTTCAAGCCTCTGTACTGTTTTTGTGGCGACTATATTTATGTGGTGAGTCCAGTTGAATTTGTGGTCAATGGAAACCCCCAGGATGTTGATAGTGGGGGATTTCAGTGATGGTAATGCCATTGAATGTCAAGAAATCTTGGGCTCAGCACAGTGGGGGAAAAAACAGACAGGGCAGCAAGTAATGACATTTGCCAGCACTGAGAGACAGTATATGAATGCAGTCAAGACATTGAGATTCCACATTATCACACTGTGCTGGTGCAAGAATACTGCCTGTGATCACAAGTCATCTATCTCCTATAGTTAAGTGGACTCTGTGGCCACCAGGAGTCCACTAATGGAACTCTGTAGTGTTAAAATCTCCCACACTGTTTTTATTAACCACCAGGGATTGAGAATAAATCTGTAGTCTCCCAGCTGTTCTGAGAGGTTGGGTATCCCTCATTCAAACAGAAATGCTGGAAATCGAAATTAACAAGAAATGCTGTGGTTAGCAGGTCTTTACAGCATTTATGCAGAGACTAAAACAGATTCTACATGTCAGGCTGTTGACCTTTAATCTGAACTAATACCATCCTGGCTGAGCTTTCATCTTCCACTGTCCTTGTTACCATCTCCATGAAGACTAAAAGCCATTCAGAGTGGAATTCAAAATTCCAGTTATTAGGAAGAAGAATATCAGGTCAGCATTTTATCTTCTTTTTATTGCATCAATCACTAAATGCAAATCACTTAATTAAATACCATTCACACTTCTTAGCCAAGGTATATTCAAAGCACCAAACGTATTGTGCAGCTGACTTTACTGCTTTTAATGAACCCATTATTTTGGTGTCTTAGATATTTTCAATTTCCTGGAAACAATCTGATGTGGTTAGCCCCTACTGGTCTTATCTTTTCCTTTATACTACTTTCACCATGAGAGACTCTGTTCCAACAAATTCCAACTCAACATGAATTTGGTCTTCAAACTGAGTATGACCTCCAATTTGCACAATGAATGAGAGTCGGTATTTTCTCTGCTTAAAGTGCAGGCTTGTTTTACAGTTACTTTATGCTTTCCAACTCATTCAGCTACAGACTAGCAAAATCAATTACAGCAACACCCCATCTCTGGGTTAACAGGGGCATCTCAAACTTCTTCTTAAAATGACTTTCAGTCTATGGCATCAAGAACACATTAGTCTTGGCAGAAGTAGAAACATTAATGTAATCACCAGATCTGCAGTGTGATAGTGGTGACTTACTTTCATCTTAAGGAACTGGTTCCATCGCAGCCACTTACAGTCCGATGCTAATTATACCTTTCCATATTGTAAAGGCAAAGAGATTCTACATCATTATGAAAATCACTCCAGAGGCCCAATCTGGAAGACCTGCACTTGAATGTAGCACTTATCATTTCCATAATGTGGGTCAATGGGAGTTAACAATGTGCATAACAAAGGTTCATCAAGACAGCAAGAAATATTAAAGTGCTGCTGCCTCAGGTTGATCAGTTTTTCATTCATGGAATATCTGAAATATGACTCTTGTACTTTAGACCTGATTGAAACGTATCTAAAGCTACAAGAGTTCTCTGATGAGGTGGTATATCATAAAATCCCTACAGTGTGGAAGTAGACCATTTAGCTCACTCCAAACCTCCAAAGAGCATCCTAACCCCCTACCCATAATCCTGCATTTCCCATGACTAATCCACCTGGCCTATATATCTTTGGACTGTGGGAGGAAACTCACACGGACACAGGGAAAACATGTAAATTCCACACAGAAAGTCACCCAAGGTTGGTATTGAACCCAGATCCCTGGTGCTGTGAGCCACCATGCTCTCCCTGGAGATATGGTATTCTTTCAGATATAGTCCCTGGACATCTTTGGGGGAGGTCAACAATTCTTTGGAGAAGAAGGGTTCTCTTTGTGAGAGGTAAAGTATCCTTTTGTGTTGTTAAGAAACATGATGAATATGCATAAGACAGTGCAAAAACTCAATGGAACTACGCATTGGAAGTATCAAAGGTGCTGTAAAGTTGACAAGGCATTTACAACTCTTCACCTGCTAATATTTGAAGAATTGGTCTCATACTTTTAAGAAAATGTCAGTGTCAGCTAATTGGCTCTGACTTTTAACATAAGCCTGAAGGTTAGCATTATAGGATTTTAACATTGTCATATATTATAACAAACTTAGTTTTAACTGACACTCTTGATAAACCGGCGAGAAAAAGCACACACGTCTGAAATGCTGGAAGTTTACTGCATTATTGACAAAGCTTTTCACTGTGCCTCGGTACACATGACAATAAATTCAACTCAATTCAATTCAGTTCATCTCCATAACATCTGAATGGCCAATTGAGGATGTGAGGCTCTCTGGTGAATTATTATTTTACTGATTTATGCTGTTAATAATGAATAACAATGACGTGTATACCCCCTGCATGACGTTTCTATTGTTTACTGTTTGTTTTTACATTGATCAGGTGGATCTTTTTATTATCCAGAATATTTAATCAACCGGTTCATTACTGGTCCCTCAGGAGCCGGTTGGCTGGACTGTACTTCCAAGTGGTTGCTGTAAACAACCCCTGGCATTCTTCACTTATCATTATCAGGATGGTGCAAAATTATAACTGATTTTGGGAGAATGCTAGCATTGCCTTGGGGAAATAGGAAATAAATGCAGCCTTGCTGGTGCTGCCCATATCCCAGTCAGAAACACTTGGGAATATCTTATTTCTTGCTAAATCTGATTGTAACTGCTATTTTCTTCCTAACAGACATCTATCCAACACCCTTTTAATGTGTTTCCATTTCAGCGACTTCTATCAGGAGCACTCCAGATATCATAACCCAACTGTGTATAAAACAACTTACCTCTTCTCATAGAGTCATTGGAAACAGACCCTTTGGTCCGACTCGTCCATGCTGACCAGATATCCTAAATTAATCTAGTCCCGTTTACCAGCACTTGGCCCATATCCCTCTAAACCCACATACCCATCCTGATGCCTTTTAAATGTTGTAAATTGTACCAGCCTCCGCCTGGCTCTTTTGCCAATTACCTTGAATCTGTGTTCTCTGCCTTTTGCAGTAATGGGAGATCTGCATTTTTGTGAGGGAACAGCAACATGTTTTATTGACTGTAGCTATACACAGATGGGAAGTCGGGGTCAATTAACCCAGACACCAACAGCCACGGGCGCCAGTTCCATGTGATTTGTCATCAATAAGACGCAACTCCCTTGTACACATGCTCAATGTAGCTGTATTCAGAGTAAATGGATCATTACTCTTACTTGACAGTTACTGTTCTTTCCGCTGTTTTGTCTCATTTACTCCACCTTTTGGATTCTGAACACTTATGTTAAATGTTCCTTTCAGCTCCTTTGCTTGACAGCAGTGAACCCTCACAACAACCAAACACTTGTCTTATCATCTGTGTATGACATACAGATATCTGTATGTTGAAATGAATAGGCTACATGCAATGAAAGGAAATTGAACAAAATGCCACAGAGCAGCCCCTATCTCTCACCAAAACGGAATTCCTTCATTCCTGCTAACGTTCCTTTTAATCTATTCTCCATTCTCCCCAACACCGTATAGAACTGAGCACAATACTCCAGCTGCGACATAACCAGCACTTTCGAAACGTTTGACATGATTTCAATTCTTTTGTGCTCTAGTATGCTATATACAAAGCCAAATGTTTTGTCACAGCCTTGTCCACGCATCTGCATACCTTCCATGTTTCTGCATGTGAACTTCCATGTCTCTCTGTTCCTGCACGTTCATGTTAAAGTGGCATTGCTTCGCTTCAGTATAAATTCACTTTTAAACACACTTAAACTTCCAGTGTCTGTCCATTTCAATGGTCTGTGTCCTGCTGAAGCCGTTTCTGTCTTCCTCGCTGTTTCCCAAGGGTTGTGTCACCTGTCAGATTTAGAATCAAGTCCTAGATGTCTCTGACATGGAAATGTGATGAGAAATGCTGTCCACTCCAACCACAACAGTCCCAAAATACTAGTGGTCAGATTTCTGTAACACAAGCTAGAATTACTGTGTTGGGACCATGTAGAATTCTCAACATAGCTGACTCCAAGGGAGTTGCTTGATAAGTTATATTTCCCAGTAAGTAATCCCCCCTGCATCTAGAATCTTCTGTGAATGCCCCCTAAATTTGGACGTTTCAGAGGGTCCCATTGTATTTACACTGAAAAGGAAATCTGTCATCCGTACTTGTTCTGGCCTACCTGTGATTCTAGACCAACGGCAATGTGGTTGACTCTGAACTGCCCTTTGAAAGGTCCAGAATGCCACTGCACTTCAGGGCAATTCAGGATGGATAGCAACCACTAGATCACCCTGCAACCTCTCCATCACAGGAAGGGGTCAAGTGAAAGGAAGACGACTGATTGTCCAAGAGAGGTTAAATCGACTCAAACTCCCGAGTAACAATTAAACAGGACCATAGACCTACCACTCACTCCACTCTCCCAATCACCCCCTTCTGCCAGACCAAACCCTGCCGGTGCCAGCATGACCTGACCCCGTTAGACCTGAGATCAACCCTCACTTTAACCTGACCCTATCAGATGTGAGGTCTACCTTGATCCAAAGTGACCCAACCTGATCGTACTGGACCTGACACCAACATCTCTTCGCCCAACCCCACATCCACATGACACATCAAACATCCCCCTCCCTGCCCGGACACTACCTGATACTGAGCAAAGGGCAGATAGCTCCCTCTTCATCATCCCCATATCCAGCCCATCACCCCACCCTCACCCTGACCCAACTCCCCCACACATCCAAAGAACTCATTTTACTCAAGAATGGCACACCTTGGGCACTACCTCCTCACCCATCTAGCACTCTATCCTTTTACCTACTTGGTACCTTACTCCCCTTATCTACCCAGCTGGCACTCTACCTCTTCATCCCACATTTGCCTTTGTTCAGCCCCTGTCAAAGTGACTTTGGGACCTTTAATAAACATGACTCCTACAATAAGGCAGCAAGTGTTGGAAAGAAGGGCCTTGGCTTAGCTTGGCTTGCTACATCAGCTCTGAGCGGCTTTCTCCCTGGTTTCGACCAATGGACACCAGATCAGACTTGGAATTTTGGACATTATCGATGGGTAAGTGGGTTAAAATTCCAGGGAGGGATTCCTTTTGGTCGAATTTGTTCCAATGGTAATCAGAATTGCTGGGCCTTCATTTCCATCATTCTGACAGAGAGACCCAAGTGGACAGCACATGAATAATTCTTTCAAAGGCTAAAGTGTGCCTGCCTACCTGGCTGTTGAGACCTCTTACTATGTTAAAGGCACTTTATAAATGTAAGTTATTGTTCCCTAGGTTGTGAAATAACATGTGGAATGATAAATCCGAAAGAAAGGCAATTTTCATTTTGATGTGCAGATAATTTGAATGTAAAGTTACTCCACACTTCCAACTTACCTGATACAACCTTTGCAGAATCTAGTGTGCAACATTGAACATAACGCAAGGTTGTTACTGGGCTGGAGTTTAAGGAAACTGGACTGAGATTCAGGATTTGCTGCCTACTGGCGCTATTAGTTGACAAAACAGGACTGAATATTTCACAATGGGTAGAGTCTACTTGAAAGAACTTGCAGGAAAACACTTTTGTAGCGCTGTATCGTCTTAAGAATGCTAATTTGATTTCAGTGACCAAATAACTGCAGCCTTGATTAGGCCATGACTGCCACTTAAACCAGGGACACGCTAAGGTGAGGAGATTCCTGTCTCAGGTCTCTGTGTATGATCACTCACACTGATGGTGTTCTTTATCTCATGGACTAAACCTTGGCAGATGATCAACAGGAACACTCTGCCTGTCAGACGTAGAGAACAACTGTTGAAAAAGCTGCAGGACACTGATATTGACTATGAAACAGGCAAAAGTTTAAAACAATTCAGAACATAAATTGACATAAAGAGGGAATATGAGCACCGTTATAAAATGTCAAAGTAGCTACATAATTGGTGAGAACACAGAACCTATCCCCACATGGAGTGAAGCAAATACAAGAGATACATTTAAAGGGGAGCCAGATAGACACATAAGGGAGAATAGAATAGGATACAGTGACGTGGTGACATGATGCAAAGTGGGAGAAGGCTACTGGAGGAGGAGACTCCACAAATCCCCCTAACCCCAATGATGGAAGAGCCCAGAACATCAGCGCAAAAGCAACACATTTCAGTCAGAAGTGCCAAATGCAGGATCCATCTTAGCCTCCTCTGAGCTCCCAGCACATAGACTCCAATCTTCAGCCAATTTGTTTCACTTGTATGATTTCAAGAAATGGTTGGAGGCACCGGAGATTGCATAGGCTGTGGGCACTGACAACTGTCTGGCAATAGTACTGAAGACCTGTTCCAGAATTAACTGTACCCCCTAGCCAAGCTATTCCAGTACAAGGGAGAATCTAACCATATCTCGAGTTTCAATGTCATCATAATCCTCCCACTATCAATACGATGGAGTGACCATTGACCAGACACTGGACCCCACCCGCCATATATATTCTGTGGCCACAAGAGCAAATCAGAAGCTAACAGTTTTGTACTGGGTAGCTCAACATCTGTCTTCTCATTGCCTACCCAACATCAATGAGGCAATAATCAGGAACGTGATGGCATAATCTCCACTTGTCTTGATCAGTGCAGCTCCAAAAGCACTCAATACTATCCTGTCAGACGTAGTCCATTTGATTGGCAATGCATCCACAATCTTCAATACTCATTCCCTTCACCACATACCCATGGTGACAGCAGGACAAACTATTATCAATATGTCGTGCAGTTACATCACAAGCCTCCTCCCACAGAATATTCCAAACCCATTTCCAAACCACATGCCATTGTGACTTAGAAATTTAACACTGTTCCTCCACTGTTACTGTGTTAAAACCCTGGAAATCCTGTCCTAACAGTACTATAGGTGAACCAAAGACTGAAGCATTTCAAAAAGGCAGCTCATCACGACCTTCTTCAGGGTAATTAGGGCAGGGCAGTAAATGCTGGCCTAGCCAGCGACACCCGCATCCCATAAAATAATAAGAGTAAAAATGCTCAACTTCCATCACTGCAACATTGGTGACCATGCCTTAAATTACTTCGACCCTAAGGTCTGTCAGGATAGAAATTTCCACCTGATTTTCTGTTAAATAAGTTTTCCAATCTAAAGGCCTGCAAGCTAATGCCATCCAGAAGGTAAGCCGACCATGGCCAGGGGCTCCCAATCCAAGCAGTATAAACCCGCTGTTAAAATTGTCATCCAAATGCAAACAGATATTGTCATGATTGCAATGTAATGTGTACTCCTAGTGCTTAAAAGTAGGTTAAAAAACAAAGAGGAAATTGAATTGGTATCGTTGCTATTTAGCTAGGACTGGCATCAGGTACAGACAAGGTGCCTTCCTGCTGAAATTGGTAGACACTGACAGCATCAGTCAGATTCAGCAGTAAGAGGATATGCCGTGTTTGCACTTTGTTAGAATTCAGACCCATTGGATGGATGTGGGTATAAGAGACTATCAGATATGCTGCTCGTGTACAACACGGTCAGTGGTTTAGACTACAGTATGTTACAGTAGTCAGCCAATTGGAACATATTTCGGTTATACATCATCTCATGCTGCCAGATTCTGTTTTCTCCTTGCTCTAGGCTGGAACTGACTTTGTGTTCCCAAAGAAAGGAGGAGTGAAGGTTCCAAAAAAGCATAAAGCATAAAGCAAAAAAGCATATGATTCCCTTCCCTCCTGATCTGTGTGCCCATTGTGAGGTTTTGCAGATGATACCAGATTTGGATTCAGGTCAGGGAATTCTCTTTCAGAACAGCAAGATTTCCTGCAATTGTGGTTTTATTCTTTCATTGAACGTGGGTGTTACAGGCAAGGCCAGTATCTATTACCAATCTCTCATTGCAGTTGAATTGCTGGTGCATTTTCAGAAGGCAATTAAAAAACAACTACATTGTTATGGGTCTGGAGTCACATCCAGGCAAAACCAGGTAAGGGTGGTAGATTTCCTTCCCTAAAGAGCATGAGTGAACCGGTTAGAATTTTACCACAAGGAATGAAAGTTTTATAGTCTCCAATGCCGAGTCTAATTTTATGTCCATATTTATTTAATTGAATTTAAATTGCACCAGCCGCTATGATGGGATTTACCCAATATCCCCATAGCTTGGTTCTCCTGGTTGCTGGCTCACTGGCACTATAACCACAGCATGAGAGTGTGATGCTGGAAAAGCACAGCAGATCAGGCCTGAAGAGCAGGTGAATCGATGTTTCGGGCAAGAGCCCTTCATCAGGGCATGTAGACAGAAACATAGCATGAATCAAGATAAGAGTGATGCTGGAAAAGCACAGCAGGTCAGGCAGCATCCGAGGAGCAGGAAAATCGATGTTTCAGGCAAAAGCCCTTCATCAGAAGCTTAGCATGAGTATTATGAAGAATTTTATTCCAAAATCAAAAGAAAAGTACGTGAAGTGCCAGCTTTGTTGCATTTCAGAAAGTCCACTTCAGGGAGGTGTTTTTGTCATGGGTAATGTCAAGAGGCCTCGACCAATGTTTTGGAGTCAAAGATTCTAATCCCACCTTAGCAGGTGATGGAATTTAAAATCAATTAATAAATCTACAAATACAAATCCCAGTGATAGTGACTGAAGCCAACATAGTATCAATTCTCTAACTTGACTAAGTTCAGTATTAATCCTTCTGACTGGAGTTAGCCCAGTATCGATACCTTATCGATAGTCTAGTCTGAATCCTATGACTGCAATCAGCCCAGTGCCATGGAGTTCATGGAATCCCTATGGTGTGGAAGCAGGCCATTCAGCCCACTGAGTCCACACCAACCCTCTGAAGAGCATCCCATCCAGACTCACCCCATCTCTGTAACCCTGCATTACTCATGGCTAATCCACCCATCCCTGGGGACTAGAGCAACTTAGAATTTAGAATTCCTACAGTGCAGAAACAGACCCTTCGGCTCAACAAGTCCACACCAATCCTCCAAAGAGTCTGCCACCCAAACCAATTACTCTACATCTACCCCTGACTAATCCATCAAACCTACACATCCTGAACACTACGGGCAATTTAGCATGGCCAATTCACTTAACCTGCACATCTTTGGATTGTGGGAGGAAACTGGAGCACCTGGAAGAAACCCACACAGACATAGGGAGAATGTGCAAACTCCACACAGTAGTGAAAGTGAGGACTGCAGATGCTGGTGATTAGAGTTGAGAGTGTGGTGCTGGAAAAGTACAGCAAGTCAGGCAATATCCAATCTCATTCCTGATGAAGGACTTTTGCCTGAAACATCGAATTTTCATGCTCCTTGGATGCTGCCTGACCTGCTGTGCTTTTCCAGCACCACACTCTCATCTCTAAACTCCACACAGTGTCCCATGCATGGAACCAAACTCAGGAGTTTGCACATTCTCCCCGTGTCTGCATGGGTGTCCTCCGGGTGCTCTGGTTTTCTCCCACAGTCCAAAGATGTGTAGGTCAGGTGACCTGGCCATTCTAAATTGCTCATAGTATTAGATACACTAGTCAGAGTGAAATGAGTCTGGGTGGGTTACTCTTCAGAGGGTTGGTGTGGACTTGTTGGGCCGAAGGGCCTGTTTTCACACTGTAGGGAATGTAATCCCGAATGCTGCAAGGCTGCAGTGCTAACCACTGAGCCATCATGCCGCCCCTAGTTAACTGGGCATTAATCCTCTAATTCTGGATTAGTGGTGCTGGAAGAGCACAGCAGTTCAGGCAGCAGCCAAGGAGCAGCAAAATCGACGTTTCGGGCAAAAGCCCTTCATCAGGAATTGTCAGCCCAGTACTAATTCTCTGACTGGAGTTATACAGTCATGGAATTTTACAGCATGGAAACAGAACCCTTCGGCCCAACCAGTCCACAACGACTATGTTCCCAAACTAAACTAAACTAATCCTACCCACTTGCATTTGGCCCATATCCCTCCTAGCTTTTCCTATTCATGTATTTATCCAAAGGTCTTTTAAATGTTGTAACGTATCCACATCCACCACTTCCTCTGACAGTTTATTCCACACACTAACCACTCTGTAAAAACGTTGCCCTTAAAGTTTTTTTAAATGTTGCTCCTTTCACCTTAAAAACATACCCTCCAGTTTTGAACTCCCCCATCTTAAGGAAAAGATCTTTGCCATTCACCTTATGATTTTACAAACCTCTATAAGACCTCAACATCCTCTGCTCCATGAAAAATGTCTCTATACAAAACTGAAAGACCTGCGGATGCTGTAAATCAGAAACAAAAACAGAAGTTGCTGCAAAAGCTCAGCAGGTCTGGTAGCATCTGTGCAGGGAAATCAAAGTTAACATTTTGTGTCCAGTGACCCTTCCTCAGAACTGATGGTAGCTGGAAAATGACAGTTTTCCTGCATTAGACAGAATGGGTGGGGGGGGTAAGGAGGAGCCCAAAGAGAGAGAAGAACAGTTCCACAGACAAAGTAGGTAATGATCTGGCTATGAGGGTGGAAAAATGTTAATGGAGACTGTTAGTGGCTAACAATAGATAGTGTGTAATGGCAGACTATGTGATAACAATGCCTGATGTGTGGGGTAGGGGGCTGGGCACTCTCCCATGTCCACTAACAGTTTCCATTAACAGCTATTCATCCTCCTAGCCAGACTGTTATCTACTTTGTAGGAACAAATTACTGCTGATGCTAGAATCTGTACTGCAGACAACAAATGCTAGAGATCTCAGCAGGTCAGGCAGCATCTGTGGAGAGACAGCAAGTTAACATTTTGAGTCTAGATGAATCTTCATCAGAGCTGAAGTGAAGTGTGGAGGGATAGCATTTAAGCTATATTTCGGGGTGGGTGGTTGTTATGGTGGGGATAGTGGGTGTAGGGTGCTGATGAATAGTAGTTTACATCGGAATGTGAGAATGGTAGAACAATGGTGTGTCTCCTGCCAGGTTTAAAAGGACAGTAAGTGGGATGGGGGAGGGGAGGACGTGATAACAAGCTAAAAGAAAGGAAAGAAATGGTTCACAACTTAAAGGTGTTGAACTCAAGTCCAGAGGCTGTAAAGTGACTAGTCTGAAGGTGAGATGGCGTTCTTCTAGTTTGCACTGTTGTTCACTGGAACACTGCCTCATGCCCATCCAAGGGCCCAAAACAGTCTTTCCAGGTGAAGCAGCATTTCACCTTGACCTCCTCCAACCTTGTATATTGTATTCGCTGCACCCGATGTGGCCTACTCTACACTGAAGATACCAAATGCAGACTAGGTCACTGTTTTGTGGAACACCTTTGGTCAGTGTGCACGCAGTACCCTGACCTTCCTGTAGTCATTTTAACACAGTGTCCTGCTCCTGTGCCCACTTGTCTGTCCTCGGCAAGCCAGGCAGCATCAAGAAGTGGAAAAGTCGACGTTTCGTGTGTCACCCTTCAGAACCCAAACGTTGACTTCTCTACTTGCTGATGCTGTCTGGCTTGGGTGATCTTTCAGCCTTGTGCTTATCTACATTGGAATCCAGCATCTGCAGTTTTTCTCTCTCTGCAGTGTTCCCAGTATTAATCCTGTGTACCTAGCCCAGTATATATTAGTCTCTGACTCTAGCTAGCCCAGGATTAGTCCTCTGAGTCTAGCTTACTCAGTAGTAACCCAATGGTAGGAATAAACCTGCATCAATTCTTTGCATGAAACAGCTGACTGTAGTTAAACCAATACGCATCGTATAAACAACACGTAATTATAACTCAGTGACGACCTGATGACACACTTACATTCGGCTCAGAAGCAGTTGTTTTCAACTCCTCCCATATGGTCTAGCGGTTAGGATTCCTGGTTTTCACCCAGGCGGCCCGGGTTCGACTCCCGGTATGGGAATGAGCAATTTTTTTTTTGTTTTGCACGTGCAACTTTATTCTTTTACGGTAAACCGATCAAACAAATGTGCGAGCGATCCCCCACGCGTAGCCGACGATGGTGGGTGAGAATGAGCTGCAGACTGGGCACAAGGCTCCCTTAGCCGGGGCTGCTTGGTGACTGGGTTTGGCTAAGATTGGGCATTTTGACTCGAAATGACCCTGGGAATCCTCTCCAACTCCGGTCCTGTAGCGTAAAGGGACAATGGGTGACGCCCCCCACCTTCCCCCGGGGGGTTCTCTATCTACCTTTTGACTCCCCCACCCCACATGATGTCTAATGTCGAGAATTCAGGGACTTTTTTTTGGGAGCGAGGGTCACTTCTGGGAAAGAAGGAGCTGTTCCCTAATCCCAGGGACTGTCTCCAAATGCACTTTTCATACCGCCCGGACATCAAATGTAAATCACGAGGACCATTTTTTTAAAAAAAAAGAGTTTGATATTGCTTCTATTGCAAACAAGTCCGTCAGATGAATACAAGCATTTCTGTTAGGAATTTAAACTCATAAATATTTAAATGTTTCTGTCGATGTGGGGTATTCTTCCACAGACTGGGACAATGCCCAGTCAATGAACATAGAACTTAAATCCATCAAATACAATCCTGCCAACGCGTATGAAGTCGACTTTCATCACAGTCCAATTCCTTCCTGACATCCTGCACAGTTATTCCGCACTATTCAGTTATTATCTAAAGTGAAATTAATTTCGAAATCCCGCTTTATCAGAGCAAGTTCACCTCAGTTGCAAACTCTACTTTTGTTGTCAAAGTCACCTTAATCCACTAATTATTTGCACTACTCGACTTTTCCATTTTCTCCGCTCCCAGTTTTTCCTTGTTATAGATATCAACTCCGCCGCATCTCTATATATTTCTATCCCTTGGGTGTTATAATGTCACTAAGGTGAGCATTTTTTTTGGATAACTGCTTTATCTTCGAAAATAGATTTTTGACAAAAAAAATGAAACGCATTTTATATCTAAGCCCGACTGGAAGTTTTTAGAATATGCAAAACCGACGTCTGTGTTGTTTTTGTGGATAATAAACCCTTCTGGCGCCACTCAAATGCTGTTAATGTTCATCCCGTGTGAAGCTTGGAGACCGTCCCTTGTTGTAGAAATTGGCCACAGTGTTATGGAAAAATGTGATTCGCCCGGAGCCAATGGAAAGGACGAGAAACGAGTTAGGAAATCCCCAAACTTTCAGGAGTGTCGCTGGGGATTGAGACCGAGTGTGGAGGCTATCCTGCAGTCATCAGCACTGACCTATCCACGGTCCTCCCATTGTGAGTAAAACTAAACAAGCTCAGAGTGAGTTTCCTAACTTTTTCTTATTGTTTAGGGTGAAACTTAGTTGCAGAAGGAAACAGTCCCGTCAGATAAATAAGTTTGATTACTGGCATCATGTTCAATGATTGCATGCTCCGTGACCCCAGGATTTGCTGAGCTCACGCACGTTTTCTTAAAACGTTTCAGTGACCGTACACATTTGCAGCAAGTTGTTTCAAAGTTGGGTGGATTAAATCATTGAGTGTGGTAAGTCTGGGTGTACCAGTGGGTTCGAAGCGACCGTGTAAACAGTTAATGACACTTCGGGAATGGAGCTATTCCCTCCCAACCAACTTTACCGGTTGGGAGCCGTTTAGTCTTTTGGGTAAAATATGAGGCTGTAAACGCAGAGATGTAATCACATCACCAGAAGGTAATCTTCATCATTGTTTGCTTCATTTGTGCTTACACACATTCCCTGTGATGTACTGCTGCGATCAAAAAGTCATTGTAGCTGGCGACAATCCAAGATGTTCAAGGCTGTAAGGAAACTGAATGCTTCAACCCAGTAACTTGATCAATGGGAGCATTTAAACATACATCAGTGAATACAACTATTTCATAGTTTTTCTTAAAAATATATAAAGCAGAACAATTATAAACGAAGTTCTGGGAGGATTAAGGGGGCCTGGTGAACTAGTGGCTGGGCATTGATACTTTGGGAAAACGTTTCTGTAGTTAGGTAGCTGGGAAATACTAATTTAGGAAGCCACCCAGTGGTACTCTGTTGTACATTTTGTCTTGAAGTAGAATAAACATTATGAATTTCATAAAATAATTTGGGGCCGGGGGCCGGGGTGGGGGAAAAGAGAGAATCCTTCTCCTGTTTTCATGTTCACTGTTTAGAATACCTAAGATTGATTTCATAGTCATCTATAAAATTCCATTGGTCTTCTGATGATCTGAGCTAGCTGGTGTTTTGGGATACGGGGAATCTCAGATTTGCGAGTCTATTTGTTGTTTTAAAAAATCACAAGAAAACGTTAGACTGGCAGCAAAATTGCAACATGGTTGGAGGAATTGAAATCCAAATTGTAGGGTACAGAATTAAACTTTTTTCCCCTCAAAATTAAATGTGTGCTCCTCTCCATGTTGTGCTGTGGTATTCTGAGCTGTTCGGTATATTGCCTGGCTTTTGAAGTTCTGAAAGAGCAGTGAGTGTGAGATCTGTCTTTCCCATGCAACAGCTGAAGACTTTGTTTTATGTTTTAACACAGACATTTATTGGGGTGGCAAGAAATGTGAGGATCTTGAGGAGTGGGAGTAAGCCAGAGAGCACATGACCTGGTTGCATTTATACTGTGCTTCTTAAAAGCTCAACATCCATTTTACAATCCATGAAGTTGTTCAAGTGTAGTCATTGTTGTAATCTAAGTACAGCTAATTTTATGCAGATCACGCCTCCACAAACATCAATCTATCAATAATCTATCTGTGATGTTAATTTGAGGGATACAATGTTGCCAAGACACGAGGGGCATCTTCTACTGTTCTTACATAGTTTATTGGGATGTTTTATTTTGCACAGGAGACTAGGCAGGGCCTCTATTTAACACATCACCCAAGAAACAGCAACACTGACAGGGTAGCATTCAGTTAGTACTGCATGTTGTTAGGAGACGGTGAGGTCTGGAGATGCTGGAGATCAGAGTTGAGAGTGTGTTACTGGAAAAGCACAGCAGGTCAGGCAGCATCCAAGGAGCATGAAAATCGACGTTTTGGGCCGGAGCCCTTCATCATTCCTGATGCTGCCTGACCTGCTGTGCTTTTCGAGCAACACAATCAACTCCATGTTGTTAGCCTGGATTTTGTGGTCAAATCCCTGGACTGGAACTTGCCAACACACATCCATCCTTTTCTCACTCTGAGGCACAAGTGCTTCAAACTGAGCATAGCTGATAGATACTGAGAAAGTCATGCAGGACACCACATAACAGGTTCTAAGTGCTGTATGTCCAATTTGTTGTTTTTTTTGTACTAACATCTGAGATTATGTATGGAGTGGGACTTTAACCTTTGACCCTTCTTCTGAGATGAGAGTGTCACCAGCAGAGTCAAATTGAAATGCAATTTTTCCATGATATCACTGTACAAAATACTTACCATGCCCTTGGACTGAAGGGTGAGACAAATTATTGTTTGGTTTTCAGGTCGTACTGTTTTGAAAATGTCAGAGTATTAAGACAGTTCAAATAGATGAGGAGAGCAATGGACTCCCCTCTCGTTTCAGCTTGATTTATACTTGCATCTACATTTTAAACTAGCAGCTGTGCATGTTTCATTCCATGCAATAGCTTCAGCGAATTAATCCTGGGCAGGAATTATCTTTCTTCCCTATTAAGTCAGCTTGTTATACTGGTTAATTTCTTTTCTTATCTATTAAGGGAATTAATCTAACCAATGGGGAGATAATAGACAATAGGTGCAGGAGTAGGCCATTTGGCCCTTCGAACCAGCACCACCATTCATTATAATCATGGCTGATCATCCAGAATCAGTATCCTGTTCCTGCCTTATCCCCATAACCCTTGATTCCACTATCTTTAAGAGCTCTATCCATCTCTTTCTTGAAAGTATCCAGAGACTTGGCCTCCACTGCCTTGTGGGGTAGAGCATTCCATATATCCATCACTCTCTGGGTGAAGAAGTTTCTCCTCAACTCTGTTCTAAATAGCCTGCCCCTTATTTTTAAACTGTGTCCTCTGGTTCTGGACTCACACATCAGCGGAAATATGTTTCCTGCCTCCAGAGTGTCCAATCCTTTAATAACTTTATATGTCTCAATCAGATCCTCTCTCATCTTCTAAACTCAAGTGTATACAAGCCCAGTCGCTCCAATCTTTCAACATATGATAGTCCGCCATTCCGGGAATTGACCTCGTGAACCTACACTGCACTCCCTCAATAGCCAGAATGTCTTTCCTCAAATTTGGAGACCAAAACTGCACACAATATTCCAGGTGTGGTCTCACCAGGGCCCTGTACAGCTGTAGAAGGATCTCTTTGCTCCTATACTCCATTCCTCTTGTTATGAAGGCCATCATGCCATTAGCTTTCTTCACTGACTGCTATACCTACATGCTTGTTTTCATTGACTGATGTACAGGAACACCTAGATCCTGTTGTACTTCCCCTTTACCTAACTTGATTCCATTTAGATAATAGGAGAAAGTGAGGTCTGCAGATGCTGGAGATCAGAGCTTAAAATGTGTTGCTGGAAAAGCGCAGCAGGTCAGGCAGCATCAAAGGAGAAGGAGAATCTCTTTCTCCTTCTTTGATGCTGCCTGACCTGCTGCGCTTTTCCAGCAACACATTTTTAAGCTCCATTTAGATAGTAACCTGCCTCCCTGTCCTTGCTACCAAAGTGGCATTTATCCACATTAAACTGCATCTGCCATGTATCTATCCACTCACCTAGCCTGTCCAAGCCACCCTGTATTCTCATAGTATCCTTCTCACATTTCACCCTGCCACCCAGCTGTGTCATCAGTAAATTTGCTAATATTATTTTTAATGTCCACATCTATATCATTGATGTATATTGTAAACAACTGTGGTCCCAGCACCGAATATTAGGGTACCCCGCTGGTCACCACCTGCCATTCCACAAGGGACCCGTTTACCATTACTCTTTGCTTCCTGTCAGTCAGCCAATTTTCAATCCAAGTCAGTACCTTGTCCCCAATACCATGTGCCCTAATTTTGCTCACTAATCTCCTATGTGGGACCTCATCAAAGGCTTTCTGAAAGTCTAGGTACACTACATCCAAGGGCTGTCCCTTGTTTATCTTTTTATAGTTACATCCTCAAAAAATTCCAGAAGATTAGTCAAGCATGATTTCCTCTTCGTAAATCCATGCTGACTCTGACCTATTGTGTTACTGCTATCCAAATGAGTCATAATTTCATCTTTTATAATTGACTCCAGCATCTTTCCCACCACTGATGTCAGACTAACTGGTCTATAATTCCCTGTTTTGTCTCTTCCTCCCTTCTTGGAAAGTGGGACAACATTAGCCACCCTCCAATCTGCAGGAACTGATCCTGAATGGATACAACATTGGAAAATGATTACCAATGCGTCCACCTCCTTAAGTACCCTGGGATGCAGACCATCAGGTCTGAGGGACGTATCAGCCTTCAGACCTAACAGTCTATCCAACACCATTTCCTGCCTAATATAAATTCCCTTCAGTTGACCCATTACCTTAGGTCCTTCAGCAACTATTACATCTGGGAAATTGCTTGTGTCTTCCCCAGTGAAGATAGATCCAAAATATCTCTTCAACTCTTCTGCCATTTCCTTGTTCCCTATAATAAATTCACCCGTTTCTGTCTTCAAGGGCCCAATTTTAGTCTTAACTATTTTTTTTCTTTTCACATACCTAAAGAAGCTTTTACTATCCTCCTTTATACTTTTGGCCAGTTTGCTTTCGTACCTCATTTTTTCTCTGCGTAGTGCCTTTTTAGTTTTCCTCTGTTGCTCTTTAAAAGTTTCCCAGTCCTCCGGATTCTCACTCATCTTTGCTATGTTATACTTCTCTTTTATCTTTTTTACAGTCCTCAACTTCCCTCGTCAGCCACGGCCACACCTGCCTCCCCTTAGGATCTTTCTTCCTCTTTGGAATGAACTGATCCTGCACCTTCTGCATTATATCCAGAAACACCTGCCATTGTTGTTCCACTGCCATCCCTGCTAGGGGATTGAACCATTGAACTTTGGCCAGCTCCTCCCTCATAGCTCCATAGTTCCCTTTGTTCACCTGCAATACTGACACTCCCAATTCTGCCTTCTCCCTCTCAAGTTGCAGATTAAAACTTATCATATTATGCTCCTGAAGTTTGGAGAGAGCTGTACTTGAGATCCCTGTAACAGCTAAACCTGTCATTTTATGTCTCAAAATGGTGAATATGGGGGTGAATTAGATACCCCTTAAGCAGGACTAACTAGCCAGACTAAGCCAGAACGATAAAGATTGACTAAATATCAAAAACCTTTTGAACCGCAAAGTGTCTTAGTCTATTTTACTATGGCTAGAGTCATGTATAAATGTAAGTTTTTAGCTGAGAGTAATTTTTAGATTTTCGGGCTGAGATTTGATTGATATTGTGGATCAGCCCTGGCTCATTATCAAGGTTTATCCGTCCAGATTCAAGATGTTTGTGCCTTACAAGCACTCTATTCAAAGCGATTTAGTAATTTCCAAAGGGGACGTTTAGTCTGCATATATTCAGAATTGAATTAGCTACAAGGCTGATGTGATAAATGGATAAGTTCAAACTATTGCAGTCAGTGATTTTATTCAGAGGTTGGCATAAGGCATGTTGTTGGAGTATGGTGGGAGAAAGTGTACCTTGCATATACTTAATCCTAACCATCAGATCTGCATCCTGAGGTAAAGATTAGGCCACGCCTTAATTGTGCCCTTTGCTTTGTCAATCACATCATAGAACGTCAGGTAAATGGGATCACGAGCTGTTGCTTTCTCTTTCCTTTGAATAATACTGATGCAAATACTAGTGTTTCAACTAACGTATTGGGTGAGCTAACCCAATGCAGGACGATATTGTAAGAGAGACAGGGTAATGGGGGAGGGGGGTGGGGGTGGGAGAAATATTTATTAAAATAAACACTTTTAGTTTGTGTATGGAATATTTAAAGATACTTATTTTGGAACAGATCTTGTTCCATTGCAGTAACGTTTAACCTCTGCAAGCAGTCTTTTCCAGCACAATGCTTATCAGGGGACTTTATCATCTGAAGTTTTGCCTGCTCATTTATGTAGAATGGGAATGAGAAAGACATGAATTGGGGGGGGGGGGGGTTTAATTTAGTCACATTTAGTTACTGATATTATATAAGTGCATTTGTTTTGTTTTTAATTGTGCATTTCAGTAACTGACAGGCAAATGTATCATAACTGCAATTTGCTACAGTAACTGCAGTGATCGAGGGTACACTGGTTATATAATTTTTCAACTCAGTGACTTCAACAAAGAGATTGAGAGTAATGTATCTAAGTTTGTTGATAATAGAAAGCCAAGTGGAAATGTAAGCTTTGAGGAGAAAATAGATATTGACAGGTTGCAGACTGATGGGGGAGTGTGATGCTATTCATTTTTTGCTATTAAAACAGAAAAAAAGGGACTTTTGAAATGTGTTCAAAGGAACGTCTGTCCTGTACAGGAAAATCAGAAAGTTAACATATAGGTATGGCAAGCAATTTGGATAGCAAATGGCATGTTGGCATTTATTATGAGGAGACTGGAGTACAAGAACTAAGTTTTGATTCAATTTTGCAGAGGTTTGGTGAGACTGAAACTGATGTACTGTGCAAAGTGTTGGTCCCCTCTTTTTAAGGAAGGATATACTTGACAGCAAAAGGTTTGCTAGGTTGGTCCCTGAGATGAAAGAGTTGTCTTATGGTCAAGAGTTGAGTAATTTGATCTGTCCTCCAGAAACATACAAAGCTCAGAAGGAGCTGGATAAGATGGATGCAAGGGGGTTGGGGAATCTAAAACATGATTGGGGATCTAGAACAAAGGGGATCAGTTTCAGGGAAAGAGGTCATTTTTTCAGGGTAGAACTGCAAAGAATTTCTTCACTGAGGATTATGTACGTTTGGAATCATCTGGAGGGGTTGTGGATTCTCTATCATTGAACACAATCAATGTTGAGATAGACAAGCAGATGTTTGGTCTTTCTGGGAATTAAGGGATATGGGGTAAAGGCAGGAATGTGGAGTTGGGCCGGAAGATCAGCCATGATCATATTGACTGGTAGGACAGGCTGGCTTAGTCATGTGGTCTCTTCCTGCTCCTGTTTCACTGATTGTTAAAATGTTTGTACTCTACTTTGCATTAAATCCATTCATCACCGTCACCATCCTTGTGCTCATATTAACACCCAGTCTTATTTGTTCTCCTTCATGCTTCTCCATGAATTTGTCACTACCCATCCCTTTTTCTAAAAAGGCTGACAATTCACTCAGTCTTTTTCTGACACTGGCCTCTTGTGCATCTTTCATTTCATTTGCCTAACCTTCTCAACCCTCGCCTCAGAAATTCTCGTTCCAGACCTTTCTCCTGATGTCGAAGCTGTTTAAAACCTACCTCTTTGCAGATTTTGGTGACTTGCTAAATTTAGTTTGAAATGCTCCAATGAAGTGCTTTGAGATGTCTTTTTACGTTGAAGATGTAAAATTAATGCAAGTTGTTTCTTGTTTCGGTTGTCATATGGTAACCTTGTGCTGTTTATTTTAATGAATGTGGTTTCTTGGTACTGATGACGCCATGCAATGCAATCTGCACTATTTACGTTAGCTGGCAGATATCCATGGCTCTGTCCACTGGAATGCTAACCACTAGGACACTCATACAGGGTCGTACATAATTCTGGCTTGCATCTGCCATTTCTACCGCTCTCTCCCCCGCCCCACTTACCCTCCCACTCACTTCACTATTTCAAACTGACAAAAAACTGGCCTGTGACTTCTGAGTAATTGCATATGCAGCAATCTACCAGTTTTCTGTTGTTGAATTTTCTGTGAAGTCTAAAGCGAACATAGTTGACATAGAATAAATTCGCTTATGTTTCAGATTATAAGTAACTTATCAATTGGATGTAATTGGCTGATCCTTTTGAGAAAATGAAGGAAGCAGTAGGTTGAAGTTCAATTGCATTAAAAGTTGGAGTTTGAATTTGTGGGTTTATTGACTACAAGCTCCAAAATAGATACAGTGATTGAAAAAGAATGGCATTTTGTGCACCTGTACTTGTGAACCTGATCTGAGTTTGACCGCCTAACCCACAAAAGCTCTTTTTAAATGGGCCTTTCTGACATGTTAGTGCTATCAACTTGTTGGTTCCATAAGATGTGCTTTCTGCACCAGTTCTGAAGCTGTGTTGGTATATCGAAGGCCAGCAACCAGGGCAAATTGTGCATTTTTACTTATGTCTAATGGGCTGCCAGTCTTTGTGAGATTGCAAAGTTTACTTTGATTGCTAGTTGTGTGAGAGACATTGTGAGCTGCTACTCTAAAGCATAGCATATACGTAGTATATTGACAGCTAAAGAGAGTTGAAGCTAGTGGAGTCCACCTCTGTTACTCAATTATTAATGTAGTGCACTTTTAGACTGGCAAGATATTAGCCTTGTTCATTGACAATGATCTTGTTTCTTGTGTCAGAAAGTTGTGGATTCAAATTCCATATCAGAGACTTGAGCACAAAACCTTTGGCTGACATTACAGCACAATGCTGAGGGAGGGCTGCATCTTCAGAGATTCAATCATTCAGAAGGACTTGAATGATCTTGACGGTCTTCTGCAGTCCTTTTGAGACCGAGGATGACTTTCTTCCAGTCTGGAGTTGTGGGCCTGAGGTGATGAAGCAGTCCAATGCTGGATGAGTGCACCCTGCCGCAGGTAGTGTAGATGGTATCTGAAGAAATGGGTAGGTGGCATGCTTGGGTTTTCACCAGTCCTTCCACCGTTCGTGTTTGGCCTCCACCAGTGCCTGTCAGACATATTCAAAATGATGGGCATCTTCATGGATGCTTCTTCTCCAGTTTGGATGGTCTTGGGCAAGAGAATGGGGATATTGTGTTTTGGGCATATCCTTTGAAATGTTTTCTCTTAGTGACACCTTCGTGAACACTTTGGACATCTTGTCAGGCATGTAGATGATTGACAGTAACTAGGGAGTTTTGGCATCATGAGGCATTGATATTAGAGTACCAACCTTTCCATTGGATTTGCTGGTTCTGTGGGAGGCATGATTGGCAATATTTCTTGAGTGTTTTGAGATGTCTGCTATACATTGGCCATACCTCCAACACAAATAGGAGGGCAAATAATACTACTGACCATGTAGATTGCAGAATTGATGCTGGATTTCAGGTCTTTGAACCTCAGATGGTCAGAGGCTGCACTGACACACTGGAGATAATGTTGAATGTTATCATCAATGTCTTCCCTCACTGAAATGTGATTGAAAGTTATGAGAATTGACCCAGGTTTTCCAATGGTTTATCTCTAGCCAATTTTCTCATACACCTCAGTGAAAATGTTGATGATGGCTTGGTGGAGTGTGTGGCCACAGCAATGTTACCTGTACACTACAGCTTGACAATAGAGATTCGTATGGTCTTTGTTCTGTACTGGAGGCGATGCAGGTTGAGCAGTTTCCCATTTGTCTTGTACAGAAGCTCCATTCCAGCTTCATAGATATGGAGTGGAGTGTTGTGTAAAAAAGTTTGAGACAATGACTGGAACGACAACAAATCTTCTTGACCCCAGTTTGCGGACACATTGGGTCTGTGGTGGAATCCTCCCGGAGGATCAGGGTTTGCATGTTGTTGTATGCCAGGTTGCACATAGTGACACATTTCTGTGGATAGCTACATTTGACTATAATGCTGATGCAGCTGAAGCCTTTGTGAGGTTGTAGAAGACCATATATAAAAATTGCTACTGCTTTCTGCACTTGCCTTGAACATTCCTTGATGTGAAGATTATGTCCCCTGTGCTTCTTGATGGATGCTACCTGCATGGAGAGCACAACTCAACAGCCACTGGGAGAAGGTAATTTTGAGATGAATTTTTGTAATGACCTTCCATGTGACAGATAACAGGAGACCGCTCTGTAATTACTGCAATCCAATTATTATTGCTAATTTCTTGAATTTTGAAGATCTACTGGCATGTCATATTCCTCCCACATGAGGAGATGAGTTCCTGTATTTGTGCCAAAACGCTTTCTTTCTGTGCCCCAGTTCCAAATTTTAACAAAACGCATCTGCACTGGCAGACTCTGTTGTCTGAAAGCCTTTCAATTTCATGCCAGACTGGAGTTGGATAACATGGTGTGTATAGTGGTCAATGACACTCATGTCGAGGATTCATAATGCTTTATGCTACTTACCCCTGGTGCAACATCACCTAAAACAGGTTATCTGGTCATTATCAAATTTCTAAGTGTGGGATCCTGCTTTGCACAAACTGGTTGTTATATTTCCCGCAACATCATAGTCGTTACATTCCAAATTATCTTGCTGTAAACAAAGAGATCCTGAGGTCAAGAGAAGTGTTTTATAGATAGAAGTCTTTCTTTCTAGGAAAGCAATTTTCTTGACAGTATTGCATACTGTGCTGTAAGGGACAACCAGGCTTGTATCATTGGCATTATTTCCGGGTTGTGTCTCCAGTTCAAAGGATACTTCTGCCTTATAAAGTGAACTATTGGATTTGAATGCTCTGCAGCTATAAACTCCCAGATGTGACATTATTTAATTGCACAACATAGATCCACTTGAATTACGACTGCTGTGATAGGTCTGGAAGGCAACGTTGTGCAAAGTTTCCCATGCTGTTCACAGATTCTTTATCCCTGCATGCAGTGACATTATACATACTTTGAGCATGGAACAACAAAAGACTGTTTAGCCTTTGAGCATGTTTTACCATTCAATTATATCTTGGCCGATGCGGGATCTGAAACCATATGCCTTTAGTCCATTTTCCTTAATACAAATGTTAACAAATGTGCTGATCAATCTCAGATTGTAAAATTAACAATTGATCTACTGTCCATTGTTAGTTGTGGAAGCAAATTTCTTTTGTGTGAAGAATTATTTCCTAATTTTAGTCCTCAAAAGCTGGCTGGTGGAAATAGAGAGAAACAATCTGTTTTCCTTAACTTTCCAAATATTGAAAGATGTTAAGGTGTGATTTGATCTAAAATTTCAGGGAATATGTCCCTAGTTTGTATAATCTCTCCGCGTAACGTAAGCTTGAATTCCAGGTATCATTCCAGTGAGCCTACATTTCGGACACCCTCCGAGGCCAAGCTATGCTTCCAAATGTGTAATGCCAAGGGAGATACACTCTATGCTCTAGTTGTGGTCTAGCCAGGGGTTTATATAACTGACAAACAAATTCTACTCTCTTCTGTTCTGGTACTCCTGATATGAAGGGCAGTCTTTCATCAACATCTTGATCACTTTGAGCACTTTTCTGGCATTTCAGTTGTTTACATGAACCCCAAGATCTTGGAGGGGGAAGCAGTAATACTTGGAAGTCAACGTCTTGGTCACATCAAAGTTCAGTTTTGAAAGATATAGTGTATGTGTCATTCACAGGTTCTATTGGTTTTCCCCTGATTCTTTGAACCTCCCATTTCTGGCTGTCCTTCATTGATACATTACTCTAGTATTTCCTTTTAAAAGTCTGAAGTTAACATTCTTACGGAACTGAAGTTCATTTGCCACAGTTTTGCTTATTCTATCAGAAGTTTTGTAATTTAATGTTTCCATCTACACGGCTTACAATGTCACCTACGTATGTGATGTTGGTAAAGTTGCTGTGTGGCTTTACATCATATCATTAACAAAGCAAATGCTTGAGGTATTTCCAGGATGTCCAACCCTATAATGCAACACCATTCATCTCTTCCTACCAATTAAAGAGTTTTTAAAAATGGAAAATCTCAGCAGATCAGGCAGCATCTGGGAGAGCAAGAGTTAACATCTCATTGAGTCCTGTTGAAAGGTTATCAACGTGAGATGTTGACACTTGTTTTTTATCACAAATGCTGCCTGATCCACTGATCCAACATTTTTTTTCTTAGTTTACAATTCCAGTGTCCATGATATTTTGTTTCTCTGCCAATTTGATTACCTGCCCATTATCCTTGCTTTTTGTCTGAAGCTAGCTCAGTCGGCAACTTAGCAACCCAATAACCTGACGTTTACAGTTGAAATAATCCACTTTCTTTTCAATTTTTGATTGGATTTAAAAGCACATGGCACATGTTAACTCTAAGTGAATGGGTTTTGAGTGAGTTAAAATCTTGGCCAGATTGCTGAGTAAGTTTTCAATGCTGGAAATAGAATTTGTGTTGGGGTAGGTATAAAGTAGCACACAACACTTCAGATTCAGATTTTCCTTTCCAATATTGATAACACTGAGAAGCAGCAATGTAAGTGACATCTTTGTTCAATCACATTATGTATTTGATACCTGGGGATTGATTCAGGCATGAGGATTGTGTGGACTGGGTGCTGGATTGTTCTTTATCAACCCCAGATTCCCAAATTAATGAACAACAGGAACTTGAGAGGGTGAAATTTGAACCTGTATCACAGGTGGTCCAAGGCATTTTTTTTTTGCATTCCCCATAGAGTAAATAACTCCACTTCTGATTTTTTAAAACAAAAACAGATAGTGCTTTTTTTTGTGTATCCATATAACACTTGCCCGTTGAATACAATGAGAGATTATAGTCACTGAAAGGTTCAGTTTGCAGAGGTACCATTATCATCACACCTTCTTCAAATTCAAGCGGTTGAAAAGAACTATTTCTGATCAAACATTCCTACTTGGTGTAAATAAAAATAATAAACAGCATGTACTGTTGCAATTACAGTAGATGGCAGGTCTGTCTGCATTGTTACAGGTAGAAAATGTTCAGTTTTAAGGTAAATGATTTCCCATCAAGATAATGTCTCTAAATTTCTTTAGTTATCACAAAAGTTGAGAACCTCAGAAGTCCCAAAGCATTTTGGAGCAAAACAAATTCCTGTTTTTGAGGTATAGTCACTGTTATGCTTTAGCTCCATGTTTACACTGGTGGAACCATGTTCTAAGTAGTGTAAACAGGGACAGCCTGTATATATTAACCAGATGCCAACCTTTTACAATGCAAAACAAAATGGCAGCTTTTGTTTTAAAGCAAAAACTTTATTTAACTGTGACTTTATGTATTATTGAGTGATGCAGCACAGGAGAAGACCATTCAACCTATTATGTCTGTGATAGCTCTTTGAGAGAGCTATCCAATCGATGTTCTCCTGTAGTAAGCGTGTCTGTGTTGATTATACCTTGTACATTTTAGAGACACACATTCTGCCACATTCTAACCCAAATTGAAAGAACCATAACTAAAAACAATATTTCAGATGAAAATTTGTAAGATACCAATAAAACATTTTGCGGGACCACTTACTATGACCTTGGTTTTGAACCAGTCATCATCACATTTTTGCTGAAGATGGAACTAAGATTACTTTTCCTGTCAAAAATCCAACCTTCAGCCAACACATTACCAAAACACTCTTATCTGCTCATTTATCTCGTTTATTGTGTGTCAGTTGGCTGTTGTTTGCTTACAACATTTCAAAAAAAAATAATGAATTGGCCACAAAACACTTTGCAACATTGTGTTGGTGTGAAAAGTACTTCTTAAATGAAAGCTTTTCTCTTTAAAGAATCTGTGGGACAGAGTAAGCGTGAGGAAACTGGATCTATTGTATTAGAGTGGGATATCAGTCAATTCCCTTGGCCAATTTCACAAAATGGGATTGAATGGAAATTACTCTGTTATTACTCCAATAGAAATGAATGACCTGGCATTGAGTAAGGCTACCAGTGTGAAGATCATTTCTCACAGGATCACATTATATTCTGAAATCTATGTGGCCTCAGGTATGTGTGAATCCTGGGGGAGTAGTTGTCCATTTATGCTCCAAAATATTAGATAAGTATAACCAGAGAAACATTCAACAGAAGCACAACTCTATTCTGTTGTCTCCTCTCCTCCATCCCAGGGTTGTCCCTAACCATAGTTGTGGCATATACAGGTAACCCTGCTAAATGTGTTGGCTATCAGTTACTGTGAATGCACACTTCACAAATGAACACAGCAAATCCATTCTTATGCGCTGGATATAGATTTGAATTATTTTGTTCCTGCTGTGAATTTATTAACCTGTGAGCACAAAGTCAATCCTTTAATCCCTTGCAATATTTCTGCAACTGCTGTTTTTGTCACTTCATTACTTTGCTTGCTTTCATCACAGCAGCTTTGACATTTGTGTGTTTTTGTTTTAGGTTTCTAGTGCTTATTTTCAGCAACCCTCGACAATCTCATGAACCTGGCTGGCAGATTGGTTGTGGCAGTAATCAAAGGGGCTGCTCTGTGCTTGTCTGCAGAGCTCATTCCACTTCCGGTGTGAGCAAATTAAACCAAATAATACAATTCCTACAGTGTGGAAGCAGGCCATTCAGCCCATCGAGTCCACCCTAATCCTCCAAAGAGCTTCCCACCTAGACCCACCCCTCTAACCTACCTCTGTAACCTTGCCCTTTCCCACAGCCAATTCTCTAAATGTGCATATCCCTGAACACTATGGGCAATTCATTATGGCTAATCCACCGAACCTACACATCCTTGTACTGTAGGAGGAAACCGGAGCACCCAGAAGAAACCCACGCACATGCACACACAGAGAATGAACAAACTCCACACAGACAGTCACATGAGGCTGGAATTGAACCCAGGTTCCTGGTGCTGAGAGGCAGTGGTACTAACCACTGAGCCACCGTGCCACTCGCATTTTCCCACAGGTTCGCTTGCTGATTTTTCGCTGCCTTTTTGCGCTGAGGGGCTATTGGTTGCAATAAATTCAAGTGGAGTTTCTGTGGTTCCCTGTATAACAGGAGAGAAAATTCCAGGGCTGTCATTATGCATCCACTTGGCAACCCTTAGATACAGGAGCTGAATTTGGCCATTCAGCCCATAAAGACTGCTGTGCCATTTGATCATGGCTGGTATGTTTCTCGAGCTCTATGTCCTATCTTCTCCCTGTAATCCTTGATCTCCTTACCACTTGGCGACTTGGCTTGCACACCTTCTGTGACAATGAATTCCACAGATTAACCATCCTCTAGCTAAAGAAATTCCTCCTCATCTCAGTTCTAAAGTGTTGTCCCTTCCCTTTTGAGGCCATGCCTTTGGGTCCTAGGCTCTCCTACTAGTAGAAACATCTTTTCCGTGTCCACTTTTTCCAAGCTGCTCAGTATGCTGCAAGTTTCAATGAGGCCACTGCCGACTCTGTTCTTCTCAACTCCATGAAGTACAGACCAAGAGTCTTCAATCACTCCTCAAGTGATGAGCCGTCCTCCTGGGTTCATTCTTGTCAACCTGCTGTGGACACTCTCCAATGCCAGCACACCCTCCCTTTAGATGTGCAGCCTAAAACTGCTCATAATATTGCAAATGCATTCTGACCAGACCCTTATACAGCCTTAGCAGTGCATCCCTGCTTTTGTATTCTAGCCATCTTGAAATGAATGCTAAACGTAGCATTTGCCATCCTAACTGTCAACTGGACCTGTATGTTCACCTTAAGAGAATCCTGAACTAGGACCCCTAAGTTCCTTTGAGCCTTTCACCATTTAGAAAATGGTCTGTGCCTCTATTCTTCCTACCAAAGTGCATGACTTCACACTTCCCCACATTGCATTTTATCTGCCACCTCTTGTCCCAATATCCTAGCCTGTCCAAGTCCTTGTGCAAACTCCTTGCTTCCTCAACACCACCTGTCCCTCCACCTATATTTGTGTTTTCTGCAAACTTGGCAATAATGCCGTCAATTTCTTGTCACTAATACATAATGTTGAATAGTTGTGGTCCCAACACGCATCCCTGCAGAACTCCACGAACTCACCGGCTGACATCCTGAAAAAGACACCTTTTATTTCTATTCTCTGCCTTCTGCCAGTTGGCCAATCCTGTATCCATGTCAGTACCTTGCCTGGAGACATGGGCTCTGATCTTTATTTAGCAGCTTGTATAGCAACTTGTCAAAGTCTGAAATCCAAATAGATCACATTCACAGCCCCATTTTTTTTGTTTAACTGGCTCCTTCTTTCCTCAAAGAATTCGAACCGAATTGTCAGGCATGACCTCCCTTTGACGAAGCCATGCTGACTCCACCCTGTTTTAACACACTTCCAAGTGCTCTGTAATCTCATCCTTAATAATAGGCTTCAAAATCTTACCAACAACCAGCCTAAGGTTTCCTGTCTTCTGCTTCCCTCTCTTAAACACGGTTGTTACGTTTAGCCATCTTCCAGTCCACTGGGATTCTCCCTGACTCCAGTGAATCCTGAAATATTGCCACCAATGCCTCTGCAATCTCCTTCAGCACTCTAGGGTATAGTCTATCCAGTCAGTGATTTATCCACCTTTGGATCTTTAGTGATGCCCAAGACACTCATCTCTGCCCCCGATTCTCTTGAAGTCCTGGTATGTTGCTGGTGTGAAAACTGATGCACAGTATCTATTCACTTCAGTCATTTTTTTGTTGTCCAGCCTCCTTTCCCAGCAGTCCAATGTCAACTCTTGACTCTCTCTCTTACTTTTTTAGATATCTTTAAAAATAAACTTATATTACTAGCTATCCAACCTTCATATTTCATCTTCTCTCCTCTTTATTGCTTTTTTAATTACTCTCTGCTGGTTTTTAAAGGCTTCCCCAGTAATCTTCACCACATTGTATGTGTTTTGTTTTGCTTTTATACTGCCCTGACTTCCCTTGTCAGCCTTGGTTACCTCATTCTCCCCCTTTTAATTTTTTAAAAATTCCTTGGGTTGAATTTCTGCTGTGCCTCCTGAATTACCCCCAGAAACTCCTGCCATTGCTGCTCCATCGTCTTCCCTGCTAGACCTTCTTTTCAATCAACTCTGGCCAGCTCCTCCCTCAGTCTTTGTAGTTACCTTTACTCAATTATAATACTGTTACATCTGACTCCAGCTTCTCCCCCTCAAACTGCAGGGTGAATTCTACCATTCTATGGTCGTTGCCCCCAAGGGGCTCCTTCACCATAATCTCCCAAATCAGGTCTGCCTCATTACACATCATCAAATGCAGAATTGCCTGTTCCCTAGGGGCCTGTACCTCAAGCTGCTCCAAAAAACCCATCTCTTTGAGAGAGAGTATGTGTGAATGAGAGAGCTGCAGAAGCACATGAGAAACTGTGTGTGTGTGTAAAATAGAATTCTTTTCCCAAAAATAATTAAAGGGGAGCCAGAACCAATATCCTGTTCATGTTACCGACTTTTGGTACAGATTTGCTTTTCGAAGCAATTCTTGAATATGACCATTTGAGTCCACAATATGGGCTGATACTTCATTGCATCATTTTTTCAGTATTACAATGTTGGAGCTAATGTCTTTTGGATCAAGTGTTAAACTAAGCTAGAAAATGGAATGCACTGCTTGGAAATGTGGTGGGGTAAAATTGGATTGAGGCAATTAAGAGGGCATTAGATGTTTTTTTGGATCGAAGTGGTGTGCAGTAATATGGGACCAGACAGGAGATTGGAATAGGGTAATATAATTGCAGGTACAATGGGCCAAATGGCCTCTTTCTGCACTGTAACAATAATCCATGAATCTATGAAGTTTTTATTTGTTGTCAGATGGAAAAGATCTTATTGAATAATTCAAAGACCAGGGAATTCTGACCAATATTAATTCTTTGACCAACTTCACTGAAACAGATTATCCAGCCTTTTACCACGTTGCTATTTATGTAAACTTGCTGTTCAGACATTACCTTCCATATTTTTGCTTTGTAAAATATGATTGCACTTCAGAAAGAACCTCATTCGCTGGGAAAGGTCTCGGGATATTGTGAAATGCATTTTGCTTTTCTTCAGTTTAACAGGGTGTTATGAACATTTCTGTGGGCAAACCCACATGTCTGGGATTGGTAGCGGATCCACTGTTTCTTACCTGCTATAATGGACTGAATTCTGTTTCCTGCTGCTTCATAGCTTTACCTTCACAACATGTAGCACGCTTTCTCACGTGCACACTTTCTTTCTCTCTAACTGTCTGAACTCTCAGATGATTGTTTCTATGTTTCCTTCAGCATGGTATTTAGACCCGATAAGGTAACACTTGTTAGCTCTCATAATGTGGAAAGTTAGCACTGAAAGATTTAATAGCTCTTTATTACAGCCCCAGACATGTATACAGTATATCTTAGGCAGAGGTTTCTCAATATCTAAAACTATTTTGTTTAGAGGCAAAAATAGAACACTTCCAGCAACATGTCATGCTTCAGTTAGTCCCCAGTTAAAATAGAGGCCAAGATCTATCATGACCATGTCTTTTAAAGGTATGCTGCATACTAGCTCTGAGAGATAACACAGCACCCATGTGCAGAACTGCATCATTGCATCACTACTCTTTTCTATCTCCTGTTGCTGCTGAAAGCTTTACTCCTCCAGATTGATACTTCTGCTTTCCTTGGAAACCGTCTCAGTCTTGAATTCGACTAAAACACAACTACTTTATGTCCTATCCTGCACTCCATTCCTGATATTGCTCTGTCTTCACTAACATTTTGTTTAATCCCTGAACTAATATAAAATTCAAAATCCATGTCCTCCTATCGGGGGAGTTTGAAAAAGGGTAAAAGTTTTCAGTATGTACATGAGAAGTTCATTTATTTTACTGTTCTTGTTAGTTAAGTTTGTTACATTAAAAGCTATTTATTGTAATTTTAATAAATTGTTGTGACTTTTTCTCCTGAGTAGTAGTCAGTCATAAGCATATTGAGATGTTCACATTTTGTGGTCACTCTGGGCATAGAGGGCTTGATTTCCCAATGCACTATTTAGGACAGGACGGTGGCTCAGTGGTTAGCACTGCTGCCTCACAGCGCCAGAGACCTGGGTTCAGTTCCTGCCTTGGGTAACTGTCTGTATGGAGTTTGCACATTCTCCCACTGTCTGTGTGGGTTTCCTCGGGATGCTCCGGTCTCCTCCCACGGTCCAAAAATGTGCAGGTTAGGTGAATTGGCCATGCTAAATTGCCTGTAGTGTTAGGTGAAGGGGTAAATGTATGGGAATGGGTCTGGGTGAGTTGCTCTTCGGAGGGTCGGTGTGGACTTGTTGGGCCGAAGGGCCTGTTTCTACATTGTAAGGAATCTAATCTATTCAACGAGTTAGAACAATAGAACCTTGTGCCTTGCTCCCTCAGCTTTCCTATATACGATGGAGGTGCCGGTTTAGGGCGGGGTGGACAAAATTATAAATCACACAACATCAGGTTATACTCCAATAGGTTTATTTGGAAATATAAGCTTTCGCAGAGCTGCTCCTTCATCAGGTAGCTTGTCTAGGTATCTAACGAAAGAGCAGCGCTCCAAATGCTTGTCCTCCAAATAAGCCTGTTGGACTGAAACTTCGTGTCGTGTGATTTTTAATTTCCTCCATAAGCACTTGCATCTCTACATAACAACACTGCCAACTCTTTGTCATGGACTTTGTGAGTCTTGCAACACAGAAGGGGCCATTTTGCCCATTACAACTGGCTGTTTAAAAGGGCCACTCAGATTACACCTTCTTCCCTAGAATCCTGCAAATGTTTCCTTTTTCAGTAAGTAACAATATGTAGGTCACTATTGAATCTGCTTCCACCATCTTTTCAGGATTTGCTTTGACGATCATGAACACAGCATGCCAAAAAATTGCTGCTTTTATTCTATTGCCAATCCTTTTGCTTGTCCTTTTCTAAACCATCTATCTGCTCACACACTGAAACTTTAACCTCAACTTGTTCATCCTGTCTCCTCTTCCAGGATGTTCTCAACTTATTTAGCTGTTCTGTCAACAATCATTCACACTTCCACCATTGCCAAGTGTTGGGCTGTACACTCTGAAACGGTTGTGTAGTAAGTCCTGGTAGGCTGAACTGTTGTTTTCTTCTTGCTCCCATCAGTCCGTTCCCCATGAAGGAGCTGTTCATGCATGCATGCTGCTGGTGTTCTGTGCGTGTGGTGCTCTGTAAGTGTGGATTTTACTTGCCACTGAATGAGTGAGCTACAGAGTGGCTGGAGCGGGGGAGAGGACAAGGATGATACAATTGGTCACCGTGTTTTGTATCTGAACAAACATTGTCAGTGAAACCTTTTAACATCGTTGATAGTCCCTTAGTTTATACAAAGGAATGAGAGAGACCGAGATGTGTTGGAGTGAGTGCAGAAGAGACTTCCTCAGTTTTAATCCAGTGTTCAGGGACTCCAGTTATGTGACAAGCTGGGATTGCTCTCCATTGAACAGAATGTCAGAGGGAGGTTTGATAAAGATGTCTGTAGTCCTGAGGGGACCCGATAGAACAAATAAAGAGAAACTGGTGTATACCAGCATTCCCTTTTAAGCTATATTGCAGTCCAGAACTTCATGTGCAGGGGCAAAAATACAAAGCACAAGAAGTGATTGCTTTAAAGTATACCAATCCACATTGGGGGGGGGGGGGGCAGAAAATGCAACAACAGACCATGTACAGAGAGAAGGGAAATTCAAAAGAATACTGATCCATGCTGTATGCAGCTTGACCTAAAGTAACTTGTCAGTGGGATCCCAGCAGAGAGAGAGAGAGAGAGCGAGAACGTGTTGGTGAGTGTCATTGTTGTCCAATGTGCTGAAGACAAGTGATGAAGTAAGAAGGGAGTAGCCAGCATCTGTAGACCAAAGTGAGGGTCTTCAGGAGAAAAGAGAAATTTGGGAGATAGGGAGAAAAAAACTTTACTCGAGTGGTTCTTTTTGTTATTATTGGCAGACAGTTTGCTTTGATAAATTTAACTGCAGAGGTCTATTCAAAGATTTGGGCATGCAATGATTGTTGCTGCATGAGTAATCAAAAGACGTGAACTGAAAAGACAAAATTTGAGTTCAAATCTCACCATGGCATTGGAGTTCAACGAGTTTTCAAATTTAAAATCTATATATATGAATAAAATCTGGTTTCATTAAATGTGACAGTGAAGTTGTTGGATTGCTGTAAAGAGTGTACAGGTAATTTATTCAATGCCCTATGATTGGAAGAGTAATTTGCCATTCTTTCCCTGTCTGGTCCATTTGTGACTCCATTAATTCCCCTCATGGTTAACTCAGGATAGCAAGCAACTTGGTTCTATCTTAGAGTTGCGCAAGAAATGCTGACCTTGCTAGTGGTTTCTACATCCTGAGAATGATTTATGAAAATATGGAGCTAGAAAGCTGGTGTCACTTTGTTTTTGCAACACGTTGTAATTAGTTAAGTCTGTTTTTGGAATTAGAAATTATCAAAGGACAAATAGCGTCAATAATTTTGTCTTTTTGTCTGACGTTTCGTAAAATGATGTCAACATTCTTATAAGTGAATGTTAGCAATTCCATTAAATAAACAAGGGATTGTAAGAGAAAATATCCTATAGAACCCTAATCCCATATGATCTGACATTGTTATAAACATGGCTCTTTTTGCACAGTACTTTCTTAAAGTAAATGTGTTGTAAACCCTTTACTCCACAAAGCAAAGAGTTCTCTTCATCTTCTACAAATCTGGACCATTCTCTAAGTTATGTTAGATCCAACAGAAAATAAAGGGTGAGTATCTGCATGTTTTTTGCTTCAGGTGAGCCAGCTCTCAATAGATGCAGAAAATTAAAGCTACTTTTCATAGGATGGCAGTCTGGAGGTCTGATAGAGCTTTCTCTCAATGCCAGTGATTCACACCAACTTAATTCATTGGCTCTAATATCATAAAGTTATTTATAAATGCAACTTCTTCCATTTTGTTCTTCAGCTTTTTTTTGCTGAAAGCACAGATTCCCATGCTTTGTCTCTTTTGCTGAAGTCAGCCCTGATATTTGTTGTGAAAACAGATTTTGAGAAAAGACCAAATCAAACTTGTCATCAGAAAACCGGTGGAATGCACGCAGCTGTGTAGCATCCAGGTTCCACCGATCCATGTAACCTCCACCTCTCTCTGAGCTTTAGGGTGTGGGAGGAGAAGACTGATCTATGAAGATTGGAAGATGTATAATTGAAACCACTTCTACGAAGAAAAGAACATGCAATGCTGGCCTGCAGCTGTGAGTTCTGCTATTCTCATTGGTGAGTTTTTTGGTGCTAGTCCATGTCATTGGAACTCTGTGAATCTTTGTAAAATCATTTCCTCTCTGAACTCTTCATATAAAGGACTATTGATTTGTATGACTATTGTTCTTCTGTCATTCAAATGCATTGTGCTATGAGCAAAAGGCTGATCTTCGGGTTGTTAATCATGAGCTTGCTCATTTTTTTTTGAAGCATGTAACCCTCCTAAAATTGTGTTATCTCCTGGAGTGTTTCTTGTGAGTTACATTATCAAGTGTGATATCTCTTGACAAGAGCTAATCTGAAGGATGATGATGTATGATATTACTACAGTTTTTTGAAAAATAATTGGTAACTCACACTTGTGTATATTTTATAAGAAAACATTTTGAATGAATTCATTCTCAATTTTCTATGCAGTTATTTTATTTAGCTGCCTTGGTCATTTAACATCTGGTTGTTTTAAGTTCTCAAGCTGCAGCTCTGATGTTGGATGTCTGTGCAGAGAAGGCTGCCTTGCAGAGTATTTTCATCCACCTGCTAAGTTCTTGTCTGAGATTTGGAATGAAGGGATTAATGTCCATCACTCTGATTCCCAGCAGTGGTTTTTACCAGAATCCTGCTGTGTACAGTATATACATATCCATGCCCCACTCTCCCTGATGGACAGTTCAAGTGTCAGACATGTTTTCAGCCACACCCATGACTGAATAAGAAAATCTAATTGTAGATTTTGCACTCCTGAAGATATTATGGTAATGTTCATTCTGCTCATGGCTCCTGTCAGCTGATTTTCACGCTTTCTTAGCATTTGTCTAGGTGAGTGCCGAAACCTTTTCAAAATAAATGAGAAGCTTTTTTTGTTTTGAGAAGCCCAGATCAGCAAAGTGTCTTGAAAATTGAGCTTCAAATGGGTTTTGCTGCAAAAGAGCTTTCTCGCCTATAACCACAGTGGCTGAGCCATTCAGAGGTGCCTGCTTAATATCCCAGCTGCTTGGAAAAACAGATGCTATTTTCTTTTATTGTCAACTGTCCCTTTATTGTTCAGGTAATAAGCTGCATCCTTCAGCTCAGTGCTTTGTTCAGTCCACCTTCTGACCTAGTGCCACACCTGTTGATTTAGCTCTGCAGGAACATATGCAGGCTCAGCAATCTTCATTTGAGATTTAAAAAAATTGTGCAGTGAATCATGGGTAAATGTGTATCCTGTCACCTGCACGTCATTATACAGTGAAACAAATCCATATGATCCTTTTGTAAAGTGAGCTATGCTACTCAGAACCGTGGAGGATATATAGGGGAATGCTACAAGACCAATCCTTCGATGTTTTGTCATTAGATTTTCGTGGAAAAAAAAATGCAGGCTTGACATTCCACCTCTTCCTTTCCCCAGCCCAGCGACATTACAAATTGCTGAGTCAGGGAGGGCAGGATTATACACTCATTCCCTACAACAAGTTTGAAAGAGGAGGGGTTTCACTAAAACTGAAGTCCCATGGGTGGCCTTTCCGCTGTCTGCCTGCCCACGCCTGACCTGTTTGTGAGTTTTAGGCTGGCAGGCAGGTCAGATGTCAAGTGCCCTACCTGGCCTTGAAGCTCTTAAGTGGCTAATTAATGACCATGTAATGGCCTCACCCCACCCCTTTTGCTATCTAACCCACTGGGGCAAGCCTTTGCAATGAGGAAATCTCAGCAGCTTTGCCAGAGGAAGGCCACCTTTGCAGCCCCACCTATCAGAGGCACCCCATCATTTCCAAAGAAATCAACTTCCATAACCCTCCCCTGAACTCTTATACCCAGCTATCCTCACCTGCCTTGTCATGACCCTGATACTGCATGATACTGCATCAGCATGATACTGCCTGTAGTGCCAGTTATGGCCCCCACTACTGCTTGGCGCTGCTGGGGCAACAGAGTAGCTGGTACCTGTCTTAAGATGAGACATCCTCTCAAGAAACTGGAGGTCTTGCCTTAAAGGAATGAATTCTGCTCCCACTATTTTACATGTCTATAGAGGGACAGGTGTTGGGATCCTGCGCACTTTTTCAGAGCGAGGTGGGGCAATCCTTTTTTTCTGTTAGCCCTCATGAAGTGGAAGATGCTAGTTCAGCCAGCTTCTCTTGATGTACCCAGTTGCCCTGGAGAGAGTGGGGTAAAAACAATGACTGCAGATGCTGGAAACCAGATTCTGGATTAGTGGTGCTGGAAGAGCACAGCAGTTCAGGCAGCATCCAAGGAGCTTCGAAATCGACGTTTCGGGAAGCTCCTTGGATGTTGCCTGAACTGCTGTGCTCTTCCAGCACCACTAATCCAGAATCTGGAGAGAGTGGTGCTGAGCTACATCCTTGACCGAGTCCATTGAACACTAGAAGTCCCATCAGGGGGCTGATGCCACCCTCATACTCTCACAAGTGCTTTCTTTCTCCATCTCTTTGAACTTCTTTTACTGCCACCATATTGAGATAGCTTAACTTGGCACCAATCAATTCCTGAATCTGTAGACCCTCATGGTTTTGATGCATACTGCATTTAACCAAAGTAAGTCAGGGTGTGGGCAAAACCACGAATAAGCAAGAACACTTTCTCTTCCCCTAACTGTAGACAGAAAACATTGTGCTGTAGTTAACAGATTCAGTAAAGAGTGTCTTTGTTTTTCTTATTTTTTTAATATAATGATTAAATTGTGTTGCCAGATAATATACATACAGTGGGGATATTCTTGGGGGCACCGACAGGGCTGATCGTTTTGAGCTGGGAATGACATGAATTTCCTTCACTTGAAGGGTTTTGAATCCTTTGAAGTCATCTTTTGGTTTTGCATGTTGCATTGTTAATATGTTTAAGGCGGTGTTATGTGTGAGCAGGGCTGTGAGATATTTCTCCTCTTCTCGCCTCATGGCCAACCCCAAACCAGGCATTTTGAGAAGGAGAGTTCTAACATAACAGTGCTGTGTCACTTTGAAGGTAGACCAAGTGGCCTTTCTTTAATTTATAAATCGAGACGAGATAATGGCCATTTACTTACACGATGCTCAAACGTTTTGTACATTGGTTCAAGAGATGTGGGAGTTGTTGGCTAAACCACTATTTGTTGCCCATCCCTGTTGCCCGAGAGATGCTGGTGGTGAGCTTGTTCATGAACCGCTACAATTGTTGGAATGTAATGACACCCACAAATGAGAATGCAACAAAACATCCACTCTGCAAACATCAATGATTTCTAGAGATGTAACATACAATCATTTACCGTCCTTCAGATGGTAGTTGAAAGCGGTGAAAGTCCAGACAAATCCTCTATTGGTGTCTTTAGGACAAGTGGAGGTTGGAAGTTCCTGACTTAATTGAAATCATGGTTGAGTCACTTTTTAACGAACAAATAGAATCTTCCAGGTAAACTTAATTAGCTCAAGTGAAACTTGAAAGGGTTCAGAAAAGAATTACAAGGATGTTGTCAGGGTTGGAGGATTTGAGCTACAGGGAGAGGTTGAACAGGCTGGGGCTGTTTTCCCTGGAGCGTCAGAGGCTGAGGGGTGACCTTATAGAGGTTTACAAAATCATGAGGGACACGGATAGGATAAATAGACAAGGTCCTTTCCCTGCGGTGGGGGAGTCTAGAACTAGACTGGTTTAGGGTGAGAGGGGAAAGATATAGAAGAGATTGAAGGGGCAACTTTTTCCCACAGAGGGTGGTACGTGCATGGAATGAGCTGCCAAGGAAGTGATGGAGGCTTGTACAATTGCAACATTTAAAAGGCATCTGGATGGGTATATGAATAGGAAGGGCTTGGAGGGATAAGGGCTGGGTGTTGGCCGGTGAGACTAGATTAGGTTGGAATATCCGACCGGCATGGACAAGTTGGACTGAAAGGTCTGTTTCCGTGCTGTCCATCTCTATGATTCTATGACTCTAAGATGCCCAGGGCAGAATCCGGAAGAAAAGCCATTGTTGTAATTATCAGGCAACAAATGGATCAGAAATAGGATCGTGCAGCCAATCTAGCTGGGTAACAGAGTAGAGACGTTGGAAGAAGATGGTGCAATGAACCATAAAAGTCAAGGAGAATAGGAGATACGTGGATAGTTTACCTTGGCCATAGACACTTAGGAAGTCATTTGTGACTGAGAGCTGTTTTGCTATTGTGACAGTGTCAGAAACTTAAGGGAGTTCTGGGAAAGGCAAATGAATATTGGAAGCTGAGTACAGTTTGAGGAGTTTCGAGAGAAATGGGAGTTGCAGACAGGGCATAAGTTTGCAAGAAAGCTTGTTTTATTTTATTCTGGCTAAGACTGGGTGAGTAAATGTCTTGAACTCAGTGCCTTAGCCATCCTCCAAATGTGCAACTTGTGTGTCATTAACTGTTTGTTCGTTTTGACAACCATTTTTCCCTTCTTGCTAAACTTCCTCCTATTTGTGTTCCAGTTTCATGCTCAGCTGAGGTTGGCTGTGTGTTTAGCTGTGACTCTGCAAATTATAAGCTTCTCAAAACCTAGGGCATTGCAAAAGGCCTGCTTTTAGCAGCTGTTATTTGGCTGGGGGCCCTGTTTAGACCATGCTTCTTCCACCCGCACTTTTTTTTTAAAAAAACAAGGTTTGCTGTGGTTAAACATCATGTGAGAGTTTCGAGTAAGTGGAGGGGAGGGAACTGGAAATGTTGACTGTCTGAAACAAAAACTAGCAAGAGTCAGCTGTGATGGTAAAGAGGAAAGATGACTTGGAGGGTAAAGGTTTGCACTCAAAATTTTAACGTGCCTGATTCCTGCTGTGCACTTCCAGTAGTTCTTTTCTCAATTTTAGGATTTTTCCACTCAAAAACAAAGAGGTGGCTCCTTTCTTTTTTTAAAATTCCTTTTCTTCTTTTCTGGTTTGTTAGGGCAAAAGCCATGCTCAAGAAGATTCTGCGTTACTTCTTCACAGGCTGTTCCTGAATAGGCCACTAGGAGGCATATGTGAACAATCCAATGCCCACTGCCCCTCAAATATCTTGTATTTTTCCTTTCTCTGCAGTTCCTTTGGGATGAACCCAGCCTCTGTTCAGTGATTACAATTTGTCAGCATGAGAGAATTAAGCCTGCATTTTGCTTAACTATGCCACGAACAGTTGTTGCTTGTGTTGTGCATTGACGCTCCAACATAACAGTGCTATGGATGATGCCCTGGATTGATAAGTCTAGCTCTCTGAGTACATAATGCTTTTTACATGCAAATGAAATACAGAAACCTAATTTCTAAACTTGCCTTACAGAAAACAAAGTGCTGAGAGGCTGCTAGAGACTGAGGCAGCAACATTTTGAGATTTTTGCAGTAGGCTGACCAGAAACTTGGCAAAATGAGAACAATGCTTGCTCCTTAAACTCAAGGAGTGGTGGACTCAGCAATCGAATTCTCACTTTATATTTTGGGCTGAAGTATATGTACCAGAAACACAGGTGATTTATTGAAAACCAATCCTCAGAAAGCGTAAATGACAGGCTGTCGATGTCACTGAGCTGTGTGACCTGCTGAGATGTATATCTCCCCTGTGGGGCCCATCTCTAGGGAGGGATTACCATGCAAACATATGACTGCAAAATGTTAGCATCATTGAATATGCCTTGCTCCTGATGTTACTGCTTGCTTAATGAAAACACAAGCTATCTAATTGATTTGGAAAGGATTTAGAATGCATCCTGTGATAACTATTGAATGATGGATATGTCCATTTCAAGGTGAGAAGATACACTGGTGATGAAAGTTTCTAATTGAAAAGACGTGTGTATGTGTGTATGCCTTGTTTCTCTGCTGCTCATTTGATCCATTGGTGTGTGACAATGGGGCAGGAAAAATTCTGATTCGATCAATCTCTCCCTAATGCTGAAATGTAGGGAAGAGAGGCTAGGAGGTATTATGTGGAGACTGGGCCCTAGTGAGCTGAAGGTGGGCCAAAGGGTGTAGTGAGGAGGGGATGCAACAAGACCTTGAATTTATAAGGAACAGTTTTCGGGTTGCAGAGAACTAGGCAAAGTTCTGGATCAGTGATACAGAATTTGATTATTGTCATGTATTGAGAATACAGTGAAAAGGAAGTTTTACGTGCTAACCAGACAAATCATAACTTAAGTACATCATTGTATATGAACGTTGAATAAAAACAGTATCTGACTGTGTTACTTCTGTGTTCCATTTGAGAATGAATAGCTTCACTATAATCACTATCTCAGCTTCTGTGTAAGGATGGCCATTTGTCAAAGACTAATTATACACAGAGGTTTATAAAATCATGAGGGGCATGGATAGGATGAATAGACAAAGTCTTTTCCCTGGGGTCAGGGAGTCCAGAACTAGAGGGCATAGGTTTAGCGTGAGAGGGAAATGATATAAAAGAGACCTAAGGGGTAACTGTTCCACGCAGAGGGTGGTACGTGTGTGGAATGAGCTGCCACAGGAAGTGGTGGAGGCTAGTACAATTGCAACATTTAAAAGGCATCAGGACGGGTATATGAATAGGACGGGTTTGGAGGGATATGGGCCAGGTGCTGGCAGGTGGGGTTAGATTGGGTTGGGATATCTGGTCAGCATGGACGGGTTGGACCGAAGGGTCTGTTTCCATGCTGTACATCTCTATGACATACGATGACATGTTCATGTATGAGTTACTGCTTAAGAAAAAGAAAAGGTAAGTGTTGAGGGAGATGAAATATATGATTCCTTTTAAGAAAGGCCATTGATCCAAGCACTTCTGTTCCATGAGAGGGCACAGTTTTAGAGTAAGGGGCAGGGGATTCCAGACGGAATTGGGACAAAACCTTTTCACTCAGTGGATGGTAGGAATCTAGAATAAAGTGCCTGGGAGGGTGGTGGAGGCTGGAAATCTCACAACCTTCAAACAATATTTGGATGAGTTCTTCAAACATAAAACATTAAAGTGCAGGGATTAGTGGTAGTTATGTTGGTGTAGACTCGATGGGCTGAAGGGTCTTTTATGTGATATATGAATCTGTGAATTATGTCAATTGCTCAGGCTTTTAAGAAGTTGGAGAGACAAATTTTATGATCAATTCTGTGGATAATGTTCAGATGTGTTTTGTTTACAGCTAAAATATTTCTTCCCCCGCCTCCCCGTTCTGAATCTTAAATTTCTCTGCAGGAACAGTGAAATATTTTCCAGAACGTTGGAAAAGGGGGAGTGGGGGTTGGGTGAGAGGGGGGTGGAGGGGGGTTGTTGGGTGAGGAGGGGTTTATTTAAACAATGTGGCATTTTTCTGTTTGCTTAGCAAAGTTTGGAATGTGAATGTTTCACTGGGGAGAAGAGTTGGCTCTGTTTAAAGAGTCTAAGTAATGTAAAGGAATTCCACTTGTGACCAAATAAGCGAGTGCTGACACGCACTGTGTAGAGACGACACATTGTTGATGTGCAACTGCAGCTGGGGAGCATTACAAGTGTCCAGGTTGTCTCAAGCCACACACTACCCTGACCCTTTGCTTCCATGTGCCTCAGCTGAAGGAGTTCACGTGTTATTGTGCTGCTTGCTGCCAACGGCAATAGACATCGGGGGGAAGATATTGAAGGCCGAAGCCTTGTGACCATGACCCCTCAATTGAAACTGGGGCGAGCCATGCCATTGTAATCGGCCTTCACTGAGAAACAGTCAACTGAACCTGCCTCATCTGTTTTTGTTTTATTGAGGGACAGACACTACTTTTAAAAGGGCTGTGAATTTTGTACGAATTACTCAGACAGGCTTGAACCAGCTCTTTAACCTGGGAAGCAACCACCTGTTACCTCCCAGGTGCACAGGTCAGGGATTCTCTGATTGACTGCAGAAAATTCTCAAGGGGGAGGGTCAACAGCCAGTTGTCGTGGTGCATGTAGGCACCAATGATATAGGTTAAAAAAAAACAGGACGAGGTCCTACAAGAAGAATTTAGGGAGTTAGGAACCAAGTTTAAAAAGTAGGATCTCTGAGGTAGTAATCTCAGGATTGCTACTAATGCCATGTGCTAGTCAGAATCGGAATGATCGAAGAATCAGGACGAATGAGTGGCTTGAGAGATGGTGCAGGAGGGAGGGGTTCACATTTTTGAGACATTGGGATCGGTTCTGGGGGAGGTGGGACTATAACCAGTGTCCTTGGGGGTGCCTTTGCTCGCGCTATTGGGGAGGGTTTAAACTAATGTAGCAGGGGGATGGGAACCAAATGAGGTTACTGGAGAGTAAGGAGGTAGTAACTAAAGCTTGTAAGGAACTAGATAATGAAGTCAGTGTGACTAAGGGGAAGAGTAGGCAGGAAGCGGCGGATGAATGCTGAGGGACAAGTGGTCTGAGGTGCATATGTTTTAATGCAAGAAGTATAGTAGGTAAGGCAGATGAACTTAGGGTTTAGATTAGTACCTGGGAGTATGATGTTATTGCTAATACTGAGACTTGGCATAATTGGCAGCTAAATATCCTCGGACATCGATGCTTCAGGCAGGATAGAGAGGGAGGTAAAAGGGGTGGAGGAGTTGCATTACTGGTCAAAGAGGATATCACAGCTGTATTCACTGAGGAGAGGGTCATGGCGGCTGTTGAGGTTAGGGATAGATCGTTAATTACTCTTGGTCAAGTCAGCATAAGAAAGGAGGAACTGTTGTGTATTCTAAAAGGCATTAAGGTGGACAAGTCCCCAGGTCCGGATGGGATCTATCCCAGGTTGCTGATGGAAGTGAAAGAGGAAATAGCTGGAGCTTTAACAGATACTTTGCAGCATCTTTGAACAGGGGGGAGGTCCCAGAGAACTGGAGAATTGCTAATGTTGTCCCCTTGTTTAAGGAGAGTAGCTGGGATAATTCAAGTAAATACAGACCTGTGAGCCTAACGTCCGTGGTAGGGAAGCTACTGGAGAAGATACTAAGGGATAGGATATATACCCATTGGAAGAAAATCGGCTTATCAGTGATAGGTAGCATGGTTTTGTGCAGGGAACGTCATGTCTTACAAACCTGATCGTATCCTTCAAAGAGGTGACAAAGTTGACTTATGAGGGAAGGGATGTAGATGACATCGGTGTGTGTCTATGAAAACTTAATAAACAGCAAAATTCACAACTGATCTTGGAGGAACCTGTTTGGGCGAGGTCACAGCACAGAAGCAAATAAGTAAATAGTTTTAAGTATAATCTTGCTGTAAATCTACAATAGTGAGTACAGTGGGTTCTTTCTTGATTTTTTTATTGGGATCTGTCTCGTGATTAAATTTTAAAAATATAAGCCATAGATATTAAGTTAGCCCTGGAGCAGTGTTTCGCAGAGCAATAAGATGGTGCTATTTTCTGGGTCTGTAGATTGGACGGAGCAAAGTGGCCTTTAGTAGAATGATCTGCTCTTCTTGATGGATGTGGGAGTTTCAGAATAGTTTAAAGGTTATTGAGGATTATACCTGCAATAAATGTCATTGGTTGTGAACTCTGTCAGATCATATGGATGCATTGGAGTGCCAGTTAGAGGCCATGAGGAATTTGCAAAGAGCTAGGGTGTGTGATGGATGGCAGTTATAGAAAGGGAGAAAAGCTGCAGTCAGGTAGAGGAGTTAACTCCAAGAAAGGTGGGAGAGTAGTGCAGGAGTCTTCTGTGGCTATCCCTATTTCAAACAAGTATGCTGTTTGGAAAATGTAGGAGGTGATGGACTTTCAGGGGAATGTAGTGCGAACAGCCAAGTTTCTGGTATTGAGACTGGCTCTAATGTAAGGAAGGGTACATCGGGTTCTAAGTGATCGATTGTGTTAGGAGACTCTCTAGTCAGGGGCACAGACAGACGTTTCTGCGGCCAGCAGTGAAAAATAAGAATGTGTTTCCTCTCTGGTGCCAGGATCTAGGATGTCTCAGAGGGTGCAGAATGTTCTCAAAGGGCAGAGGGACCAGCAGGAGGTCATTGTACATTGGTACCAACAACAAAGGGAAAAGTATGAGATTCTGAAGGGAGAATATAGAAAGTTAGGCAGAAATTTGAAAAAGGAGGTTCTCAAGGGTAGTAATATCTGGATTACTCCCAGTGAGGGCAGGAATAGAACGATAGAGCAGATGGATGTATGGCTGAGGAGCTAGTGTGTGGGAGAAAGATTCACATTTTTGCATCACTGGAATCTCTTTTTGGGGTAGAAGTGACCTGTACAAGAAAGATGGATAGCACCTGAATTGGAAGGGGACTAATCCACTGGCGAGGGGATTTGCAAGAGCTGCTCGAGAGGATTTAAACTTTTAAAAAGGGGGTGGTGGGACCCAGGGAGATGCTGAGGAAACAGATCAATCTGAGACGGGTACAATTGAGAAAAGAAGTGAGTCGAACAATCCGGGCAGGAACACAGCATAGAACAAGGTAGGACTGATAAATTAAACTGCATTTATTTCAATGCAAGGGGCCTAACAGGGAAGGCAGATGAACTCAGGGCATGGTTAGGAACATGGGTCTGGGATATCATAGCAATTACAGAAACATGGCTCAGGGATGGGCAGGACTGGCAGCTTAATGTTCCAGGATACAAATGCTATAGGAAGGATAGAGAGGGAGGAGTGGTGTTTTTGATAAGGGATAGCATTTCAGCTGTACTAAGGGAGGATGTTCCTGGAAATTCATCCAGGGAAGTTATTTGGGTGGGACTGAGAAATAAGACAGGGATGATCACCTTATTGGGATTGTATTATAGACCCCCTAATAGTCAGAGGGAAATTGAGAAACAAATTTGTAAGGGATCTCCACTATCTGTAAGAATAATAGGGTAGTTATGGTAGGGGATTTTAACTTCCCAAACATTGACTGGGACTGCCATAGTGTTAAAGGTTTAGATGGAGAGGAATTTAAGAGTGTACAAGAAAAATTTGAATCCGTATGTGGATGTACCTGCTAGAGAAGGTGCAAAACTTGACCTACTTTTGGGAAATAAGGCAGGGCAGGTGACTGAGGTGTCAGTGGGGGAGCACTTTGGGGCCAGCGATCATAATTCTATTAATTTTAACATAGTGATAGAAAAGGATAGATCAGATCTAAAAGTTGAAGTTCTAACTTGGAGGAAGACTAATTTTGATGGTATTAGGCGAGAACTTTCAAAAACTGATTGGGGGCAGATGTTTGCAAGTAAAGGGACGGCTGGAAAATGGGAAGCCTTCAGAAATGAGATAACTAGGGTCCAGAGAAAGTATATTCCTGTTGGGGTTTAAGGGAAGGCTGGTAGGTATAGGGAATGTTGGATGACTAAAGAAATTGAGTGTTTGGTTAAGAAAAAGAAGGAAGCATTTGTCAGGTATAGACAGGAGAGATCGCGTGAATCCTTAGTGTATAAAGGCAGTAGGAAAATACTGAAGAGGAAGATTAGAAGGAGAAAAAGGGGACGTGAAATAGCTTTGGCAAATAGGATTAAGGAGAATCCGGAGGGTTTTTACAAATACATTAAGGATAAAAGAATAACTAGGGAGAGAATCAGCAGATCAGCAAGGTTGCCTATGCGTGGAGCTGAAGGAGATGGGAGAGATACTAAACAGGTATTTTGCAACAATGTTTACTGTGGAAAAGGACCTGGAAGATATAGAATGTGGAGAAATAGATGGTAACATCTTGAAAAATACCCATATTAGGGAGGAGGACGTGCTGGATGCTTTGAAATGCATAAAGGTGGATAAATCCCCAGAACCTGGTCAGGTGTACCCGAGAACTCTGTGGGAAGTTAGAGAAATAATTGCTGGGCCTCTTGCTGAGATATTTGTACCATTGATAGTCACAGATGAGGTGCTGGAAGACTGGAGATTGGCTAACGTGGTACCATTATTTAAGAGGGTGGTAAGGACAAGCCAGGGAACTATAGATCGGTGAGCCTGACGTCAGTGGTGGGCAAGTTGTTGGAGGGAATCCTGAGGGACAGGATGTACATGTATTTGGAAAGGCAAGGACTGATTAGAGATAGTCAACATGGCTTTGTGCGTGGGAAATCATGTCTCACAAACTTGATTGAGTTTTTTGAAGAAGTAACAAAGAGGATTGATGAGGGCAGAACTGAGGTGGACGTGATTGAAATGGACTTCAGTAAGGCGTTCGACAAGGTTCCCCATGGGAGACTGATTAGCAAGGTTGGATGTCATGGAATACAGGGAGAACTAGCCATTCTGGCTCGAAGGTAGAAGACAGAGGGTGGTGGTGGAGGGTTGTTTTTCAGACTGGAGGCCTGTGACCAGTGGAGTGCCACAAGGATCGGTGCTGGGTCCTCTACCTTTTGTCGTTTATATAAATGATTTGGATATGAACATATAGTTACTAAGTTTGCAGATGACACCAAAGTTGGAGGTGTAGTGGATAGCGAAGAGGGTTGCCTCAGATTACAACAGGATCTTGACCAGATGGGCCAATGGGCTGAGAAGTGGCAGATGGAGTTTAATTCCGATAAATGTGAGGTGCTGCATTTTGGGAAAGCAAATCTTAGCAGGACTTCTACACTTAATGGTAAGGTCCTAGGGAGTGTTGCTGAACAAAGAGACCTTGGAGTGCAGGTTCATAGTTCATTGAAAGTAGAGTCGCAGGTAAATAGGATAGTGAAAAGCATTTGGTATGCTTTCCTTTTTTGCTTCAAGCATTAAGTACAGGAATTGGGAGGTCATGTAGCGGCTGTACAGGTTGTCGGTTAGGTCACTTTTGGAATATTACATGCAGTTCTAGTCTCCTTCCTATCGTAAAGATGTTATGGAACTTGAAAGCGTTCAGAAAAGATTTACAAGGATGTTGCCAGGGTTGGGGGATTTGAGCTACAGGGAGAGGCTGAACAGGCTGGGGCTGTTTTTCCTGGAGTGTCAGCAGCTGAGGTGATATAGAAGTGACCTATAAAGGTTTATAAAATCATGAGGGACATGGACAGGATAAACAGACAAGGTTTTTTCCCTGGGGTGGGGGAGTGCAGAACTAGAGGGCATACATTTCAAGTGAGAGGGGAAAGATATAAATGGGACCAAAGAGACAACTTTTCCATGCAGAGGGTGGTGCGTGTGTGGAATGAGCTGCCAGAGGAAGTGGTGGAGCCTGGTAAAATTGCAACATTTAAAAGGCATCTGGATGGGGATGTGAGTAGTGAGGGTTTAGAGGGATGTGGACCAAGTGCTGTCAAATGGGACTAGATTAGGTTGGGATATCTGTTCGGCATAGAGGAGTTAGACCGAAGGGCCTTTTTCCATGCTGTACATCTCTATGACTCTCTATACATGGATGTTCGTAAGGCATTTGATACAGTTACCCATAGTAGGATGAAGAAGGTGAAGTTGTTTGGGGTCCAGGGTGTTCTAACTAGATGGATAGAGAACTGGTTGGGTGACAGGAAACTGAGGGTAGTAGTGGAAGGGAGCTTCTCAAAATGGAGACCTGTGACCAGTGGTGTCCCATAGGCATCCATGCTGGGACCACTGTTTGAGATACACATAAATGATTTGGAGGAAAGTGTAGGTTGCCTCATTAGCAAGTTTGCAGATGACACTAAGATTAGTGGAATAGCAGATAGTGAAAAGGACTGTCAGACAATACAGCAGAATATGGATAGATAGATTGGAGTGTTGGGCAGAGAAATGGCAGATGGAATTCAATCTGGAAAATGTGAGGTGATACATTTTGGAAGATGCAATTTAAGAGTGAACTGTACTGTAAATGGAAAAAGCTTGGGGAAAATTGATGTACAGAGAGATCTGGGTGTTCAGGTCCATTGTTCCCTGACGCTGGCAACGCAGGTCAATAGAATGGTCAAGAAGGCATACGGCATGCTTTCCTTCATCGGATAAGGTATTGAGTACAAGAGTTGGCAGGTCATGTTTACAATTGTATAGGACTTGGTTTGACCACATTTGGAATGCTGCATACATTTCTGGTTGCCACATTACCAAAAGGATGTGGATGTTTTGGAGAGGGTGCAGAGGAGGTTCACCGGGATGTTGCCTGGTATGAAGGGTGCTTGTTATGAGAAGAGGCTCAGTAGATTAGGATTATTTTCATTGTAAAGAAGGAGGTTGGTGGGTGGGGGGGGCTGATTGAGGCCTACAAAATCATGAGAGGTATAGACAGGATGAAGAGCAAGATACATTTTTCCTCAGATTGGAGGACTCTATTACTTGGGGTCATGAATTCAAAGTAAGAGGGGAAAAATTCAGGGGAGATATATGGGGAAAATTCATTACGCAGAGGGTGGTGGATGCCTGGAATGCATTGCCATTGGAAGTGGTAGGGGTGAGAATGATAGTATCATTAAAATGTATCTAGACAGTTACATGAATAGGCAGGTAGCAGAGGGAAACAGATCCTTAGAAAATAGGTGGCAGTTTTAGGTAGAGGATCTGGATTGGCGCAGGCTTGGAGGGCCGAAGGGTCCATTCCTGTGCTGTAAGGTTCTCTGTTCTTTCTTTGTTCTTAATACAACAATAGCTGCCAACTCCACTGAAGAAAGTTCAGAAGCTATACCTGACATGATTTGGAGATGTCGGTGTTGGACTGGGGTGGACAAAGTTAAAGGTTCACACAATACCAGGTTATAATCCAGCAGGTTTAATTCAAAGTACAAGCTTTCGGAGTGCTGCTCCTTCAGTCGCTAGTCATGCTACCTGATAAAGGAGCAACACTCCGAAAGCTTGTACAGATACGCAATCCTTTATCTGAAATGCTCAGGACAAGCTGGTTTTCTGAATTCAGAATTTTTCGAATTTTGGGATAAGTGACAGTTTGACTGTGAAATTAAAAAAAAAAAAATCACCAAACAGCAGGCTCATTATGAGTACTGCAGGCCCTGAGACAGAATTGAGGCCTGCCAGTGCTGGGCCACACTAACCCACATCACATCAGAGTGACATGCATCGAGAGGGTGTCAAGTTGGGTTAACTGTTTGCACGCCAAACAACCTTGTTAATGAGAAAAAAAAATCACAAAAGAAGCCTTTTGGATTTTGGAGCTTTTCAGATTTCGGATAAAGGATTGTCTACCTGTACTTCCAAGTAAACTTGTTGGACTATAACCTGGTGTTGTGTGACTTTTAACTCTGCCTGACACAGTAAAATTTCCTTGTGTTTAATGTTGAAAAGATGCTTGTAATCTGAAAAAGCCTAAGTAGTAGGCTTGAGTTCAGTGGTGTGCCTGCAGTTACTCCTCCCATATTCTGGCATTGACTTTGTGCTGGGATACAGTGCCCTTCATTGCCCCCAGTGACCATTGATGCATGGGCATCACCATAACTATTTTCAGGCCAGTCAACAAGAAGAACATGAATATTAAGTCGGTTTCTCCGTATTCTACATGCAAATCCACTGGGAATTGCTGGAGGGTGACTGACATAGACCATGACAATTCCTCCCTCCTAAGATCAAGAGATTTTAGACTCATTACAATTGCATTCATCACGGGTGCACTTTTGGATCAGCTGATTTAACACAGACCAATGATAGAACACCTTGCTCTGTTTATCTTCATGATATGGTCGGCTACCTAGAATCAACTGCATACAAGAATGTCTGAAGAAGTTCTGCAAATTTGGAATTTCTTGTGGTGTCAAAACAAAAGCTAAATGGACTAACTCTGCAAAGTAGGATTGCTTTGGAACTGAGTTTAAATGTGGCTCAATCCAGAGGTGTGCTGGCAGCTTGAGTGTCTGAACTGGCTCTTCGTCTCGTCCCAAATATTATGTTGATTGTTACTCTTTAAAACTGAGTGACGTAGAACATTTTGAGTAAATCTGCTGTCTACCCGTGTGTAGTTGTAAAAGGTTTTTCCAGGAATCTGGTCTTAACACGTTTGGTCATAAAGTTGTAGTAGTCATTACAACCTTTTTAGTCACTAATGGAGCCTAAGGAAATGCAGGAGCCAGTGTGAGCACAGCAAGTTCCCACAGGCAGCAACATGCTGCTAATCAGACAATCTAATTTTAGTGATGCTACTTCACGGATGAAATATTGGGCAGAACTCGACTTCAAACTAGTTCCTTGGGATCTTCTGTCTCCATCTCAGGAGGTAGATGGGGGCTTGACATCTTAAAGATGGCAGTGTTTGCTAATGCACCGCCCCCCTCCAGCACTGACATGCGAGCATTGGCCTCAATTAGCTACTTCTGTCTCTGAAGTTGAACTTGATCCTTTGCCCTTCTGTTTTGTCGATAAGAACATGCCTGCTGAGCCATGGTTGATTGGCAAATATATTCAGGTGGATTTCAAGGAACAGTTTGAATCACAACTCTGCATCTTTGCGTTACTTAAGCCATCTGCTTGTTTGTGAGCGACAGCATTGTGATGAAAATTCTGGTTTGAACTGCATCGAGACACACAGTGCTAGTTTAAATGAACAATCTGTCGTGTAGCTGAAATTAATTTGCTCTCACTGTTGGCCTGGCAGCTGAGTCTTGCTGTTGTAAGTTGCAGGTAGCAAAGATGCTTAATATATTAGACAGCAGGAGAAAAAAAAAATCATGATTTGAACTGTGACAGGAAAGCGTTGTGTTATTGTTGCAACATAATTTCCTGCAGGGGTGAAATCTCTTTTTTTTTTAAACTGCAGTTTCATTGAATCTAATGCACAGAAACAAGCCTGTTTTGATCCTAGTCTCCTCCCTCCATTTTCATCTCTCCCTTTTTCAGCATATCTAAATCTAACTCTGCAGGGACTAAACTTTCAAAAATCTAATGCAAGTTCCACAGTTGCACACGGACACCACGGTTAAATTTTGGAGTTCCTATCTGACCAAGGATTTATAATCTTGATTTTTCTCCATTTTGCTCCACAGCAGATGGCCCCATCAGTATTTTAAACATTCACAGTTTTGTGGTTTGAATTGACCATTTCTCATTTAGCCCTCATGGCATTGCACTAAAGTAAATGGCCAGATCTCCTTGTTCACATGTGTGCACACCACTACTGTTTCCCCCGAAGTCCCACATATTCCACATGTAAACCAAGTAGCTGAAGCCACAGCAAGGAATGGCAGGCGCCTGATCATTCTTTGTCGGCCAAAAGCCATCACGCAGGATCTTTGTTGAAGAGTGTCCCAATTTCTTTCAAGGTCAGCATGCAGATTCAGTCGAGGGTTAGGGTGACAAATGCAGTGTTTGCATTCATTTCAAGAGGGCTAGAATGCAAGAACAGAGAAGTACTGCTGAGGCTCTGGTCAACCCGCGTTGGGTTGTTGTGAACGGTTTGGGTCCTGTATCAAAGGATGGCATTGGAGGTGGTCCAGAAGAGGTTTACAAGAATGATTCTAGACATGAAGGGCTTGTAGTTGGAGGAGCAGTTGAGGACTCAGAATCTGTACACAGTGGAGTTTAGAAGGATGAAGGTGATATGACTGAAAATTTACAGAGCACTGAGAGACCTGGATAGAGTGGACACAGAGAAGATGTTTCCACTGGTGGGAGAGACTTGGACCCAAGGACACTACCTTCAGAGTGAAAAGGGACGATCCTTTTGAACAGAGATGAGGAGGAATTTCTTCAGTCCAGAGGGTGATTAAATCTTTGGAATTAATTGTCGCAGAGGGCTGTGAAGACCAAGTCATCATTGAAATCGGCTCTTGATGATAAGATCAAGAGTTACGGGGAGAAGACAGAATGGAGTTGGGAACCACATCATGGTGGAGCAGAATTGATGGGCCAAATGGCTTAATTCTGCTCCTATATCCTACAGTCCTTTTGACCTCATATCTAAGCCATTGAAAGTTAATATTTTCTGTGAAAAGAAATATCCTACAACACTCTGATCTGGTTTGAAATATGATCATGTACAAATGTCTATCCTAGTCAACTGTAGTTGTGTAACTTGTGTTAATGTGGTATGCACTCTGGAGGCAGCCATCTTAAGCTTCATTTTAATAAAGTTCATGTGTATACATTGTCGTGTTGTATGATTGAACCAACATGGTATCAGAGCTGAATTTTTTTAAAAAAGCACAGTAACAGAGCTGTGAACTGGCAATGAGAAAAAGTAAGATTTATATGAAAACACTGCTGAGGAGAAAATCCTCCCCAAACCCTTTAGGATGTCTTCAAATTACTGGAGAGATGTGGCAGAACTGAGCATTCTGTGAGCAATGGCAGGTTTATGCAATGGCTATGGATTTGTTGAGCAAACCAGAACAAATACAAGTTGCTACACCTTTTATCCTTGTTGGGAGTAAACTGTTGCAAAATCAATTCCTTCCTGAGTCTTTCTGAAGAGCAGAAAAAAAGCATGACTGAAATGTGGAAAGCTTTGAAGGCACACCTTTGACCTTCAAAGGTGGATGTTATATGTGAATGCTACATATTCTGTTCTTGGGAATCGAGTGAAGAAGTCCATTGATCACCCTGTCATATCATTTATCTCCCATTGCAGAAATGCCATGATTTTGCACAATTAAAGGGTGGGCTAAAGCGAAACGGGATTGTTTTAGGAATAAGGAATCTGAAACGAGAGCATGCTTACTGAGCAAAGACAACCCACAGTCAGGAGAGTAAATGACCTGTGCAGACATGCCATGGTTTTCAATCACAGTTGGTGCATGTTCATGGGAGAACAGACCAGGTCATACATTATGCTGACAGATCATCCAGGCACACAGGGCAGAACAATCATAGACAAAAAGCAGAATGCAAATTCTGGGGGAGACCTCATTGCAAAAGAGAAGACACGTCCAGCACCGGGAGAACTGAATTCTCACTGCAAAACATTTTGCACGCCAGTGCATGGCTGAAAAACAAAGCCAGCAGGTACAAATGACCACTGGACAGATAGCGGCTGCAGATGCTCATGAATTAATACACAACCAGGTGAGTTCAGTCAGGTCGACAGGTGAGGTACATTTTTTTCGTGACTGTTGGAGTGAGGACTGCGGAAGAACATCAAAATAGAGCCCTGAAGAAATCTCTACCTGATGTCAACATTTGGAGTTTGCCACAATATACAAAGACAAGACCCTTCATCCTCGATGTGAAGGATGGTGACTGGCAAGTGATATGACTGAGATGTAGTGGCTTTCAAATTGCAATGTGGACACCCCTTTTGGGAGAGCCGGATGGTAGCCCAAGCTAGTTGGCATTTCCAGTGCTCCAAAAGAATATCAACACTGAGAGAGATAGTTATTACTCTTCTTGCAGTGGAAGCTCCAGTGGACAATCTGCAGTTTTGCCAATGCGGAGACTTGGTGGAAGAAGCCATTACTGATCATGATCAAAACCTGCTGGAACTCACCAGGTGAATTTGAAATTGAACAAGCAATAATTTCATTGAAATGTGACTGAAGTTAGTACGTGGCCAATGCACTTGACAGCAAAACATCTTGTTCCCTGTTCCCTGGATGCTGCCTAACCTGCTGCGCTTTTCCAGCAACACATTTCCAGCTCTGATCTCCAGCATCTGCAGACCTCACTTTCTCAGCAAAACATCTTTGCCTGCCACTGAAAAGCAGACAACAGTAGTCGTGATCAACACATGCAAAAGCAGTCCAGTGATTTGACAACAATTTGGCAAAATTCTTGCCGAATTTATTGTCAAGTGTGTGAAATATTACACCAACTTACAGCCCAGAATATGTATTGGTATGCGGCAGAAAACAAGAAGTAGTGTTTATTAAAATAAAGTAACCAGTGACATAATGCTCGTGTTGAAATACCACGCCATAAATGAAATCGACCTGCAGTGTCCCACCAGCAATATAGCACTTGGAGCATCCCTAATGCAAGAAGGTCACCTTGCATCTCGGCTGCAAACACAAACACAACATTGCTAGGCCTAGGTGGGAAGAGACCGCCTAACCATTGTCTTGTTTAAGAATGTGTGTTCCACATAGGCATTGATAACACAAAGTAACAGTTGGGTCCACCCACAAGCTACTTCAAACCATTTCTCATGTTGCCATATCTGCCCCAAAGCCAGTTGCTCCAATTACAGGCACACTATCTGGATGTGATGTGCAAGCGAAGGGTAGGAGATGTGCAAGCACTCTCAATGAAAGAAATTGGACGATAGACTACAAGACATAAGAGCAAAAATTAGGCCATTCAGCCCATCGAGTCTGCTCTGCCATTCAATCATTGGCTGATAGGTTTCTCAACCCCATTTTCCCATTTTCTCCCTGTAATCCTTGATCCCCTTGACACTCAACAACCTATCTATCTCCGTCTTAAATATACTCACTGACCTGGCCTTCACAGTCATCTATGGCAATGAATTTCATAGATCCACCACTCTCTGGTTGAATATATGTCTCCTTATGTCTGTTCTAAAAGCTCTTCTGTTTATTCTAAGACTGTGTGCTCTGGTCCTAGTCTCTCCTACCAATGGAAACAACTTCCCAACATCCACTCTGTCCAGGCCATTCAGTATTCTGTATGTTTCAGTTAGACCCCCACCTCATCCTTCTAAACCCCATAGAGTATAGATTCAGAGTCCTCAAACATTCCATACGTTAAGCTTTTCATTCCTGGGACCATTCTCGTGAACCTCCTCTGAACACGCTCCAGCACCAGTACATCCTTCCTGAGATATGGGGACCAAATCTGCTCAGAGTACTCCAAGTGTGGCCTGACCAGAGCTTTATAGAGCCTCAGAAGTACATTCCTGATTTTATATTTAAGTCCTTGCAAAAGAAATGGCATCATTGCATTTGCCTTCCTAACTACTGACTCAACCTGTAAGTTTTCCTTGAGAGAATCTTGGACTCGAACTCCCAAGTCTCTGCACTTCAGATTTCTGAATTTTCTCCCCATTTAGAAAATAGTCCATTCCTCCTCTTCCTACCAATGTGCATGACCTCATACTTGCCCACATTGTACTCTATTTGCCACGTCTTTCCGCACTCCTAACCTGTCCAAACCCTTCTGCAGCCTGTTTGCACTTTCCATGCTACCTGTCCCTCTACCTATCTTTTTATCATCTGCAAGCTTTTGCCTCTCTTTTGTGCTTTTAGATTTCTAAAGAAACTCTTACAGCCTTCCTTTTATTACTGGCTAGCTTACCCTTCTATTTAATCTTCTCCCTCCTTTATATCTTTTTTTTTTGTTACCCTCTGTTGATCTTTGCATGTTTCACAATCCTCTGGTTTCCCATTGTCCTTCATTACAGAAGAATGTCAATTAACCGAATTTTGGATTATCCAAACAAGATTTCAAGGTCCCGTTGCTTGGGTAAACTGTATTACCCAAACATTTGATTATCTGAATATTTGATTATCAGAACAAAATACTCCTCGCCCATGTCATTCGGATAATCGAGATTCCTCCGTATATGCTCACTCTTTTGCTTTTTATGGAATCCCTGACTTCCCTGGTCAGCCACGCTTGCCTCATCCTCGCTGTACCATGCTTCCTTTGCCTTGGGATTAATCTCTGCTGTGTCTCCTGAATTACTCTCAGAAACTGCTGCTATTGCTGTTCTACAGCTTTCTCTGCTAGGCTCCTCTCCCAGTCAATTCTATCCAGCTCCCCCCTCATGCCTCTGCAGTTGCCTTTATTCACCTATGTTACCGTTACCTCCGATTCTATCATCTTCTCCTCAAATTCAATCATATTATGATTACTGCCTTCTAAGAGTTCCTTCACCTTAAGCTCCCTTATCCAGTCTGCCTCATTGCACATCATTAAATCCAGTATTGCCTGTTCCCTAGTGGGATCCACCACGAGCTGCTCCATAAAGCCATCTCGTACATATTCCACAAAATAAATCATTATACAGAAAGAGTTAAGAGGAGAGATGCTAAAGTGCATCCATGGAAGCAAACAAGAAGAGTCTGGGGAAGACAAGGGATGTACTCTTTCGTCCAAACATGGGTAACAGAATGAGGGAGCATCCCAGCCTGTGTGCAGAGCTTGTAATGATGTTCCAAGCTAAGCAAACTAGAGAGCTGTTAATGTGACATCCCGGGCTAGACTATAATTGAAACTGGGAATGGGCATCTTTGCTCTCAAACTGATTAACCAGGAGGCTACCATTCTAACTGCTAACCAGCTGACTTCCATGACTGCATCTGAGATTGTCAAAATTCCTAAAAGGACACATCAGCTGCTATGGCATTCCTGACACTGTCAGTGATGACAATACGGTCCTGTATAAAAGTTTGGCAAATCTGCCCAGCCAAATAAAGGTTGAGGCAGCAGTGGAAGTCACTAAAGAACTCTCTCAGCAACTGAGCAATTCCGGCACAGATATTCAAAAGGTGATCTTCAAGTTGTGAAACATTTAGTGAAGGGATGGAAGATTGTTCTGTGCGAAGAAAAGTGTCACACCAAATGCAAGCTACCCTCCTAGTAGAGAAAGGTACTGAAGCTAGAAGCAGAAATAGGCTTGAGTGAAAAGTCCATGTGAAATGTCAGCCAAATTTCATTTGGACAAGACTGCCAAATCATTGCCAGGCGTTGGAGAGTCTGTCAGGATACAAAGATTCAACACGGAATGCACATTAACCATCCGAGGTTAACAGCAATGTAGTGACAAAAACAGAACAACAAATAACACAGAAACAAAGCTCCTTGGCAGAACTGCATAATCGTCTGCTAGGAATTTAATCACTAAATTAACGGCACTGAGAGCCTGAGGAGTTGGTAGCCAAACGGCACATTTTAAGCTGATTGGCAAAAGAATTTGAGATGGTGTGAGGGGAAAGCTTTTATGCCACGATTGGTTGAAATTTGGAGTGTATTACCTAGTTGAATGATCATTACAGATCAAAATTCCATCAGATAAATGCTAGGAGAGCAAAGAAAGTGCAGAGATGGGAACGCTCAGAGGGGTTGCATTAAAGGGATTTGTGTTTTAAAGAAACTGGCACAGTCTTGATGGGTTGAATGACCCCCTTCAGGCCATGATGTGGAGGAGCCGGTGTTAGACTGGGGTGGACAAAGTTTAAAAATTGCACAACGCCAGGTTATAGTCCAACATGTTTTATTTGGAAGCACTAGCTTTTGGAATGCTGCTCCTTCAGGTAGCTGTCATCAGTAGCTAGCTGATGAAGGAGCAGTGCTCTGAAAGGTAGTGCTTCCAAATAAACCTTTTGGACTATAACCTTCTTCAGGTTGTACGCCCTGGGTTGAATTTAACCAGAAATTGGCTTAGTGTCTATTTTGTATGTTTCATGGTTAATATTGAGAAGCTTCTCACTGCTGAGCTCGCATGATTTTTTAACTTTCTCACTAATGCCCACTTCATTCCACACTTGGGAAGATGCAGCCCTATGATTCTATGGTATCACTGGGGGCACTGTGAACCAATGTGAGTCATCTGGGCAAATCTTGGTCCTAGGTAAAAACGAGGACTGCAGATGCTGCCAGAGTCTAGATTAGAGTGGTGCTGAAAAGCACAGCAGGTCAGGCAGCATCCGAGGAGCAGGAAAATCGACGTTTCGGGCAAAAGCCCTTCATCAGGAATAGGGGCTCTATCCTAAATCTTGGTCCTGTTGACGTCTCACTGTAGTGAGCAGTTCAATGATCACAACAGCATTGGCTAAACCATACAACCTCAGGGTTTCATTTCATAACTCAAATGCTATTTTTTTTATTTTGCTACTGTTTAAATGCTGTTTCCATTGTTATTTGTGTAGTTCAGATTGGCTGTCATGTAAAAACATGTTAAAAGTTTAGCAGGTCTGCAGATACCATGGTAATGGAAAGTTGACTTTATGATCAAATTCATAACTGCGAGAACGTTAGAAGGTAGTGGATGATTTTTTATAGGAGTTAGCTTAAATGATAGTGAATTTACATCACAATTGGGTTGAGCTAGTTTGCTTTATGCTTAGCATTCTGAATTGTCTAACCAAATCTTCAACTGAAATGTATCTTGTTTCAATATGCAGGCAAGTGCAGGTATTTATTTTTGCTATTAACAGCAATTGGTCAAACTGTTGCTCAATACTTGCATAGTATTTATTTTCTACCACAGCCATACGGAAATGACGTGTATGTGTGCCTCAGAGTGAGTGAAGCTTGTGGCGTGTATCTGGGTATTTTGTGTGTGGGTGTGTAAGTGAGACTGTCTGGGTGTGGGTGAGTTAATGTGCAAGCAGATTAACATTTGAATGAGGTCAACAGAACTCAGTGTAAACCAACAAACAAAACTGGTTTATTTCTTGATAATGCTGTTACTTGAATATACAGGAGGAGGTTTGTGTGGAGTTTCCACCGTTTTGTGACACTCTGGAAACAGTCTAAGTACACACAATATCTCTGTATATATCAATGTAATTTTAAAAATTGACCATGCAAATCAGTTTGATGTGTCTATTTCTGGTGGGTTCTGAACTCTTGTTACTCACTGACGAAGCTCAGTAATTAGTCTGCACTAATGTTACGATATATTTCCTCCTTGACCTGTACACTCTGGATTTCCCTCAACTGGTCAGGGGTCAATTTGACTTTGGTCAGTAAGAAATCAGCTGCTCTTAATAATCTGGAGTGAACCATCATATTTGAATGTTATACATAAAATGATTATTGTTCAGGTAATTCAGGGTGTCAGGGCAGAAAACATGCTCTTCTCAATTTGATGGAATGTCAATTTGAACAGCTTCTAGGATAAACCAACTTGGAAGGTAAGATATGCCTCAGATATTGGAGAATTAAAAACTTCTGGAGACCTTCCCAAGTAAAACGGAATAATTTAGCACAAGGGCCTCTGGAAAAGCATCAGAATGTCAAATGTAGACAATGACCTGTCCAGCAGGAATTGAACTCATTTCCTTCTATTCATCCCCCCCTTGCTTGACACAAGTTCTGATTGGTTAGGGGGTTATTGCTGCATCTCACTTCCATGTAGTTGTTTTCACATCTTTCTGAAAAAAAGAGCTGTGCATGTAACAAGATGGAATCTCTGGTTTAAAAAAAAAACCTGTTATGGGAAAAATAATGAAGGGAAGTGTGGTCTAAACATAGGTTTTTAGGAAGAATTTGAACGTGATGTTATGGAATGAGCCTAAGTTGTTTTTGAACAAGAATTAACTCTTCTGTATCATGTTGGAGGACTGGGGAAAAGTACAGTTCCCCAAGAGACATGATGCTGTTGTAAAAATGTGCAGCAGGTAAAGTGGTGAGTAAGACTACATCAATGCTGATGGTTGCTTCAGGCCATTTTATTTTTTAAAAAAAAGGTTTCCTGAGATCCAGGACCTGGTGCTGATACTACCCACTGGTGACTGTGCAAACTCCACACAGACAGACATTCTCCCTGTGTCTGTGTGGGTTTCCTCCGGATGCTCCATGTTTCCTCCCACGATCCAAAGGTGTGCAGATTGGGTGGATTGGCTATGGGAAATTTCCGCATAGTGTCCAGAGATGCGTATGTTGGGCGGATTTCCCATGGGGGAAAATGTACAGTTATGGGGATATGGTAGAAGCATGGGTTGGGGTGGTATACCCTTCTGAGGGTCAGTATGGACTTGATGGGCTGAAGGGCTTGCTTCTTCACAGCAGGGATTGTATGATTCTATGAATAGAGCATGAGGAAGATCATTTGTCACTGTTTTCTTGGCCATGTTTGTTTTTTTGTAAAAGCAGATCCATTCACAACAAATCTTGTGACCTTAAAAGGCAAAGCATGTTGGAAATTCCTTCCATCCTCCCACACAAGATGATGTCATTGCAGACTGGGAGTGACCTTCCCAAATGTAATGAGCTGGAATTTGTTGTGCTTTGGAGTCTGGCCTTCCTGTGACTCAGCATGGAATGGAATAATTATCTCATAGTGAAGGGAGAACTACTGCAGTAAGCAGTGTTGAGGAGAGGCGTGGGGTTGTAATCACCAGGAGGAAGGTTTGAGAAATCGAAGGATCTGGACTGTATTTGCAACAGGAAAACGCCTACATCTCTTATACAAATATCAAGATTATAGCTAAGAAATCCAACTTACTATTTGTGACTCAGTCTTGTTTTATTTGTGTGTTTTCAATGTAACTGGAGGGACCTTGATAGAGAAGAATATTTTAATTGCAGCAATATGAAAATAAAGAAGTTCATCTTTAGTGCAAGTTCCATTATCTTGTGCAATAAAATTGCAAAGTGGTGAAAAACTTTTTTTTTGATGCTAATTACTCCATCGGGATGAAGTAACTGTTGCAGCGACTACGCCTGCAAATGCAGGGCAAAAAAACTGTTGGTCAAAATAGGGGCGTGTTGAACCTATTGTTTTTAAGTAGCTTGTATACTTTCGAAATGAGTAATTTCTGACGTCCCCTCCCCCACCCAACTCCCCTACATCCACTTTCTCAACGTTTATTATTTTCAGAATCACCAAAAATGTAATAAACTCTAGTTTGCATATTCTCCCCGCATCTGTGTGGGTTTCCTCTGGGTGCTCCGATTTCCTCCCACAATCCAAAGATGTGCAGGTCAGGTGAATTGGCCACGCTAAATTGCCCTCATAGTGTTAGGTGCATTAGTCAGGAGTAAATGGTGGGGGAATGGATTTGAGTGGGTTACCCTATTTGGAGGGTCAGTGTGGATTTGTTGTGTAAAATGACCTGTTACGAGACTGTAGGAAATCTAATCTCTAATCTGCTCTGGCAAAGTGTTAACTACTTTTGAGAGTGAAGAAAAATCAATTTGCCTTTTTAAAAAAAACACTGAAAGGAATAAAGCAGTGTATCTGGTCATTCGCTTACTGTGCACAAATTTGCTACATTCCACTTTGAAAGTACTTATTGGCTATAAGGCACTGTAGGACATTTGAGGTCATGGTAGGTGCTACATAAATTGAAGTCCTTTAAGTTAAATCAGCGTAAGTAATTGCAAAGAATGGATAAGTGTAATGTAGATACAATATACTTGGATTTTCAGAAAGTCTTTGATAAGGTACCGCACATAAGGCTAACGATGAGGACTTTAGAGTTTATGTTTGCAGAGGACAAATGGCTCATTGGATTGCAAATCAGTTTCAAAAGAATAGCAGAGTAGGAATAAAGGGTACTTTAAGACTGGTAGTGTGCCGAAGCATCAGTGTAAAGATCCGAATGACTTGCATTGATGATTTGAAATAATGATTAATTAGTTCAGCATTAATCTTTAATAGTAATGGCAAAGTGGAGATACAGCTAATGCAGGAAGAAACATTAGAAAACTGAACAGTAAGCTAGCAAGTAGGAATTGACCAATGCGAGATGATGCATCTTGTCAGAATAAATTCTAAATCTGCACCATTGAAAGTAAGGAATTGAAAGGAAAAGGATTAACAAAGCAAAGGAATCTAGTGATACGGGGGAGTGGTTCATTTGAAGCTGAAGGAGCATTGCATTATAGGAAAGAAATTGAAAATCTAGAAAAAAAAATTGGAATTCGTTACTAGAGGTGTAGAAATTCAACAGTAATGAAATTATCTTATGTATATATAAGACCTTAGTTGATCAACAAAAGTAATCTTGCACAGTGTGGTCTCCATTCTATTTTTAAAAAGTGGGAAAAGTACACATAACATTTACAAGGGTGGTACCAGAATTGAGATGTAATGGTTGTTTAGCCCAAATCTGTTCAGACTCTCTAACATGCAGCTTAAAGGAAAACACACTTTGTTGAAGTTGTTTGTTTTGCACTATCGGGACATTTCACAAGAAGTTCCAATGTAAAAGGGAAACGTGGTATGTGAATTTCCGTGCTAGTGCGATATTAAGTATTGCAAAGTAGGTGCTGGAAAAGCACAGCAGGTCAGGCAGCATCCAGGAAAAATATTGATTTGGTTGCTGTGAAGTAAAGGCTTGCGTTTTGGTCACTGTTAGGTGTATCCCTGGTTTCTCAATACCGCATCTGCAGAACTGAAAGGCCAAGATAGAAGAGTTGAGGCAGTCTCCATTCACATAGTAATATTTATGTCAGAGAAGTGCTAGGCGTTGACCATCTCCAACAACAAAGAATCTGACCATTTCCCCTTGACTATCAATAGCATTACCATTGCTGAATCCTCACAATCAACATCTGAAGTGTTATTATTGACCAGAATTTGAACAAGACCAGCTCCCTAAAAATTGTAGCTAGAGCTCCAGGTCAAACCCTGAGTATTCAGAACAAAGCAATTCGCCTTCTGACTCCCCAACATTTATCTACTCTCTATAAGACATAAGTCAGAAGAGAGATTGGAGAAACGGGCTGTTCTCTTTGGAGAAGTAGAGTCGCAGGTAGATAGGATAGTGAAGAAGGCGATTGGTATGCTTTCCTTTATTGGTCAGAGTATTGAGTACAGGAGTTGGGAGGTTATGCTGAGGCTGTACAGGACATTGGTTAGGCCACTTTTGGAATATTGTATGCAATTCTGGTCTCCTTCCTCTCGAAAGGATGTTGTGAAATTTGAAAGAGTTCAGAAAAGATGTACAAGGTTTTTGCCAGGGTTGGAGGATTTGAGCTATAGGGAGAGGCTGAACAGGCTGGGGCTGTTTTCCCTGGACCGCCGGAGGCTGAGGGGTGACCTTATAGAGATTTACAAAATTATGAGGGGCATGGATAGGGTAAATAGACAAAGTATTTTCCCTGGGGTGGGAAAGTTCAGAACTAGAGGGCATAGGTTTAGGGTGAGTGGGGAAAGATATAAAAGGGACCTCGGGGGCAACTTTTTCATGCAGAAGATGGTGTGTGTATGGAATGAGCTGCCAGTGAAAGTGGTGGTAGCTGGTACAATTACAGCATTTAATAAGCATCTGGATGGGCATATGAATAGGAAATATTTAGAGGGATATGAGCCAAGTGCTGGCAAATGGGACGAGATTAGATTAGGATAACTGGTCGGCATGGACGAGTTGGAGCGAGAGGTCTGTTTCCATGCTGTATATCTCTCCGACTCTATGACTCTAAAGATCCAATAATATTTCTAACGTGTAATTAAATAGAAAGTCTTTGCTCAAAGACTGGTTAGATTGTAGAACTACCTTACACTTGAAGTTGTGGGGGGAAAAAATGGAATGAGCTGATCACATGAAAAAGGAACAAAAACATGTACTCAAAAGTTGAGATGTGGTGGATGGGCTGGAAAGGGACTTATTTAGAATGTAAACACCACAGATTATTTGGTCCAAATTACCTGTTCCATGCTGAATTCTCTATCCAATAAAAAGATGTCTATGGAAAGAATGAAGTACAACTGAGGAAGTTCATAATAAGAGTTGAAATGATACTCTGATCATACTGCTCCTGACATAATACGTGTTGCTACTTTCACTGAGAGAACCAAAAATGTTTTGGTTCTGCATGTTCAGACTGAACCGCCAGCTATTTCTTGATGCAGGTAAAGTTAGTGCCAAGCTGGGAGGATGTGTAACTCCACAAGGGCAGAATCAGAAATTGCCAGTCGCTGACTCCAGCTTGCTGCTGTGTGCCTGTTTTTGAGCGATGTTGGCAGATGCCCAAGGATGGGGTTTTTGCTTGCACTTTGCACCAAGGGAACGATCAGAGAAACCACTAAGGAGCGGAAATTAGAACATTTGTGGTGTGTAATTGATGTGTATTTTGTGAATCAACCAGTGTGATTGGATAGATAGATTTCTAATTAGTAATGGGTTGGAGGGTTATAGAGAGTGGGCAGGAAAATGTATCTGAAGCTGAAATAAGATCAGTCACAATTGTATCAAACAGCAGAGTAGACTCAGGGACTGAATTGCCTGCTCTTCCAGTTCTTATCAGGGATTTTACAGTTCTATCTTAAACACAGCCCTGTCAAATTATTGTGTGTCCCCCCATGAATGAATGACTGATAAGTAAATACAACTTTAAAAGTCAACAAATTAGCAGTATGTAACTTGGTGAAGAGAGGGGAAAATAATCACCCAGTAGCATGTGACGTTTTGGAGAGATTAAGTATGGGAGATGGAATATTGATCAGATGGAGGCAGGTTGTGTTGACATGGAATATTTAGTGGATTCTGGATCAATGGTGCTGGAAGAGCACAGCAGTTCAGGCAGCATCCGAGGAGCTTCAGCAAAATCCCTTCATCAGGAATAAAGGCAGAGAGCCTGAAGCATGGAGAGATAAGCTAGGGGAGGGTGGGGGTGGGGAGAGAGTAGCATAGAGTACAATGGGGGAGTGGGGGAGGAGATGAAGGTGAGAGGTCAGGGAGGAGAGAGTGGAGTGGATAGGTGGAAAAGGAGCTAGGCAGGTCAGACAAGTCACCCCCACCCTCCCCTAGCTTATCTCTCCACGCTTCAGGCTCTCTGTCTTTATTCCTGATGAAGTGCTTTTGCTCGAAACGTCGATTTTGCTGAAGCTCCTTGGATGCTGCCTGAACTGCTGTGCTCTTCCAGCACCATTGATCCAGAATCTGGTTTCCAGCATCTGCAGTCATTGTTTTTACCTTGTGGAATATTTAGTGGTTCAGTATAATAGTTTTTTTTAGGTTAGATTAGATTACTTAGTGTGGAAACAGGTCCTTCGGCCCAACAAGTCCACACCGACCCGCCGAAGGGTAACCCACCCAGACCCATTCTTCTACATTTACCCCTTCACCTAACACTACGGGCAATTTAGCATGGCCAGTTCACCTAACCTGCACACTTTTGGATTGTGGGAGGAAACCGGAGCACCTGGAGGAAACCCACGCAGACACGGGGAGAATGTGCAAACTCCACACAGAGAGTCGCCTGAGGCGGGAATTGAACCCGGGTCCCTGGTGCTGTGAAGCAGCAGTGCTAACCACTGTGCTGCAGTTCTTTGCCTGTTCGAAGAATTGTCACAATCGGGTTAAAATCAAGGTGGAGGTGAGCAGTCCCTCCTCTTGAAACGAAAAGAAAGAAACAGGTCCTAACTGGAAGTAGACAAGTGAGGGGCATGATAACATCATGAGCATTGCATGGAATGTTTCAGTTCAAGGTGTGGGGTGAGATGCCAGAAGACCATTGAAGCAGTTTGCTATTGCGATTAAATTTCTTGAGAATATTACTGGTAACAAGCACTCCTGTATTTCAGAAACGCTGTCTTAGTTCACATTCTTATCTGTTTTGAGGTTCCTGCCTTCACCCTGCTCCGCCCCTTCAACAGAAACGTTTCATTGGTTAGTGTGGTATCATGTTGTCTCTTGTGCCATGTAGCCTGTTTTAATAGGTCGCAAGAGGAATAAATGATTATCAGCGTTTTAATCAGATGCTTTGATTGAACCCTGCCCTAATTTCTAAGAGACTGCACTGTTTTTAACTTTGGGTAACTGCACTGTAATTGTAGTTAATGTTTATTTGTATTCAGCATTAAATGTAATAGGCTTGAAAGTCAGCAATGTGCAAAATAAATCAGAGGATTTGATGATCTTGTAGATGCATTGGGATGCTGTCATGAGCTTTGCCGAGTCTGGGCTCTAAAATGTAATAATGCTTGCTGAATGCTGTATTGGTAATAAATGGCACACTGGGACATTTACTTTCATTAAGAAATCTAGGTAACTGGTCTAATTCTAATTATACTGGATGTCAACAGCAATGGGAAAAATAAGAAAAGGAATTAGGTATTGGTTAGCTGGTGCTGCACTTGTTAAAATCTGTGATGAGGCAAGATTGGGGAATGGTACGACATTCGAAAGAATAAGTTGGAGCAGATCATGGCACATTGCCTCAACCAATGGGGCAATATGTTTTTGATTTTTGACAAAATTTCTGTTGTTTTTAAAAAAATGTAATGCCTACTTACCATAGTCAGCTTAAGAACAATTAGATCACCACAGGAAATGGCATCACCAACCCAAGGTAACCTAAATACATAAAGAGAAAAAGGGTCATAACACCAGCGCTTCACTGGAGACTCTCACTAATGATGTTACCTAGCATGGTGACGAAACATCTGAAAACGAACCTCCCAGTTCAGTGAGCAAACTTGCATCCAGACCTTTAACCTGAGCTACAAATCTTCTCCAAACCCACTAGCACAATTGCATATTTTCACCTCACTCAGCCTGTGTGGCATCTGGCAATTGATATAACACCGTGGTGGAGTTAATGATATTGGTTGTGGTGTAATCTATTTGAGATATTGAATTAAGAGAGTGCACACACACACTTAAAAGACTTTACAGCAGCATTTTTCTTTCTGCTGGTATATAATAGTATTAACTGGTAAATAAAATCTGGTGACAGTATAACATAATGGTTGTCAACTAATTCATTAGTAATCTCCATAGGAACATGGCTAAAAGCCAATGCAAACTTTTTATGTTCATGAATTGTATTTGTAAGCTGGTGCTGAAGTTCTGTTCAATGTAATTTATGGTTTAAAACAAATTCCCTTTTGCAAATATGTAATCTTTCTGTTTGATTTTATGTCGTCTTTGCCCTTTTATTTTGTACTTTTAGATTCCTGCCTTGATAAAATTCTGTTGTATAGCCCCTCAATTCTAATTTCATCCCCACCTCTGTTTGTTTCTGCTTTATAGGTGCATTATTTCGATCAGTCATTTGGTCATCGGCCCTCACGTTTCATCCCCTGGCTCTGTGAGAGTCGTTTGTTATGTATTCTGTGAAGGGTCCTGGAATGTTTTGCTATGTGAGGTGTAAGTTGTTGAGAACTGCCTAATCTTTGCCGTATCAGTTGCGAAATTTTGGAGATGTTGTGATGTCTGACTTTTCAGGCCTTGCTTGTGAACCGGGTGAGAGAGTCTCATTCACTACAGTGAGTACTTTTTCCTCCTTTCTCTTAGTTACACCATCTTTCCCTCAAATGGGCAATTCAGGCTAATTATAGTGTGAAGCTGATATAAGCCAGTCATCTCCAACCCTGTGATGAAGCGTGCAAGTGAATGAAAATCCACCATGTGAAATGCAGATTGTTCTCCATTTTTTTCTATTTGTTTAAAAGCCCCTGAGACAATATTCAGCTACAGCAAACATCAAATGGGTATACTGACAAGCTGGAGTGGAAATGCTTTGTAAGAGAAATAAATAAGGTATGCAGCAACCGTCTCCTGCCAGAAGTAAATAATACCCACACTTTCTGATTATATCCCAGACTTATGTTTAATAGTAGTATGAATGCAGGTTGCATTGCAATTCAGTCATGTATTGTTCATAGCAGCAGGTTTTGCTTGGTTCTTGGTACCTAATCCCCAGAGCTTCCTGTAGTCAAGCAACAATTAAAACAATTCCATCAACATTGAAATTCACGTGGGGAAGGTGGGTGGGACTTGGAAGCAGCTTGGTGACTCTTCATGGCAGTTTTCAAGAGTCTTGTATTTATGAATCAATTTCTATCATCCATTACAATAATAGAAATAAAACAAGTCTTGCACTTATGCGGCAACATTCAGGAGAATTGGCTCATCCACTGACTGGAAGATCCACGGCCCTAAATTTCTTCCTCGATTTGAGAGATGCCATTGAGAAATGAGCAGAACATCTCTGGGGCTGGGGAGCCTCGGGCTTGGCATGGAATCAGTTATGCCACTTCTTGACAGTAACTGGGACATGCTATTGGTGGGAGACAGAGAGGTGCACATAACAGGAGCCTGCTTTGTCATTCAATATGATGGCTGCTCTGTTTGTGTTCTAAATTCCATATTTCCATTTATCCTCCACGACTCTTGATTCTTTGGTCTAGTAAGAATCTGTCCACTTCAGTCTTAAAAGAAAATTAATTACCTTACTTTCTTTTGGGGCAAGGAGTTCCAAAGTTGCACAATCTTGAACAAAATATCTATCCTGATCTCAATCCTGAAAGCCTGACCCCTTTTCTGTCCCTTCCGCCCTATAGTTTATCGGGTCCATCCTAGTTCTAAGTGCGCAGTGCCGAAGATCGAAAGCCCAGTGAAGTCAGGATTTGTACCTTTTTAAAGGGAAGCCTTATTATTCTTTGGTGCACTACTTCCACCTTTTGTGAGTTGTGATGGTTTTTTAAACTACGATTGAGTGCTGGCAGGATTGTGAGCGGCTTGTGACAAGGTGGTAAAAGATCTGTAATAAAGTTGGATCTGTGATGGGCTGGAAAATAGGACTGAACTCGCAGTAACTAGGAATGTCATAACACTGTGAGACATGATGTTTCAGTATCCATGGCCAATAGATTCCTTATTGTTTCATATGTTGGGAAGAAGATATTTAGTATGCTTTCCTTTATTGGTCAGAGCATTAAATACAGGAGTTGGGAGGTCATGTTGTGGCTGTACAAGACTTTGGTTAGGCGACCTTTTGGAATAATGTGTGCAATTCTGGTCTCCTTTCTATTGGAAGGATATTTTGAAACTTGGAATGATTCAGAAAGATTTACAAGGATGTTGCCAGGGTTGGAGGATTTGAGCTGTAGGGAGAGGCTGAATAGGCTGGGGCTGTTTTCCCTGGAGTGTCAGAGGCTGAGGGGTGACCTCATAGATGTTTATAAATCATGAGGGGCATGGATAGGGTAAGTAGACAAGGAAAATAAAACGTACAGACCAAATACTTAACTACAGAAGCAATCATAACAACACACATAAACGGATCTGCATTAGAACATTATTTCAACGAACCACCACACACTGCAGTGCAGAGGAACTATGAAGAGCAGAGGAAAATCACCAATACAGTGTATTCAAAGTGAACGGGTACCCAATGAACACAGTCTGCCAATTTCTCAGCATCACACCCAAACAAGCAGACAAAACGTGTCCAGAAACTCTCACCACTCTCCCCTACACAGACATCTCGGAAACGACTGCCAGACTATTCAGACCTCTTGGCATCATGGTAGCCCACAAACCCACCAATGCACTAAAACAGCAGCTAATGAACTTGAAAGACTCAATACAGACAATGAGCAAAACTAATGTCATTTACAAAATACCTTGCAAGAACTGTAACAAACGCTACATTAGACAAACAGGCAGAAAACTAGCCACCAGGGTACATGAACATCAACTAGCCATAAAAAGACATGACCCACTCCCACTAGTATCTTTACATACAAATGAAGAAGGACACTACTTCGACTGGGACAACACATTCATCCTAAAACAAGCCAAATGGAGACACACGTGAGAATTCCTAGAATCATGCCATTCCAACTGGAACTCTGTCAACAAACACATTGACTTGGATCCCATTTACCACCCTCTGAGGAAAAGAACAGGAAATGACATCACCACAAGAATTGGCATCACCAATCCAAGGAAAGCTAAACACATAAAACGTGGGCTGTACCACTGGAGGCTCACTGATGATAACTAGTATGGTGATGAAACGCCTGAAAATGAACCTTCCAGCTCAGCAAGCAAACTTACTTCCAGTAACCGTGCAAATGGGTGAATTGGGCTAACGTTGTAATTCTCAATCTCCCTTTCATTTTACTAGACTTCATGCTCCATCACATACAATGATTATGATGCAATTGTGGGAGTGTGGTACTACAATTCTGTTCTTGCTTTGCATTGTCCTTTTTTTTTGTGGCATCATCTCTGCTGAAATAGGCCCCTCTCCACTAGGTTTTAAACTCTCTTAAACATTTTCAATGAATTCCCTCTATCATACTAGAGCTCAAATGCCACAACTAATTGACTCCTCCTTGATCACCCTATGGTTCAACTATATAATACAGTTCGAGGCTAAGCGTCCTTTAGAGTGTTCCACATGTTGCAACATAGCCTCCTTTTCCACTCGGGTAGCTATGTATTCTTCGTGTCCTTGACATCAGCTATTCCTCACTCTCAGCCCCTCCCCATTTTGGTGTCTGCCCTATTTTTGTCAATTTGATCCTTTCCTCTAAAATGTTTTGTGTAGATTCCTTACCTTTCTGCCTCCCTCTTTGCCCCTGCTTTCTGGCCATAAGCTCAACACCCCGTTTCCAAACCAGCACTAGATTTTCCTTAACAAAAACATAAATTGCTGGAGAAGCCCAGCAGGTCTGGCAGCATCTGTGAAGAGAAAGCGGAGGCAATGTTTCGGATCCAATAACCCTTCATCAGAACTAGTAGCAGCTGAAAAAAGTGGAGTATGTATACTGATGACATTAGTGAGGGGGTCAAGGAGTGGGAAGATAAGTGAAGATCCAGCCCAGAGCAAGAAAAACACAAGCAAGCAAAGGAACGGAAATAGTGTGTCAGAGATAAACAAAAGCTGATAATGGTTACAATGAGTAGATGAAAATGAGTTGGGTTTAATGAAAGCAGCCAATGTCATGATGACCTGGGATATGAAGATGTGTAAAGGACATGGGAGAAGATAGTTAGGCCCTAAAATTAATGAACTGGAAATTGAGTCCAAAAGGCTACAGCGTCTTCCCAACAGAAAGTAAGATGTTGTTCTTAAAGCCCGCACTGAGCCTTGCTGGAGCACTGCAGCAAGCCTGAGACAGTAGTGGGGGACAAGGAAATTGCTGAGAAACCAAAATATTACTTCCCATCAGTCTTCATGGACAACATGTGTAATATCCAAACATTCAAGAGCGTAAAGGGGCAGACCCGAGTATGGTGGCCATTACCAAGGAGATGGTGTCAGAAAACCTGAATAACCTGAAGGTGGATAAATCACTGGACTAGATGGACTACACCCCAGCGTTCAAAGGGAGATAGCTGAAGAGATAGCGGAGGCATTTGTGGTGACCTCTTAGGGAAGGTCCCAGAGGACTGGAAAATCGCTAACATAACAGCCCTGTTTTAAAAATGGAGTAAGGCAAAAGACACAGTTACAGACTGATTAGCCTCACCTCAGACATGGGTAAGATCCTGGAATCCATTGCGAAGGATGAGATTTCTGAATACTTGGAAGTATATGATAAAATGGCACAGTCAGCATGATTTCATCAAGGGGAGGTCATGCCTGATAAATCTGATAGAATTCTTTGCGGGAGCAGGTTAGACAAAGGCAAGCTGATGGATGATATCGACCTGGACTTCAGGAAGGCTTTTGACAAGGTGCCACACAGGAGACTACTGAGTACAATAAGGGATAGAAGCTTGGCTGTCTGACAGAAAGCAGAGATGGGGATAAAAGGGTCCTTCTCTGGATGGCAGTCAGTGTCAAGTGGTGTTCCACAAAGCTCAGTGCTGGGACTGCAACTTTTCACCACAACTTTACATTAACGATCTAGATGAAGGAACTGAGGGCATTCTGGCTAAGTTTGCAGATTACGCAAAGAATAGATACAGGGACAGGTAACATTGAGGAGGCAAGGAGGCTGCAGAAGGATTTGGGCAGGTTAGTAGACTGGGCAAAGAAGTGGCAGATGGAGTACAACATGGGAAAAGTGTGAGGTCATTTATTTTGGTAGGAAGTATAGAGGCATGGACTATTTTCCAAATGGGGAGAAAATTCAGAAGTCTGAGGTGCAAAGAGGCTTGGGAGTTCTAGTCCAGGATACTCATGGAAAACTTGCAGGTTGAGTCAGTGGTTAGGAAGGCAAATGCAATGAAAACATTTATTTTGTGAGGACTTGAATATAAAAGCAGGGATGTATTTCTGAGGCCCTATAAGGTGCTGACCAGACCACATTTGGAGTATTGTGTGCAGTTTTGAACCCCATACCTCAGGAAGGATGTACTGGCCCTGGAGCATGTTCAGAGGAGGTTCACAAGAATGGTCCCAAGAATGAAAAGCTTAACATATGATGAATGTTTGAGGACTATGGGTTTATACTCAATGGAGTTCAGAAGGATGAGGGGGAGGACCTAATTGAAACATACAGAATACTGAATGGCCTGGACAGGGTAGACGTTGGGAAAATGTTTCCATTGGTAGGAAAGATTAGGACCCAAGGACACAGTTTTTTAGAATGGAGGTATGGAGAAACCTCTTCCACAGATTCACCACTCTCTGGCTGAATTCATTGCCACAGAAGGCTGTGAAGGCCATGTCAATGAGTATATTTCAGACTGAGATAGAAAGGTTCTTGATAGTCAAGAGGATCAAGAGTTCTGGGAAGAAGGCAGGTGAATGGGGTTGAGAAACCTCTCAGCCATGATTGAGTCTGCTCCACCATTCAATGTCCTGAATGGCTTAATTTCTGCTCCTATGTCTTATGGTCTTAAATATTGTCTGGTGAGCATGGTGGTATGTGTGTGTTGAAGTGGCAGGCAACTGGAAGCTTGGGGTCAGTTTGTGGACAGGATGTGGGTGTTCTGCAAGGCAGACACCCAATTCCCTTTTCCCTTTTTCCCTCCTGTTCGTTGTCCCTCGTTTTCCGTCCTCTGTGCTGAAAAAGTTGGGAAATTTTCTGCACGTTGAGAAACACAGTGGAGTCGCAAGCTGCTGTTTACCTCCTTTGTGGGATCTTGCTCTGCGAAAAATTATTTTGCTGTCAGCCGACACTGAACAGCGAAGAATTTGGTTGCAAGTGAAATGTTGAGTTATTTCAGAAATGTGGCTGAGGTGGGCCTTTAAGTGGGCATCTTTGACATGCTTTGCTTATTGTGCAACACCTTTCGATGCACTGTACTTTGAGCACACATAAGGAATTCTGAGCCCTGAGAATTTCGCAGGGGATGAACAGTAAACACCTGCTACAAACCCTACTGTTGAGTGAATGTTCAGTCTCTCCTGTGGCTGCCGTCGTTGTTTCCAGTTATGATGCTGAGCTGTCTGGTGGTTTGTGATGTGTCCTTGTGCCATTGGCAGGATGTTGCTACGGGTGGTTGAGTTGATCTGTTTTTACATCAGAAATGATTTGATCAGCCATCGTGTGAGTGTGATGCTGTTAGATGTGGTGAGCAGATCTGACAGGCATGTAGCATTTTCTTTTAAGAGGCCACGGCTCTGCTGTGAGCTTGGATCCTTGGTATGCAGTAGTCTCTGTACAGTCAGCAGAGGGAGAGATGTGAGATGGTGCTGTCTAAATAAGACCTGTGATAAATAATGACCAATTTCTCAGTTAAGTATAAAGAGACACACCATAAAGGAGCACAAAACAATCCCTTTCAGTCAAATGAACAACAGTTCATTTCCAGTTAGTGTACTTTTTTTTTGTACTTGATGGGGGAAGATAACTTGACAAATAATTTTAAAGATGAACTGTAAACGGAAAAGCCCATTCAGAAGAACTTGACTGAGTTTTGTTTGAAATATTTCTTGGCATGTTAGCTGAGTGACGGTACATGTTATAATGGTACCAAAGTCCAAGTAAGATTGTTTGCAGCTGAATGATATGGCCATATAAAATAATTCTTTTCCTTGCACTTGTCGCTCGTGCTAATATTAGGCTATCTCTGAACTGCAATAATGCTCAGGAGAAGGTAGATCTCTTACATGAAATGAAATTATGTACGCCATATTAATATTGTGTCTAAACTTGATTTGCATTGGACTATTCAGCAGGCATTTTTAAGTTAAATACATTTGTTCCTACACTGGAACGTGTTTGATGCGTGAGTTTCAGAAACATGTACATCTTTTATGACACAATGCTTCAGCCATTTAGATCCCTTTATTCTATTGGCCTGAGAGAGATACTTGTTTTCTTTCTTGTTCCCTGACAGCGTTAGCCTTTGAGACTAACGCAGGACCTCGTGGGTGAGATGCTTTTCATATTCATTCCACCATAGTTGATTTTTCAAGAGTTTTGCCTGAATGCTTGTGGAACTGGCTTCCAGAGGGGTACTGGTGTGGGATTGATGGTCCTCCCATTGAATGAGAACAATGTGGCAGAGGCTTAGCTGATGGAATTTCTCAAACACTCTTATAAATCAGTGAAACCCAGTCAAGGTCCTTACTCTACTACAGCAGTGTGTGACAATAGCTGTCCTGTGCACTTGGACTTTTGTTGACTTGTAGGCATCTTTGTTGTCAAACACTTGGTGCTAGAGCTTGCATCAGGCTGAGCTGATGCAGCTGATCAATTGTTGGCTTTTGAGAGAGGTGACTACCAAGGTGCGGGACATGTCCAACATATTCCAGAGTCTCTCTTTCAATATTACATAGGAGATGGGCTGTTTATCTAGGTTGATAGTCTTAGTTTGGCAACATTCAAGGACAGACCAAGTCGCCTTTGTACGCAGAATTGCGCACACTGAGGGTGAATTCCGAAGCTGTTGGGAGTGGGCATGACACTGGAGTCCTCATGCAAAATGTGAATCACGAATGTCTATGGTGCTCACTGTAGTTTTGGAACAGAGATTGGAGAGTTTTCCATCTAGGTGGTACATAGTACTCATCAAAAGATCAACCGCACTCTGATATGAGATGAATAGGCAGTGTAGCTTGTAAATGATCTGGGCTCTATCATGCAGTTTTCCTTGTCCCTGCTTCAGGTTCTGAAGACATCTATTTCAGATGTTCGATTTTAGGACCGTTCTAATTGTATCATTGTGAAGCAGTTGCAGGACCGTGACTCTTACCTTTTGGAGTACAATCAAGAGAACTTTGCATTTATTGAGTCAAATAGTTTAATTAGATGTTCTTGACATTTTTTTCTGGGCTTGTCATGTAATAGCATGGCAGAGATTCCTATGGTAAACGTAAAGTCAAACTGTCTCTGGGAGGATTAATTTCTCAAATACGATTTATCGCCCTTTGTGAACATTGTTACAGTGGTCACATTGCTGAAGTCAAGGGAGCTAGTTCATTTTCATTCCAAGTCCATGAGCAAAAACCCACCAGCTTTCAAGATCTTAGCTGGAAAACTGTCAAGGCTGAAGCTTGTATTGTTTTGCATCCATTTTGTTGCTATTGCAGGTCTCCCATTTATTGCCATTTCCCACTTGCATCACAGAGCAATGAGGGAGAGGTCTGGAAAGTATCAGCTGCTTCTTGTGGATTCACAGCTGAGGTGCTGTTGAAAATGTTCTTAACAGCGTTAATAGATGGTATTCCCCTTTAAAAAGACAACCCCCTTCCTGTGAGCAAAGGAAGTTATGCCCGTTTGGATTTAGTCTACAGATGACCCTGCCTGTTTTTAAAAATGCAAGTATTTTAATTTCCACATTGACCAACATATTGTTGAATTTCTCTTGTGCTTCTTCATCCCACCGTATGGCCTTCTTGCTTCTGGATTTTGGCTTTAAGCTGTGAAAATGTTGCCTCCCTCAATTGTAAACTTTGGGTTGTTCTGTCTCACAGTAAAGGCAATTGATTTTTTTTTTGCAGATCATGTTTCAGCATTGTTTTCATCTGTCTGGACCTGGTGTCTATGATGTTTAAACCCACTGGTTCGAGGGCATAGGAAGCTATTATAGCTGAATTCCTTTGATCTACTACTCTGGACTGGAGATCTTGAAGATGTGACGAGCTCATGTATGGCATGCGCATGATAGGCCAAATGGCTTCCTTCCTTCTGTCTAAACGTTGTGATTCTGTTTCACTCCAGACATCAAAGGCACAGTCAACCTTCACATGAAAGAACCCCTGGAAAATGCTCTTTTCTTTAGTTTGGGATGGGAATGGGAACTGCTCTAATGTCAGAACAGAACTTTGACTTAGCATCAGAGTCCAGGGTCAGGCAAAAATGCTGATGCCAGTGATATCCTGGTTACGGCCCAGCTGAGTATGAAGGGTCATGAGTCTTTCTTTTATCTGACTGGAGCGTTACGATTGTGCATCCAATATTCTACTGCAGGTGGTGAAAACAGCACCTTGGCCTTTCAGGACACTGTCAGCTTTTCCTTTTTCTAGGAAAAGGTGTATTGTCCTGTTTATCTCCTTTGCTGCCCCTTCCTAAGAAGGTGAATCTCCCTGGTGAGGATTCCATTTTGCAATGTTGATAGATCATGAGGAGGATTCACAAATGGTGGTGAACGTGGAGGTGTCGAGGGGCAATGGGGGATAGACCGCGATCATTAAGTTGACGTCCCGATTGAAATGTGTACAGTCCTGACTGGCCTTTACAAGGCAAGGACGTGGAAAGGATTGCCCTACTTGTCAGCGAGTCCAAAACCAAGAAGCCCAGTTTTAAAATGTAGAGGTTGTCCTTTTAGCACTGACATGAGCAGAACATTACTTTTGTTCCTCCCAGCAGGCAGTAGAGGTGGGATCATTAAAATATTTTTTACGGCAGAAGTAGATTCTTATGAGGCAAGGGAATCGAAGGTTATTGAAGGTTGGTGGACAAAGTTAAAAATCTCTCAACACCAGGTTGCAGTCCAGCCAGTTTATTTGGAAGTACAAGCTTTCGGAGCACTGCTCCTTCGTCAGGTAGCTAGTGGGACAGGATCATAAGACGCAGAATTTATAGTAAAAGATTGAAGTATTATACAACTGATGTGATGTATTGAACAAACCGAGGTTGCTGTTAAGTCTCTAATCACTTAGAGTGGGGTTTGCAGGTTTCAATTCATAAATATGTAAATCCCAGAACTTCTGTCAAGTCACATTCCTGAGATAACTTAAACAAATGCCCAACCTTAAACAGATCATTGTTCGCAGCAAACTGCCCAACCTTCAGGACAATATCAACCACATAACCCTGTCATGTCAACCTCTGCAAGACGTGTCAGAGTGTCGATACAGATACCACCATTACACGTGGGGACACCACCCACCATCCACGCGGTAGGTAGCATGTGACTCGGCCAGTGTTGTCTGTCTCATATGCTGCAGGCAATGATGTCCCAAGGCTTGGTACATTGACGAGAAAAAAAAAACCTTAAATTATCTTGGGGCTGTGACTTGAAAGAAGATCTGGGATTTAGGTATTAATTAATCAAAACCTGCAACCCATTCTAAGCAATTAAAGACTTAACAGCAATCTACGTTTTTTCAATATATCAGTTATATGACACTTTGATCTTTTACTATAAATTCTGCGTATCCTGCTCCACAGCTACCTGACGAAGGATCAGCACTTCAAAAGCTTGTACTTCCAAAAAACCTGTTAGACTATATCCTGGTGTTATGTGATTTTTAACTTTGTCCAACCTAGTCCAACACTGCCACTTCCACATCAAAGGTAGTTGGGAAAGTGGAATTCGCAACACAAGCTAATCTGTTAAACATTGGAGTAGGCTCAAGGGTCTGAATGGCTCCCATTTTGTAAGTCTATGCGATGGGTTAGTCACAAGCCTTTGGAAGTGTTATGAAGAACCTTGAGCGTGCTGACCACTTGTCGTCTTTCACTACATACACCCCTCCAACCTCCCACTTTCCCACCCATCTCTAGTATTCTAACCTCTGGCAAGTCTAATTAGACTTCTTTCTGGGACAGACCTAAGTCTGTATGAGGAAATACACCTCTCAGTTTCAGTGGATAGTGCACCTGTCATTCCCAGTATTAAGGTGGTCTGTTTGCAATTTATTTATAGACCCCCACCCTTAGCCATGAGGTGTCCTATGGTGAGGCTCAACAATTTCCCAGAAGAGAGTGAGAGCTGACTTCACTCTGTACACAGGGACTCAACGTTTTATGCGTGTGCAGTGGGACCCTCCTGAGATATGAATGCTGGCAGATCCGAATGTTTGTCTGATGTTTGGAATTTGAGGAAGAATTCAGAAAAATGCCAAGCTGGCAACGTGCCTCAGCTTGGGGAGATGGGGTGTTGTTTTTGTAATCCTACGCTGCACGGCACCAGGCACACCGACATGTGCACACCTGAATGCTGTGGTTCATCTTCAGAAAGGGAGAGAGTGTTGCTATCTCTATATTACCTGAGGTTTCCCAGCTCTGTGAATTCCATCTGAAATACCTTCCTCTGCCTCTCGATTGGAACCAAACATCTATATCTGTGAATGGAACTGACTGAGACAAATGTTGTGAATTAACTGGACTCTTTCTGACACATTGTTCCCATTTTGTTTCATTCCTTTAGTTGTTCTGGGTTTTTTTTTGTCATGGATCACAGGGCAGCACCTTTTTTGATATGTCTGGTTCTGAGGGATGCTCCTCAGACCTTGCACAAATGCACCGAATCTCAACAGTTTTCCCTTTAGCTGAGCCTTGATGTCTCCAGGCATGTTTAGTTTGGGAGGGCCCACTGGCTAACCTATGGAGTGTAAGAAACTCTCTCTTAGCCTAACCCCAGGAAAGGTCGTCCAAATCAAATTTTGAAAGGTGGTTAAATTCTGAGTTAGTCGTTGTTTGCTCCTTGCTTCCAAGATAGCAGTTTGACCCTCACCCAACCCAAGTCTGTCTTCGCTGGTGGGGTAACTCCTGCAGGTCAAAGCTCTGCCACTGAACTAGCAGTAAGTCAGCAACGTGTCATTCAAGGGATGCCTGATGTGAAATTTGGAAACCATTTGCACTAGTATTGTGGGAGGGAAGACTCTAATGGGGTACATTGATTGAAAACTGTGAGAATGCTATTGCTTTGCATTTTACCTCTGCTCCTCCTGCCTCTGTATATTGCTTTTATTGATTGAGAAAAGATGATCAGGACATCCCATTCTGTTGCAGTAATGTCCCTTGCACACTATGCTATTTCAGAGTAAGATGTGGTAGAAAATGGAGCACCTCACCTTAAGTGGATATATCAGGGCAATTGATCAATTGCCATTCCACTTGTTCAAGATTTATGATAGACAGCATGGCAAGATTAGGCAGAATAGCTTTCCTCAACACAGGCATACCTGACCTTGATGTGGTAATTATTATTGTCATTGATCAGAATCTGGAAAAAACAACTGGATTCATTTTTCTTGAATTCACCCATGGGATATGGGCATTATTGACTGGGCTAGCATTTTATTGCCTATCCCTAACTGCCTTTGAGAAGGTAATCACCTTCTTTAAACCGCTGCAGTTCATATGCTGATACTTTGGACCCACAATGTCATTTGGGAGGGAACTCAATGAAGGAGCGCCGATACATTTCTAAGTCAGGATAATGAGTGGCATGGAGGGGAACTTGTAGGTGGTGGTGTTCCTTTGTCCTTCTAGATGAAAGTGATTGTGGATTTAGAAAGTGCTGTCTGAGGATCTTTAGTGAAGGATCTGTGATGTGGGATTATGGAAGATTGTGGCTGAGAGGATTGCCAGTATTCAGTGCAATCATTTTCTGGAGGCTGTGTTGAACTAGTATTTTTGGGATCTGCAAGAAGCATCTGTATTACAGTGTAATTATGGATATGTTAATAAAAGCATTTTTCTCATCTGTCTTTTCTGTTTGCAACAAAACACATGGACACTGTGGTAATATTAATTCAGACTTTGCAAAGTATTACTGATAAAGGTGTTTGCTCACTTCTGTGCTTCTGTAATTTATTTTTTGGCCTGTTAGACACAGATAAGCCACAGTCTTCCGCCTACAGCCCAGCAGAGGCCTTCTCTAGAATGCAATGCACATCCTGTGGTAGGAAAAGCAGTCCGTGTCATGACTGAGTTGCAATTTTTGGAGGAAGCCCCTGACCATAGTTCTCCAGTATAGCTGAGAGAAGCCAAATATTTCAACTGGCTTCTTTCTACACTTCAAATGAGCTCTTTAGTAAAAAATATAATGAACTACTTTCAGCCTGAATTGCAATTGAATTTGGATATTTGTTAACAGTGGAAAAGAGAAATGAGAATTAACTCTAGTGCCCTGCACGATTCTTAACCCTTAAACAACTTCTCTTTTAAATACTGTCTGGTGGTTATTATTAGTGTTTCTGTGGAATTGAACTATACTCAAACTGCCTGTTTCGTTATTGATTTGGGCGTGAGTGACTATACTTACAATGTATTTTTATTGATAAGTTTACGGGAGTGGGTGTTTCTGGCTTACCCAGCCCTAATTGCCCTTGAGAAGGTGGTGGTGAGCTGTCACCTTGAACTGCTGCAGTACATATGGTAGGGACACCCACAATGTTAGGGAAGGAGTTCCAGGTTTCAGCAACAATGAAGGAAAAGTGCTATAGTTCTCAATCCATACGGTGTATGGCTTGTGGGAATTGCAAGAGATAATGTTCCTGTGTATCTGCTGCCATTTCTGTTCAAGGCGGTAAAAATCATCGGTGTGGAAGGTGTTGTTAAAGAAGGCGTGGTGAGTTTCTGCTGTGCATCTTACAGACTGTACACTGATGGTGGTGAAGGGGATAAAGTTTGAAGGTGGTGAATGGACTGTCAATTGAACTTTGTCCTGGATAGTGACAAACCTGAGTGGGTGCAGCTTCAACAACATTCAGCCAATTAACGAGTGTTCATCACATTCCTGACTTGTACTTTGTAGACAGTGAATTTGATTTTGAGGGTTAGATTATATTAGATTACATTACAGTGTGGAAACAGGCCCTTCGGCCCAACAAGTCCACACCGACCCGCCGAAGCGCAACCCACCCATACCCCTACATTTACTCCTTAACTAACACTACGGGCAATTTAGCATGGCCAATTCACCTGACCTGCACATCTTTGGACTGTGGGAGGAAACTGGAGCACCCGGAGGAAACCCACGCAGACACGGGGAGAACCTGCAAACTCCACACAGTCAGTCGCCTGAGGCGGGAAGGTTAGGAGGTAATTTCCTTCCCACAGAATTCCACGTCTCTGACCTGTGCTTGTAACTGCTACTTGTATGTATATGGCTCATCCAGTTCAGTTTCTTGTCAATGGTCATCTCCAAGATGTTGAGAGTGGAAGACATCCGTGATGGTGCTACTATTGAATATCTAGAGACAGTAACTGTGTCCCTTTCATTGGGATGGTCAATGCCTGACACTCGTATGATGTGAAAGTTACTTGCCATCTAGCATCCAAGTCTGGATATTTTCCTTGTCATACTGGGGGTGGACTCCTTTAGTATTTGGGAGTCACACTATTGAATATTGTCCAGTCATAAGTGATCAGCACACTCCTGATCTTAATGATGGAGCAAAGGTCATTGACACCTTAGGCAATTTAGGATGGTCTAGGACGCCCTGCTGTGGAGCTCCTATAGAAATGGCCTGGAGTTAAAATGACTGACCTCCAACCACCACAAACAGCCTCCTGTGTGCCAGATATGACAACAACCAGCAAAGAGTTTTCCCTAATTGCTATTAACTCTCTAGTTTTGCCAGGGCTCGTCAATGCCACAGTCAGTCAACTGCAGTCTTGATGTCAGCGCCAGTCATTCTCCATCTTTGCACCAATGCTAAAACGAAATCAAGATCTGAGTGGCCCTAGTGGAACCAAACTGAGCATCTGAGAGGAGGTTATTGCTAAATGTTACTTGATAGCACTGTTAATGACACCTTTCATCACTTTGGCAGAGTGGTCTGAATGGAATAGTAGTTGGTTGGTTTGGATTTGTCCTGTTTTTTGTGGTCAGGAAATAATTGGATAATTTTCTGTATTGCTGGGTAGATGCCAGTGCTGGGAGAAAGTGAGGACTGCAGATGCTGGAGATCAGAGCTGAAAATGTGTTGCTGGAAAAGCGCAGCCCTTCTTCAGGATTCCTGAAGAAGGGCTCATGCCCGAAACGTCGATTCTCCTGCTCCTTGGATGCTGCCTGACCTGCTGCGCTTTTCCAGCAACACATTTTCAGCAGATGCCAGTGCTGCAACTGTACTGGAAGCTGATTAGTTCAGGACGTCTAGCTTTATCCTAAATCTTCAATACAATTGCTGGAATGTTGGCAGGACCTGTAGCCTTTGCAGCGTCCAATACTCAGTCATTTCTTGATGTCATGTGGAGTGAACTGAAGACTGGCATCTATGATACTTTGGACCATAGGAAGAGGATGATATATTTATGGAGATTGTTGTGAATGCTTCAACCTGGCCTTTTAAACTGATGTTCTGACCTTCTCTGTCAATGAGGATGGGCATATCTGTGTGACCTCAGTCTCCAGTAGGTTGTTTAATTATCCACCACCATTCAGGAAAAATTCAGCAGGGCCAGAGAGATTAGATCTGATCCATTGGTTCTTTTGAATGCTGTGGGGTCACTTAGCTCTGTCTATTGCAAGCTGTTTGGCATGCAAGTAATCATTGTCGCTTTAACAGGGTGATGCCTCAGTTATAGGTGTGCCTGGAACCTAACATCCATCAGCACTGTTTGAATTCAGTCGGCTGTAGACGTATGACCTGTAGTCATGAAAGGTACTACATTGATGAAAGCAATTCTTTCGTAAAATGGAGAGGAGCATTAAACAAAATGAGACCTAATATTTTACTCCATAGATTTTTTTTTTTTATTTGTTGGTCCAACATTGTAATCCTGCTCCACTGAAACCACTTACTGTATGCTGTCAGTGGAGCAGGTTGCACAGGAGCCAGTTTGTCCAAACAAGGTGGCACGGTGGCTTAGTGGTTAGCACTGCTGCATCACAGCGCCAGTGAACTGGGTTCAATTCCAGCCTCGGGTGATTGTCTACGTGGATTTTGCACATTCTCCCCGTGTCTGCGTGGGTTTCCTCCCACAATACAAAGATGTGCAGGTTAGGTGAATTGGCCATGTTACATTACCTAAAGTGTCCAAGGATGTGTAGGTTAAGTGCATTAGTCAGGGGTAAATGTAGGGTGAAGGGGAATGGATCTCTTCGGAAGGTCAGTATGGACTTGTTGGGCAAAGTGGCCTGTTTCCACACAGTAGGGTTTCTATGGAAATACCTGTGTAAATATCCCAAGGCGTCAATGGTAGTACTCTGGTCAGTGTGAGAAAAATGATGATTCTAGCTGTAATTTCCCATAGAGTGGATGACTCGACATTCAAAATGATTTCATTTTGCTGTGCCACTGAGCTATCGGTGCAATGACAAAGTTAGTTGGAAAATGCACAATTTGTGGGACTGGAGGCAGTACAAGTAGATTTTTTTTCGCAATAATTTTACTTAGAAGCAATTCATGACCTTTTCAACTCCATCCGACTGTTTAAATTCTCATAACTAGATGTGAATGGAATGTTTGAATTGTATGTAGAAGAATGGTGCAAATGGGCTTTTGTGCTGTCAAAAGTGCCATGTGCATCAGGACACTGACAAAGCTCCATCTTCTTGGAATAAAATCATTGCATCTTGAACATGCATTTGAATAGAGAAAGACTAGCATCTTGATTTAGCATCTCATCCAAAAGACAGCACTGCAACTGCACTGGTCTCCTGTAGTATGCATTGAGGCTTTCACTGGATTTGATTTTTTTTGAAAGGGAGTTTTTCTCCACTAGTTAAGGATGTGTGATCAGTTATTCACCCCAGTTATCCATCAGTTGAATTTATCAACTATTGCCATGCCATGTATTTTCTTCTAATGTTAATTTAATAAACACAGATAAATAATGCAAGGGATTGTGGATTTTTCAGTTCTAAAACTGCGAGCGTTTGGTATGCTTTCCTTTATTGGTCAGAGTATTGAGTACAGGAGTTGGGAGGTTATGTTGCGGCTGTACACGACATTGGTTAGGCCACTGTTGGAATATTGCATGCAATTCTGGTCTCCTTCCTATTGGAAAGATGTTGTGAAGCTTGAAAGGGTTCAGAAAAGATTTACAAGGATATTGCCAGGGTTGGAGGATTTGAGCCATAGGGAGAGGCTGAACAGGCTGGGGCTGTTTTCCCTGGAGCGTCGGAGGTTGAGGGGTGACCTTTATAGAGGTTTACAAAATCATGAAAGGATAATCATAGGATAAATAGACAAAATCTTTTCCCTGGGGTCGGGAAATCCAGAACTAGAGGCATAGGTTTAGGGTGAGAGGGGAAAGATATAAAAGAGACCTAAGGGGCAACTTTTTCACGCAAACGGTGGTACGTGTATAGAATGAGCTGCCAGAGGATGTTGTTGAAGGCAGGTACAATTGCAACATTTAAAAGACATCTGGATGGGTATATGAATAAGAAGGGTTTGGAGGGATATGGGCCGGGTACTGGCAGATAGGGCTAGATTGGGTTGGGGTATCTAGTCAACACGGACGGGTTGGATCGAAGGGTCTGTTTCTATGCTGTATATCTCTATGACTCTATAAATAATGAATTTGTATTATTAAAATGAATTTGATATTGAACTGCGGTTAGCATCTGTTATTGTGTGATCACTTATGAGGAGAAACTCCGTTCGACAATACCCAGTGTCACTTCACCTGCTGGAGTCCAAATTCGGAGAGATCAATTCCTGTCGCAGGAGTCCAGCCAGTGAAGTGCTTTTTGTCATGTAGGGAGCACGACCTCTAGTCTAAACTCTGGAAGATCCCACAAACAATGAAAGAATGAAGAACAGATTTGTTTGCGCACTGTCAGTAAAGTGCAGTCTTGAGAGGTCAGTAAGGGCTTGTTTTATTGCCTCTGAATACTGGAACCTCTGACAGTGCAACACTTCCTGAGCTCTGCACTGGAATGTCAACCTGGACTATTGGGATCATATTTCTGGAGTGAAACTTGAAACAATAAGCTTCTGACTTCGATCCATGGCCGGAATTGTTGAGGAGGAATGAGAGGTAAGTCATCTTATGACATCGGAGTCCACATACAGCTCTAATTTGCTATAGGGGGCTGCCATTCATTACAGTGGGAAAAGAAAGATCCTGTGTTCCAACATGTTCCCAGTTTGTCATCTTTGTTGTTGAAGGTGCTTACTGTGAACAGTAACATCTCATTTGACAGAAGTTGGCTGCTCTTCGATGTGTAGGTCAAGTGGATGTAAGACCATAAGTTTTATGAGCACAAAGAGACCATTCAGCCCATCAAATTCCATAATTTAGTGAGATCCCAACAGATCTAGTAATCCTCAACTGTATTTTCCAGCCTTATCCCCATAACCCTGGATTTCCTTACTGATTTACAAATCTGTCAATCTCTGCCTTGAATATGCTTAATGATCCAGTCTCGTTGATCCTCTGTGGTAAAGAATTCCACAGGGAAAAGTCCTTAAATGGTTGATCCCTTACTCTGAGATTGCCCCCTGGACCATCTCACAAGGTATAACACATTCTTGGTATCCAACCTGTCTAGTATCTCAGAATCATCTTTGTTTTATTACAGTCACCCCTTGTTCCTCTAAACTCCAATGAATGCAGGGCCACATACTCAACCTGTCCTCGTAAGAAAATCCTTCCATACTTGGAATCAACCCAATGAGCTATTTCTCTGGAGAATTTTTGGACATTGGTAATTTATTTGCTAATAGAATGAAATTAAAGCTGTTTTTGTTTGCTGTGTACCCATTGCTTGAAGTTTTCAACAAGATCCATTCTGGAGCAATTCAGATCCCATTCACTCTCAATTATGATGCATTTAGAGCATGCTTGCTATTATCCAGGAAAGGATCACGTAATGACACAGATGGGAGAGCGTGGGAGAATGTGTGACTTTGCCGGTCCATGGGGCTCTGTTTCATACTTGAGCGGCTCATCATCAGCAGAAAGCTGGTTTTGAAAACTGCTCTGAGGATCAAATTAAAAACTGTGTCTCTGGATAACTGTTGAGATGGTGTCTTTATTTATTTTAGTGAACAAAATTGTCAGTGACCTCACAACGGTATCATCCAGGGTGATCCCAAATTCTAGTCACAGTCATTGCTTTGCGAGCCATTTGCCATTGCACTTCTGACTTGTTCTGCATACAACTGCAAATTTGAGTCTCTACTCATTCAGGAAGATGGATGTTTTTGAGGGTCTCCTGAAGGATTTCTGATGCTATTTAAGCAGCAAATGCTTTTGGTGGCATAAGAAAAACCAACAAACAAACTGGCTTCTTGTAGCAATCCTATTATTGGCTTGTTTTGCAGAGGTATGAAATGTACATGTGAACTATTGTCGATTTACACACCATATCACCCTTCCAAGGATAGAAGACTTAAGTTGAGTTAAAGTCATAGTTTTAATTCTTTTAAAGGAAGATGGGTGGTTATGTGTTATGTAGTTTGGCTTGAGATATAATCAGTGCTTCAAGTTTGAATAAACCTTCTGTGTGTGATTTTAAGCTCTGCCTGCCTGATAGGTGAAAAGAGGGAATAGCATTTATTTGGTGTCTCAGCACTGCTCAAAGCATATCACATAATGCATTTCAGTTTGCTGTAACTCTTTGTGATCAGACAAATTCAACCATCACCTTCAGTGTAGTAAGATTGGACAAATTGCAGTTAAGTGACGGTCAGTCTGTTTGCTTTGGTGATAGAGGTCACCATCAAGATAACTACCTTTTTCTCAAATCCTAATATCTCTCTACCTTTTAATGTTGCTGTTGAGAACGATAGCTTCAATATTGTCACATTCCCTGTCCCCTTACCTTGATGCTGTACTGAATATTGTCACATGCTGTGAACCACATAGTTGAGAAATGGATTGGCTTTGCTAGTGTAGTGCAGTAAAGCCTTGAGTGGTCTGAGATATTTCTGAGAGAGTCAGGGTAGTACCTATTCATAATAAACCTTTACTACTTTAACTGCAGGCTTCACAGGAATCTTAGGTCATTATTTACATCTTCATATTTCACACAAAGAGAAAAGCGTGTTATTGCCAATGTTCTTTGAAAGGGGCATACCCTGACATTTAGTATTTTGTTTCAAGAGTATTTTTCAAAATGCGTTCCCAGGCTGACTGTAAGATCACACAAGGTGATCCAATTATTTGTCTGAGCCGCACACAACAGCCACAGCTTCAATTCCTGTTCTCTATGGAACTGGCATTGTATTAAATGGTATTGTCGAAGGGCTGTTACCTTTGAGATCTTCTAGAGATGGGTAAGCGCAGGCCTAGAGTTTGTGTAGTCCACCAACCCTAAGGAACTTTTATAAGCAGGAGGTGAGGCAAGGTCAGGTTCAGCTAGGGTGTTCCATAATTGAACACGCTATCAGTGCTCCCCAATGAAGTCCACAATGATATCCTCATGCATTGTTAGGAATCTTCTAGGAGTCGCATCAACAAAAGGGAGGGCAAAAATAGAAAGTGAATAAATGCCTGAAGTCAAGCAAAGGTGAGATTAATTGACCTTTTGAACTCTTCCCTCTTCTGCCAATCCTAGCAGCGTCATTTGACTCCACTTGCTGGAATTTTCTCTTCAAAATCCCTTTGTTTCTTCACTTTGGTCCCCACCTCTTTAGAATTGTTTTGAAACTCAGAGTCTTCCGATGTGGGATGGGCCATTTTGGACTGAGGATGAGGAATTTTTCACTCAGATGATGGCGAACCTTACAACAAAAGGTTGTGGATGAAAGATCACTGAATATCTTTAAGAAAGAAATAGATTTACAGAGGCTAAAGGTGCGAAGGGATTTGGGGAGAGACTGAGAGTTTTGAGATAGAGGATGAGCTATGATTGTGTTGAATGGTGGAGTGGACCAAATGGCCCGCATCTCCTACATTCCATATGTCAATGGATCATGATGCAAACTGATGTTATTACTGGGCAAATCAGATCCCAGAACATGGCCTGGGAAGTTCTATTTTGGTTTGTTTGGTTTTAACAAAGTGATCTCTTGCTGAAATAGAAGCATGTGATGTTGCAGATTTTACTTTAGCACGAAAACAGCGGCTCATGAACAAGAGAAATGAAGATAAAATCAACCAAACCATCTATTTATAATACCGACTCAAAGATTTTAAACACTGTAATAGTACAATTCTATTTAGTCTCAAAACAATCTTTCATAAACTGAAAAAAAAGAACAAAACAGCTTTTGTGTGGTACTATAAAACACATAATTGCTAAAACCCAAAACATCACTGCTCCAACACTCGGACTAGAGTCCCTATATGTGGCAGCTTTGGTGGGTATAGGTCACTATAGGCGGGAACTACAGATAGCTTCTTCCTGGAGCTATCACATACTTTATCTTTAATTATGCATTGCTTTCAATAACCTATTTGGTGTTTAATCCCAATTCACTCTCTTTACCCAAAGATTTCACTATATTCTGCTCCTGTCAGGAGTACTTTTACATTGCCAAGGACTGCTCAAAGCTAAATGGAAAGCTGAACCAAAAATATTCCCCTCTAAGCTATGGGCATTTTCTTTAAGTGTAAAAGAAAGTCAAGTACCTAAAATCTCCAACAAACTTTGAAGTCCCATTGTTTATGACCAGCAAGGTAAGTAATCTAAGAATTTTTTAAAAATCAGTTAGTGGTACATAAAACCCATTTATTCTAAAGTCAGGTCTCAAAAACTGTTTTGAAATAAATCACCATGGCTACATAAATACTTAAAAGTTAATTATTAACTTCAGGCACAAAGAAAACCCACGGGTTACAAAATGAAAACTTGCACATCATAATGTGGAAGGGCAGAGTCAGCATGGCTTTTGTCAAGGGGAGATCATGCCGAACAAAACAGTTAGAATTCTTCGGAGGAGGTAATGAGCAAATTGGGAAAAGGGAAGTCAGTGGATGTGATCTATTAGGATTTCCAGAAGACCTTTGGCAAGATGCCTTGCAGAACGCTGCTAAATAGGATAAGAGCAAATGGTGTTAGAGCCAAGGTACTGGCATGGATAGAAGAATGGCTTACTGGCAGAGGTAGAGAGTAGTGATCAAGGGTTTTTTCAGAATGGCAACTAGTGATTAGTGGAATTCCGAAGGGGTCAGTGTTGATACCACATTTTTTCATGTTATATATTAATGATCTGGATGAAGGGACAGATTGAAGATATTCAAAGTCTGTGAGAAGATTTGTAGCTCGGGTGCTCGTTATTGTGGTTCTGTTTGCCGAGCTGGGAATTTGTGTTGCAGACGTTTCGTTCCCCCTGTCTAGGTGACATCCTCAGTGCTTGGGAGCCTCCTGTGAAGCGCTTCTGTAATCTTTCCTCCGGCATTTGTAGTGGTTTGTATCTGCCGCTTCCGGTTGTCAGTTCCAGCTGTCCGCTGCAGTGGTTGTTATATTGGGTCCAGGTCGATGTATTTATTGATTGAATCTGTGGATGAGTGCCATGCCTCTAGGACTTCTCTGGCTGTTCTCTGTTTGGCTTGTCCTATAATAGTAGTGTTGTCCCAGTCGAATTCATGTTGCTTGTCATCTGCATGTGTGGCTAAGAATAGCTGGTCGTGTTGTTTCATGGCTAGTTGGTGTTCATGGCTGCGGATCGTTAGGTGTCTTCCTGTTTGTCCTATGTAGTGTTTTGTGCAGTCCTTGTATGGGATTATACAGGAAAGCCACACACACAGACCAAGTCCTAAACTACGAAAGCAACCACCCCAACACACACAAAAGAAGTTGCATCAAGACACTGTTCAAAAGGGCCACAACACACTGCAGTACACCAGAACTGCAAAAAGAGGAAGAAGAACACCTATACAATG
>NC_057724.1:16536923-16546677 GCF_004010195.1 Chiloscyllium plagiosum
AAAGTTTGCAGCTGACACCAAAATTGGAGGTGTAGTGGACAGTGAAGAAGGTTACCTCAGATTACAACAAGATCTTGATCAGATGGGCCAATGGGCTGAGAAGTGGCAGATGGCGTTTAATTCAGATAAATGAGAGGTGCTGCATTTTGGGAAAGCAAATCTGAGCAAAACGTATACACTTAATGGTAAGGTCCTAGGGAGTGTTGATGAACAAAGAGACCTTGGAGTGCAGGTTCAAAGGTCCTTGAAAGTAGAGTCCCAGGTAGATAGGATAGTGAAGAAGGCGTTTGGTATGCTTTCCTTTGTTGGTCAGAGTATTGAGTACAGGGGTTGGGAGGTCATGTTGTGGCTGTACAGGACATTGGTTAGGCCACTGTTGGAATATTGTGTGCAGTTCTAGTCTCCTTCCTATCGGATGGATGTTGTGAAACTTGAAAGGGTTCAGAAAAGATTTACAAGGATATTGCCAGGGTTGGAGGATTTGAGCTATAGGAAGAGGATGAACAGGCTAGGGTTGTTTACCTAGAGACTGAGGGGTGACCTTATACAGGTTTACAAAATTATGAGGGGCATGGATAGGATAAATAGACAAAATCTTTTCCCTGGGATTGGGGAGTCCAGAACTAGAGGGCATAGGTTTAGGGTGAGAGGGGAAAGGTGTAAAAGAGACCTAAGGGGCAACTTTTTCACGCAGAGGGTGGTACGAGTATGGAATGAGCTGCCAGAGGAAGCTGGTACAATTGCAACATTTAAGAGGCATTTGGATGGGTATATGAGTGGGTAGGGTTTGGAGGGATATGGGCCGGGTGCTGGCAGGTGGGACTAGATTGGGTTGGGATATCTGGTCGGCATAGACGGGTTGGACTGAAGGATCTCTTTCCATGCTGTACATCTATATGACTCTGTAATAAAGGCATAAACTATTTTCTAAATGGGGAAGGGTTTCAGAAACCTGAAGCACAAAGGGACTCTGGTGTTCTAGTAAAGGATTTTTTAAGGTTAATATGCAGGTTCAGTTGGTAGTTAAGAAGGAAAATGCAATGTTAGCATTCTTTTTAAGAAGAGTAGAATATAAGAACAATGCATTCGGAATATTGTGAGTAGTTTTTGGTCCTGTATCTAAGGAAGGATATACTAGTGTTGAAGGAGGTCCAGAGGAGGTTTATATGAATGATGGGAATAAATGGCTTGTCATAAGAGGAGCGTTTGAGAACACTGGATTTGTCCTTGATGGAGTTTAGAAGGATTGAAACTTACAGAATACTGAGAGGCCTGCATAGAGTCAACATGGAGAAGATATTTCCACAAGTAGGAGAGACTCTGACCTGAGGACACAGCCTCAGAGTGAAGGAACAACCCTTCAGAACTGAGATGTGGAGGAATTCCTTCAGACAGACTGTGGTTAATCCGTGGAATTCATTACCAGAGAAGGCTATAAAGGCCAACTCATTGAGACAGGAATAGATAAGTTTTTGACTAGTAAGTGGTTCAAGGGTTAAGGGAGAAGGCAAGTGAATGGGGTTGAGAAACAACAACTGTGATGAAATGACTCAGCAGGCTTGATGGGCCGAATTGCCTATTTCTGCTCCTATATATTATGGTCTTATTGTTATCTAGAATGGAGCATGAAGCTGGAAGCTGTAGACTGAGAATTACCTAAAAAGAATGCCCAGATTTACACTAAATGTGTGGCTTAGCAGATTTTATTATCTCATTAATTTAAAGCTTGCCTTTCGTAGATATGAGTATGACAATATGGGAAAAAAAATTCGGCCTTGTTTTTGTTTAAATTGCTCACTAATGCCAAAATATAGATGATTGCTCTTTGAATTCCGTCGGTCTAATTTTAACCCCTGGTACTTTCATGGCTAAAGGTTTACAAAATGGAAAAGCACTGACATAAAAATTGCCCCAGTATTCAAGTGGCTGTCACAATCACCTGACTACTGGGTGAGTCAAGCTTCCTAGAGCCATCAGTCAAGAAAAATCAGCCTGAACTGAAATTTAATACTTTTATCAAAAGATACTAAAACCGGCCAGGCATGATGAGACCTGCATTACCTATTAGATTTACACCATATTTTAGAAGTTAACATGTTGAGGGATAATCATAGGAGAATTTTTGAAAAATCTAGCTTGAAGGTAATGAAGGGCTTATGCCCGAAAAGTCAATTCTCCTGCTCCTCGGATGCTGCCTGACCTGCTGTGCTTTTCCAGTGCCACACTCTCTTGACTTGGAGGCAATACACCCAGACGTGTGATATATAAATGAGCTGTATTTCAACTACCTTCAGTAGAGGGAGAGGAGAAGAATTTGTAAATCCTGTGATCAGATTGGAGGAGTCTTCCTCTCATGCTTAGCATCCTGAAGGACAAGGCATCTGATGATAACACTGACTAGAGAGAAACATCTGTAGGCTGAGAACTCAATAGTATCTGCAGTATTTATGGTTATTATTCTTCTAATACTCAATTGACCACGGTCTCGGGTTTTAACATAACTTCTCAAGAACACATGAAGGACTGGCTCCTTATTGTTTCTTGTGAACTAGTTGACTAGAAAGTACCTTCCACCCCTCCAGTCTCCAGATACAGGGCCATTTCCACCACCTACAGTCAGACCCTGCCACCAGAGATATAGTTCCCTCCCACTTCTATCAGTGCTCTGCAGAGACTATTGTCTCTGCAACTCCCTTGTTAGGCCCACATCTCCCACCAACCCACCCTTCACTACTGGTACCTTACCTTGCAAGAGGTGTAAAGCCTACACCCACGCCTACCCCCCCCCCCCCCCCCAACCTCACCTCCATTAAGGCCCCAAAGGATCCTTTCCCATCCAACAGAGATTTATGTGTACCTCCACACTCTTCATCTATTGTGTCTGTTGATCTCGATGTGGTCTCCTCTTCATTGGGGAGCCAGAATGCCATCTTGCGGATGTTTTAAAGAACATCTCTGGGGGACTTGCACCAAACAACCCCACTGCCCTGTGACATACCACTTCAACTCCCTCTCCCACTCCACCAATGACATGCAAGTCCTGGCCCTCCTCCACTGCCAAATCCTAGCCATCTGGCGCCTGGAGGAAGAACGCCTCATCTTCCGCCTTGGGGCCTTCCAACCACACAGCATCAAATTTGATTTCACCAGTTTCCTCATCTTCCCTCCCTCCACCTCATCTCAGATCCAACCCTCCAACTCGGCACCACCCCCTTGAACTGTCCCATCTGTCCATCTTCCTTCCCATCTATCCGCTCCATCCTCCTCTCCGACCGATCACCATCGCCCATCACCTGCATCTACCTATCGCTTTCCCTGCTACCTTTCCTCCACCTCACCCCTACTCCTACTTATCTCTCAGCCCCCTTACCCCTCCCTCCACATCCCTGATGAAGGGCTAATGCCCGAAATATCGACTGTCCTGCTCCTGGGATGCTGTCTGACCTCGCTGTGCTTGTCCAGTGCCACACTTTTTGACTCTGATCCCCAGCATCAGCAGTCCTCACTTTCTCCTAAAATCTTTATGGCCAACCAAGGATGTTGAAAGGAGGCAATTTAATTTGCTGCTCCTCATTTGGTTGCTACAAAAATATTATCATTTTAAACATTGCTAGTGAGAGCTATTCCTGCATTTTCTTAGAAATTGTAGCTACAGTGCAGGTTCCAGTGTAATGATGAGGAAACATGTAACTTTTAATCCACTGTAGTATCCTGTATGTTTTACACCTATTCTCATTGAATCAGTCTAACTTAGAATGATTTTGCTATGAAGTTGCATGAGAATGTTCCAGACAATATTGGATCCTTTCCAATGTGTGTTCAAAGCAAACCAGCATGAGATTTTTATTCATAACTGGTATGTGTCTTATGTTAACACACAAAGTGCTTGTCTTCTAGAATGACAATTCACAAATTAATGAACCACATCCTTGGCACTCCTACTACATTTGACTAAAAGCAAAATTTGAGCTACTCCAGTTTATTTCAATCACCTTTACGCGAATTTCTCTTACATTTTCTGTTGGATCGGATGTTAAACCAAGACTGCTTTCTCTGGATGCATTTTGAAGACCAGCAGAGGAATTCTTTTTCTGGTGATTTAGCCAATGTTTATCCCTTAGCTAATACTGCTTACAAACCGTCAAGTCATTTACTTTTGTTTGTGTCGGTTTATTGTGCACAAATTGGATGCTACCTTTTTGATCAACAGTACTGCAAAAGTACTTAATTAACAATTTGGTGTTTCCTGAAATTTTGAAAGATATTATACAAGTAAAAATCCGTTCTTTCAAAACAGGGATCACACCATGAGGGGGTTCTAGTTTAATTAAATTCTTAACATCCCTATTTTAAGTGGGTTACACATTTTGTTTGGCAGTTGACCATTGAAATAACAAGAACTGAAAGCAAATCAGTAAGCAACTTGATTTCTCTGAATATTGTTCTCCTTTGCCGCTGCAGTGTAGTTTGAGGAACAGCCGTGACACATTTACAGTCGGTAGCACTTTATTTTGAGGTCTAATTTCTGCTTCTGGCAGCTCCATAGACAAGATTGCAGTTGCAAGTATATCACTAGGAGTGCAACGACAAAGGCTTGTGTCACCATTTCTCTATTGTCTGCATAAAGCCTCTAATACCCCAGAAAGCCAAAGGCACTGGAGATCAATGTTGGTATGGGTATTAAGGTAATGGGTATTAAGGTAAGGTAATGTAAGGTAATGTTGCAATAGAGATATTTCTCTTGAGGAACATTAACAGCAGACTTTATGATTGGAGAACAATGTGAAAATCCATGTTTGATGCCAGGACTGTTTGTAATCTAGTGTCTGCTATGTAGTTAATTTAACCTTGGAGGGTTCCTCTGGCATTTGGTACAGATTGACTCACAACCTATACCAGCTGTTGGTTCTCCACTTTAGAATCCATAGCTTGATAGGCCTCACTAACTGGAAACCACTTCTTCAGTACCCATCTGTTCTGCTTGTTCTCCCCCTCTATTTTTGTTTCAAAAGCTTTGTCCCCCAAAAAAGTTCCTTTTAAATGGACTTCTGAGATTTGACCACTGTAAACCTGGGAAATGGTTCAATGCTTTCTTCTGTAAATGCAGTCTTTTTCTGGATTGGCCATCTTGTTTGGTCATAAAGGATCTCATCACACTGCTCAAAGGAGAGCAATGGGCATTCCCACTGATGTCCTGGAAAATGTTTATCTCTCAACCAACAACATTAAAACAGATTACCTGGTCATTTATAGCATATCTGTTACTGGGATGTTGCTGTGCACGAATTGGCTACCACACCACTTCCTTCCTTACACTAGTATAGACACTTTAAAAGCACTTCATTGGCTGGTGGGTTTTTTGGGGATGGTTGTGAAAGGCGTTACGTAAATGCAATCCCAGTCAAGGTTTTCAATCACTATCTCAAGTTTCCTCTGTTAAAGGTGGTACATGATGACTTGAGACGTTGACAAGGTACTACAATTAACTTGGAAAGGGCTTGCACCTACAGGACGGAAGAAACAGTCTCTTCTGTTCTGAGCTATAATGGCTCTATCAGTGCATGTTGCAAGAAAAGGTGTGCTTTTTGTTTATTCTACTGAATTAAATTGGAATAAAAAGACCTTGTGAAAGAATTGCATTTTGCCTGAAGGGAAAAATGAATCTTTTGTTTGTAAAGCAGATTGATTTTGGAGGCAGTAGAGAGCCTGAACAGTTGGATTTTTCAAAGTGATCCGTATTGAAGTGAAGAATCCTTGATATACTGTGGTTCATCTGCTGCAGCTGCTGACAAAATGCTGTTGTGTAGGGCATTCCAGGATTTTGACTCGGCAATGAATTAAAGGTTATGACATAATGTGTATTATCTTTAGGCCATCCGGACTTCAACTTTTAAGCATGTTGCTGTGAGACTGGGAGAACATCTAACAAGTGAAGATCTGAAGGGCCAATATTGGTTGTGGCTTTAGAACTTGTGTTTTCATAGCAACTGTAGTGGCCTCATGTTGCTGCAAAATACTTTGCAGCCAATGCAGTAGAAGTGCAGCCATTATGGTATTGCAAGAAATACGTCAGTTTGTATATAGCAAGGTCCCTGAAAGAATAGTGTTTTTCGTGTTTGTTGAAGGATAAATGTTAGTCAGGGTAGTGGAGCAATTCCCTTGCCTTGCTTTGGAAAGTGGCATTAGGTCCTTGGACGTATTGTGAATGAGAGCAAAAGGTTCGGCTGGTTCTGCTTCCCTCCCCAACCCAGTGGCACTGGCACCAATGGCATTCCCTCCCAGGCTGATCTCTAGGTAGACTCTACACAAATAGAGGATCAATTGTGAAACTCTCCTGCTCTGTGAGCAAAGTGTGGCACTGAACTGGATACTGGCAAGGCTGTGTTTGTCTGTTCTGGTGAGTGCTACATTGACTTGTGCACAACCAGTTTGGCAATAGCTTGGTAAGTTTGGTTTCTAATTTTATGCAGAGCCCTCATGGCCGCAAGACAGTCTGGCTTTATTGCCTGGGGAGCTAACTGTGCTGATGTGGAAATATAGAGTTTATGGGTGAGCCTTTATCCATGACAGAGAACCTTGCCCCTAACACCACAGCGGTCAGACCAACTGACCTATAGTTTATTGCCTTCTGGAGTCCTCCCTTCTTGAGCAGGAGTGTTATATTAGCCATATTGCAGTCCTTGAGGACCCTCCCTGACTCTAGCAATTCCTGAAAGATCACCACCAATGCCTCCAGAATTTCCTGAGCTACACTCTCTGTGGCCCTGGCAACCTCCAGGCATCCAAGTGCTTATTTACTCCCTGTTTTGGATGTTCATCGAGCAGAGATTCACTGCTTTTCTTAATCCCAGGAGCAATTAGAAAGCTGGCTTGCCTGCATTCCCTAAATGCTCAGGCTTGGATAAAATTCAGTCGTTAAATTGATGTGCAATCTCTACATGGGACATGTTTGTTTTGCTGTGGGATGTTACCTGGTTTTCACTAATAACTAATCTCAATAGTAGTCTGTAATCAGGATTCATTGTGTAGCACATTGAGCACAGCATCCTATATCTGACATTGCACTGGTGCAGTATATTAAGACATACCTGAGGGTGGCACATGTTGAATCCATCTGTTAGGATTAACCAAGAATTCCTACGTTGTGTCTGACTTGACGGTCTTTTTTGTTCGAAGAAGATATTAATATGACTAGCCATGAAGTAATGAGTATGTTTATATGTATATACTCTGTAAATGAGAGTTGATGCAGTGTTAAAACTGATGCTCATACCAAAATAAAGGAACATTTTGCTATGAGCATCAACCACAAACTTCCTGACAACTCAATAGAATTCTGTCAAGGTACTGGCTTAATCTTGTTTGTTTGAGTTTTCATAGCTCCTTTTGAAAGCTGTTGATTTTTTTTTTTATCTGTGAGACTTGTGTTCAGAACTGGTCTTTTCTCTGTGATGCAGTAAGGGTAAAATAGAGTTTGTGTAATCCCAAAATGGTTCCTTATTTGGGGATACAAAATCCAAAGCTGTCTCTAATGCTGCACTACATTAGCAACCTCATTCTGCAAAGGTATGCATGGATGGTGTGGGTAATTATGAATTTGTGTTGCTCAAGTAAAGTTGATAGCTTGAGAGTTGTGGTTATAGTCATTCAAAACAGAATCAGACCATTTGGACCAACTCATCCATGCCAGCCAGGTTTCCTGACCAGTCCCATTTGCCTGCATTTGGCCTATATCCCCCTCAACATTTCCTATCCATGTACCTTGTCCAAATATCTTTTAGATGTTATAACTGTACTCCACTCTACCACTCCTCTGGCAGCTCCTTGCATATACATGGCACCCTCTATGTGAAAAAGTTGGGTTAAAGATGTGCTGGGCAAAACAAAGCTTTTCTTTTTTTCCCCAATTCCTTGGACATTAAGGATCATTTACAGCTGAGTAGTCTTATTTTCTATAACAGTGCTAGAAAATTCTGTTCAAGCTGTTTGTGTGTAAGTGCTTGTTATTGAATTGAATTGAATTTATTAATTGTTATATTTAAAGCTGAGACTTTTTTTATTAAGCAAGTGTATTAAAAAATATGGGCCCAAGGAGTTAGACCACAGATCAGCCATGATCTTATTGAATGGTGGAGCAGGCTCAGGGGCTGAATGACCTACCTATACTCCTGTGATTTCCCCTATGTAAAGCCATGCTGAATGTGCTTGATTATAATATGTTTTTATAAATGCTCTGCTATTATATCCTTCATAAGAGTCTAACATGTTCCTAATAACAGATGTTAAGCTAACTAACCTTTTTGACTCCTCTTTTTAAATGGAGGGCCCTTTTGCTTCTATTGCAAATCACATTAAATGAATGTCCTCTCATTTTTGTTTCATTTATAAATGAGAATAGTTTCTCCCTTTCTCCTCAACCTGGCCCATGCATTGAGTTTGAAAACCAATATCAGATCTCATCTTAACCTTTTGTCCAACCGTTCAGAAAAGATTTACAAGGATGTTGCCAAGGTTGGAGGATTGGAGCTACAGGGAGAGATTGAGTAGGCTAGGGTTGTTTTCCCTGGAGTGTTGGAGGCTGAGGGGTGACCTTATAGGGGTTTCTAAAATTGAGGGGCATGGATGGGGTAAATAGACAAAGTCTTTTCCCTGGGGTGGGGGACTCCAGAACTAGAGGGCACAGGTGTAGGGTGAGAAGGGAAAGATATAAAAGAGACCTAAGGGACAAATGTTTCATGCAGAGGATGGTACGTGTATGGAATAAGCTGGCAGAGGAAGTGGTCGAGGCTGGTACAATTGCAACATTTAAGAGGCATCTGGATGGGTATGTGAGTGGGAAGGGTTTGGAGGGATATGGGCCGGGTGCTGGCAGGTGGGACTAGATTGGGTTGGGATATCTGGTCGGCATGGATGGGTTGGACCAAAGGGTCTGTTTCCGTGCTGTACATCTCTATGACTCTATTGTCATGTGTACCGAGGCACAGTGAAAAGCTTTGTCTTGCGAGCAATACAGGTAGATCACATAGTTAAATAGCATAGCTAAGTAGATAATAGGGAAACACCGGCAAAAACAAAAACACAGGTACAGGCGAGTGCTAAGAGTTTGAGAGTCCATTCAGTATTCTAACAACAGTATGGTAGAAATTGATTCAAAACCAGCTGGTGCGTGTGTTCAGACTTCTGTACCTTCTCCCTGATGGAAGAGGTTGTTGAAAAACATTGGTAAAAATCAACGAGGTAAAATCATTGCCAGGGTGGGGTGGATCTTTGAGAATATTAGCAGCCTTTCCTTGACATCGGACCTGGTAGATGAATTCTATAGATAGGAGGTTGGCCTTTGTGTTTTTTCCGGGCTGAGTTCACCACTCTGTAACCATCTCCAATCTTGAATGCTCTCAATGGCGCATCTATAATAGTTGGCAAGGGTATTCGCTGTCATGCCAAATCTTCTCAGCTGCCTGAGGAAGAAGCGATGTTGTTAGGCCTTTCTAACCAGTGAGGAGAAAGTGAGGTCTGCAGATGCTGGAGATCAGAGATGGAAATGTGTTGCTGGAAAAGCGCAGCAGGTCAGGCAGCATCTAGGGAACAGGAGAATCGACGTTTCGGGCATTAGCCCTTCTTCAGGAATGAGGAAAGTTGGTCCAGCAGGCTAAGATAAAAGATAGGGAGGAAGGACTTGGGGGAGGGGCGTCGGAAATGTGATAGGTGGAAAGAGGTCAAGGTGAGGGTAATAGGTCAGACTGGGGTGGGGGCG
>NC_057724.1:16547507-16659141 GCF_004010195.1 Chiloscyllium plagiosum
GGTCGGGGTGGAAGGTTTTGGTGAAGTGGATGAACTGTTCAACCTTCTCGTGGGAGCACGAGGCGGCGCCGGTACAGTCATCGATGTAGCGGAGGAAAAGGTGGGGGGTGGGGCCAGTGTAGTTGTGGAAGATGGATTGTTCCACATATCCTACGAAGAGGCAGGCATAGCTGGGGCCCATGCGGGTGCCCATGGCTACTCCTTTCGTTTGGAGGAAGTGGGAGGATTGGAAAGAGAAGTTGTTCAGGGTGAGGACCAGTTCAGTCAGTCGAAGGAGGGTGTCTGTGGAAGGGTACTGGGTGGTACGGCGGGAAAGAAAGAAGCGGAGGGCTTTGAGTCCTTCGTGATGGGGGATGGAGGTGTACAGGGACTGGATGTCCATGGTGAAAATAAGGCGTTGGGGACCGGGGAAGTGGTCCCATCACTTTCCTTGCACAAAGAAAAACTGATCTGACCTCTGATGCAGTGACTTTTGGGATAGGTTAGTCAGGACGCGTCGGAATAGGTGTCACCACTCCAGTGGTGGAAAGAGTACAAGGTCACAAAGAGGTTGTTCAGTCCCTTCAATCTGCCCAATCAATCAGTAGCATCAAAAGTAACACAATTTTATCTGTCCATCTTTTTAGTTTTGTTGTCCTTCACACATACCGTCCTATCAAATCTATCACCTACAGTGTTTAGCTGACTTGCCTCAACAGTTTATCATGGTGAGATTTGGAAAGAAATGCTTCTGAATATCAACCTGACCAGCCTTGTGCTAAACTGAAGTTAATTTGTGATAACCCCAAAATGAAACTTATTTCTCTCCCCCTCTTTCCCAACTTACCTATGATTCTTTTAATGATCTTGAAACACCTTAATTAGTTTATGCTTTAATCCAAATAGAAACTTAAACTGAGGAGAGATTGTATAGGTAATCATTTTTCAACCAAGCTACTGTTCCAATGAATCTGTGTTTACCCTTCTCCAAATGCTTTCTGGTGCACAGAACTGAGCATAGCAGTCCAAATGTATCTGTGTTCAGAGGAGTTTGGCAGTAGGAGGGTTAACAAACCGAATGACATGATGTTTTGTGACATTGTGCAATCCCAGTATTTAAAGCAGGTCCTGTAACTTTTAAGAGGTTGAGGGGATGGGGAAGGGGGGAAGTTTATCGAAAAGCCTTTGATATCAAGATACATGGCAATCCTTTTCTAAGGCCTGCTTATTTCATTTGAGTGTGTTGAGCAAGCTGGAATTTGTCATTGTGATTTGCGCAATTGTGAAAAGGCTGAGCCAGAATTAGCACCACCACCTTTTATTGGCAGGTGACCAAATTGTTCACCACCTCACTGTGTACTCCTAGTTAGAGAAGCACAGTTGAGCAGTGGTTTCCAAAATCGCCCACCCAACAGCCTCCAGAAATCCCCTCCACTTTCCAATTAGATCCAAAGTATCAGCCATTCATCTCCCCACCTTGGTTCCATAGCCCTGTCACCTCGCACTATCTTCCTTGCTACAGGAGTGAGTGTGACTAATTCACAGCATTCCCATCAACGTTACCCCAGCTTTTCTAAATGCTGCTGCACCTGGTACTTCACAGTGTGGGAGACTGGGTGACAGAGGGCAGGAAAGGGACCCATTGGTACTCACCCGAAGAGACAAAAGCTCGCAAATGAAGTTGATTTCCCTGACAATGGCAGAGAGAAAGAACGCCAACTTGCTGCACGTGTAAGCTCAATGCTCTTCTCGCCTGCACAGCACCAGCGATAGGCCTTCCCTTCCATTGGCCTGTATTCTAAGTTGTCAGTGAATGTGTGCTGGCCTGGAGGAATTGTAAAGTTTGCATCCAGCTGCATGTATGAAGACCGGTGGCTGGTCACTTGTTACTTCAATACTATGGAATTTGCAAAGTACTGCGTTTCAGTTGAGCTTATGGGAATTGCTTTTTCGTGTGGTTTTGAAATGCAAAATGATTTTTTTAAAAATTGTTCTTGGGGTGTGGGTCACATTTGAGAAGGACAGAATTTATTGCCAGTTCAAATTGTCCTTTAGAACTTGGTGGTGGGTCACTGACTTGAATTGCTGCACTCCTTGAGGTGTAAGTACAACGACAGAACTGTTAGAAAGGGAGTTATGGAAGCTTGATTCAGCAACAGGGAACCGACAGTGCTATAGTTTAAAGCCAGGCTTACATGTGACTTGGAGTAGTGTTGCCATCCACCTTCTGCCTTTGTCCTTTTCGATAGTGTGTCCTGACTTGTGCCTTGTGGAAGGTGGACAGGGGGTCAGAAGGTTAGTTACTTGCGACAGAATTCTCAACATTTGTCCTGCTGTTGCAGCTAATGTTTTTTGTGTGGTTGGTCCAATTAATTTCAAGACAGTAATATCAATGAAATTTCACTGGCTTATCTGCAGTAACCTGTTAGCAGTGCCAAGCAAACAGAAATGGAGCCTGTAGATTTTGCTGATAAAAGACTATCATGCAGTGCAGGTCTTTTCTCTCTTAAGCTTTTGATCAATCCCACACTTGTTCCTCAGCAATAGCTTGTTAATAGAGTACTGTACAAATGTGGCACAGTGCGGAGTGCCCGTACCTCTAGCCATGATGTAGAGGTGCCGTTGTTTGACTGAGGTGGACAAAGTTAAACATCACACAACACCAAGTTATAGTCCAACAAAGTACAAGCTTTCAAAATGCTGTTCTATAGTCAGGTAGCTTAGTGGGACAGGATCATGGAACACAGAATTTATAGTAAAAGATCAAAGTGTCCTACGATTGATGCGATGTATTGAACAAACCTAGATTGCTGTTCGGTCACTTAGAAAGGGGATGCAGGTTTTGATTGATTAATAGAAAAATCCCAGAACTCCTTTCAAGTCACATTCCTGAGATAACTTAAGGTTTTATCAGCATATATATTAAAAAAAAGTGACATCTCAGCTCAGACAATATGTTGAAGGTGTAAGGTTGGAGTCTGTCTGTGTCTCAACATTGAGTCAGACTGGTTCTGTTTCCAAAGTAAGAATTTATAAAATGTCACATGGACTGACTGCCAACTGATTGTGTCTGAGATAATGCATGCGTGTGAGAGAGAGAGACAATGCGTCCGTACCAGAGAGAGAGAGAACACGTGTGCTTGATAGTGTGTGCACGAGTGTGACGGAGTATTTGCCTGTTAGAAAAAAATAAAACTCCTGGAAGTGATGTCTTACCAGCTGAGTTGTATTCAGCTCTGTGAGATTAAACTGACCAGGACCTGCTGGAGATGTACGGCAGGTAGCATGTACAAATCCATGTGAAAAGGTATCAGCACCCTGATTTATAAACGGAAGGGGGAAATTAGAAAATGGCAACCGTTTTCACTACTGAATACAATTTACAAAATCCTGCCTAAGATCATTGCCCACTGGGTCAGGTCTGCTCTGGGATTGATGGGAAGGTGGGGGGTGGGGGGGTGCCTCCACACTATCCTGAACCAGGAGAAAGCCTTTGACAAGCTAATGCGCATGGACACGTGGGATGTGCTATCCAAAATGAGCTTTGGGGAGGGAAGCTGCAACTGGATCCGACTGCTCTACACCAATATCATGAGTGAAATCTCCAATGGGTGGGAATTGGAAAGCTTCCCAATCAGATGCGGAGTCGGGCAGGGCTGTCCACTCCCTCCTGCCTTGTTTTGTGTATTGTATAGAGCCGAGTCCATCAGGAAGGATGCGAGCCTCAGAGGGACGGCTATTCCTGGCAGCGGAGCCCTGCAGGTCAAAGCCTGCCTGTATATGGATAACATGGCCGTTTTCTGCTTGGATCTGCTGTCCGTGCACAGACTTAAGAACATCTGTGACCAGTTCGAATTGGCTTATGGACCATGTGCAGGAGGTGGGATTAGTTTAGAATGGCATCACGGTACACACAAACATGGTGGGCCAAAGGGCCTGTTCCTGTCCAGTACTGTTCCTTACTGTATATAACTGTTGTATTGTAAGATTTCATCATAATTTCTGCGCCTTACCATGTCGTGGCTACTTCTAGAAATTTAATAAGTTTTTGAAAATCATGTCCCAATGTTAAAATATTTACTGTAATTGCAGCTTTATACTCTCCTATTTACAAATGTAACTTTAAAACACTTCCCCTTTAAAACATTTGTCCTATTGTCATGTTGCTGACTGGGGCCACTCCTTCAGAAGCATTTTTTTAAAAAATAACGCCTTCAACTTGGCCAGAAGTTGGGGGTGGAATGAGGAGGAGGCGGTGTGTTGAAGAAACATATTTTTTTTTAGTGCAGACAGTCCTGTTTAAGGAGTCCAGTTTGGTATCAGGGAGACCAGTTCACCGTGCAGTTATAGGATTGCTTTTGTTTGTTGTCTTGTGTCTTTGTTGGATCTGAAATTCAGGTGTGCTTCAGGCACTTTTCTTTTTCAGCTTGGGTTCCAGTTGCTGTGTGTCACACAAGAACAGCGTCTCCCCACCCCCAGCCCCCCACCCTCCCACCCCCAACCTATAGGAATTTGCATAAGATGTCAAGGGCAATCATTGGGTGCCTACATTGTGTAGGCGTGCCTCACCCAAACCGGCTGTCTTGCATGTATTTGTGTCTGAGTCATAGTGAAACATTAGGCAGTGGCCGTTGGAGTTGTAGTTCTCCTTTTCTCATTCAGCCATTTCTGTCGGGAGCCAACAAACCAGAGAGAAAATTTTGGGTTGAGAAAGAACAAACAAATGTTTGAAGGAGGAACTGCTTGACTACCTGGTTCCGTCTTGTGGAACCGGCTCGGAGTACGGGTTCACATCCAGCTGTTCTGCTGTTTCACAGGTGCTGGCTCTTTATGTCTGACTGAAGCTTTACCTGCCTGTGTTGCAAACTGATAGGTGGATACAAACAGCAGCATGGAACATTCTGCTTCTTAAGGTAACTCTCAGATCCCTCGGTGAACTGGCGCTGCACCATTTCTTTACGAAGTTCCAGACGCAGTCTGGTTTTGGCGCTCACTGCCCTGTCTTTTCTGTCGAAACTATGGTGGTTGTGTGGTTGCACTGGTCGGTGCAGAGCAGCCTATGTCCTAGTGATCTCTCTTGTTAACCATTAAACCATTTTGCTGAAGCTTGTCGTGCTGGGAGAAGCCAGAGACAGGTGGCTGTATTTAGTGCGATCGAGTGAAGCCTGGCAGGATCTCATTTCTGTAGTGGGCCCAATGCCCTCAGTGCTCTGAAAAGGAGAGGGTGTGCAAGAGCTCTGTTTCGTTTTGACTTTACATTCTTAATTGTTCAGACCTGTTTTTGACTTGACATACTTAATTGCCTCCCCCTCCTATCCACTTTCCTCCCTAAACAAATATCTACAGCAACCTCTTGTTCCGTGTTTCAGCTGGAGCACTGTCGGTCAGACCAGGTGATCAAATGTAAAACTTGTTTCTAAAGGCAGGGCAATGGGTGCATTTACCCTCCCGCCATTCCCTCACCTATTCCCTCAGCTACTGCCAGCCCCTTTCTCTATACTTTGCTATTAATGTCAGCTGCTTTGATTACTTGGCACATCCTCAGCCTTTGGGAGGCAACGTTCCTGCCCTGTGTTTCTTTACCAAACCTGTAAGGTGTTGATGTAATATAGGGTGATGGAAATCCTACTCCAGAGACATTGGTTGAAGTCTGACAGAATAAGCCAGTCAAATGAGGAACGTGCTGGAAAGACGCTCTGGTTTTATGTTTGTTCATCTATTATTACTTTTGCTTTAATGGAGTCATGAACAATGGGTGGATTCAGGCTGGTCTATTTGTGAAAGAAGGTGTTGTCTGTCCATTGCTGACTGAAGGCTAGAAATTGCTGATTGCAGCTGGATAAATGGAGCTTGGTGCTGTTCGAACCTGATGAATGGCGGAACTGTGTCCCAAAGCTGGCTGCGAAACAGCAACTTACTGATTTTTCAGCTTGCAACGAATTGTTTGGGAGCGGAGTTTCTTTCCAAGTATTTTGTATAGGTTTTTAACATAATTGAAACTGTTTTAATGTGGGCAAAACTGCAATCAACAATGTACTAATCAATATACTGTTCGGCTGTCCAAATAAGGAATTCAACGTCATTTGGTTTTTATTGTCCCTCTGTTGCCTTATGGGGCGTGGTTCCACAGGTGCAAATGCTGTCTAGATAACTTGCCAAGGTGAGAGTCAAAAAATGTGTGCTGGAAAAGCACAGCCAGTCAGGTAGCCAAGATGGGCATAGCTAACATGTGAATCTTCATAGTGTGACTTGACAGGTTAATAAAACTACTGAAGACCTTATAGCTGAAGGTGATCCTCTCTTCAACCTCTTACTCTCTCCTCCCAGGTCTCTTGTGGGGCAGTGGTAGTGTCCCTGCTTCTGAACCAAAAGGCTCAGGGTTCAAGTCCCACCTGCTTCAGAGGCAGTAATAACATCTCTGAATAGTTTGATTAAAATTAACTTACTCTCTCTTCCGTAGCCTTGTACACCTCCCAGACTAATGAGATTTAATCTCACAGCCCCAAATCAGGCTGGACCACACCAAGTGCTGTCTGATCTCATTTGCTTCTGCCAAACCTACTCACTGCTTCACAGTTGTCAAAGATAATGCTTGGCTCATTCTCTCCACTATGTCCTGTCTCCTTGGACTCCTTTTACCTTCCCTTACCATTTTCACTTCCAACAATAAGTCCAAAGAGCCTGTTATACAACGATGGTTAATGTCACCCATTCAACTGTCTCTGCTGCACTATCACTCCCAACCTTGGTATCCTCTTGTCAAGATTTTTCCTAGCTTCCCCCACCTCACCAAACTAATTTCTTGTCTAACTCCTTGGCCCCTCGGAGGCGATCTCCTCCACAAACTTTTATCTTCTGCAACTTTGACCCCATCATCACTAAGCTGTCGAGCATAACATTTCCTTTTCTGGCCTACGTTAGCTGGCATTCTGAATGGCTTTCATCTCATCAGGGCATAGAGTCATAGTCATAGAGCTGTACAGCATGGAATCAGACCCTTCGGCCCAACCTGTCCACGCCGACCAGATATCCCAACCTAATCTAGTCCCACCTGCCAGCACCTGGCCATATCCCTCCAAATCCTTCCTATTCATATGCCCATCCAAATGCCTCTTAAATGTTGCAATTGTACCAGACTTCACCACATCCTCTGGCAGCTCATTCCATACTCGTACCACCCTCTGCGTGAAAAAGTTCCCCTCTCACCCTAAACCTATGCCCTCTAGTTCTGGACTTCCATTCCCAGGGAAAAGACTTTGTCTATTTATCTTATCCATGCCCCTCATATAATTTTGTAAACCTCTATCAGGTCACCCCTCAGCTTCCGACTCTCCAGGGAAAACAGCCCCAGCCTGTTCAGCCTCTCCCTATAGCTCAAATCCTCCAATCCTGGCAACATCCTTGTAAATCTTTTCTGAACCCTTTCAAGTTTCAAAACATCTTTCCGATAGGAAGGAGACCAGAATTGCATGCAATATTCCAACAGTGGCCTAACCAACGTCCTGTACAGCTGCAACATGACCTCCCAACTCCTGTACTCAATACTCTGACCAAGAAAGGAAAGCATACCAAACACCGCCTTCACTATCCTATCTCCCTGGGACTCCACTTTCAAGGAGCTATGAACCTGCACTCGAAGGTCTTTTTGTTCAGCAACATTCTCTTGGACCTTACCACTAAGTGTATAAGTCCTGTTAAGATTTGCTTTCCCAAAATGCAGCACCTCGCATTTATCTGAATTAAACTCCATCTGCCACTTCTCAGCCCATTGGCCCATCTGGTTCAGATCCTGTTGTAATCTGAGGTAACCCTCTTCGCTGTCCACTACACCTCCAATTTTGGTGTCATCTGCAAACTTACTAACTGTACCTCTTATGCTTGCATCCAAATCATTTATGTAAATGACAAAAAGTAGAGGGTCCAGCACCAATCCTTGTGGCACTCCACCAGTCACAGGCCTCCAGTCTGAAAGACAACCCTCCACCACCACCCTCTGTCTTCTACCTTTGAGCCAGTTTTGTATCCAAATGGCTAGTTCTCCTTTTATTCCATGAGATCAAACCTTGCTAACCAGTCTCCCATGGGGAACCTTGTTGAATGCCTTACTGAAGTCCATATAAATCACATCTACTGCTCTGCCTTCATCAATCTTCTTTGCCACCCTCTTCTTTCCCCTTTAAAAACTGCTTTCACCAGCCCCCTGTTCTCTCCCCACAACCCTGACAAAAGTCGTTTTTAACCCTTTGGGGGAACTCTTTGAACTTCTCCTGCACGCATTTCTCTTCCACCTATCTTGCCCTCCAGCCTGTACTATTTGAAGCCCTGCAAGCATTTACCCTCTGCTCCATTCTCTCCTCATGTATAAGTTGTGCATCAATGACACAAAGGCATGAGCTAAGATGTAAATTAATTCAGCAGCTGATGTGTTTAAGTTAAACTAATGGGATTAACTGATGATAATGTTCCCTCTCCATGCCCCCAGTGCCTCTGTGTCATCAGACTGTTTGACTTGACAGCCTACATTGTTTCAACGACCATTTATTCCAGTCAAACATTGGAAAGACCAGTGTCTTCGCCTCTTGTCACCAATACCATTTGGGTCCAGTCACCGTTTAAAGGTTCAACGGGTATCTGTAATTTATGTCTAATTGGACTTAGATCTCGTCATCTGACCTTGGGTATTATTGGACCGTAGCTTACCCCCTCCTATTGCTGTAAGGTTTTCCATCTTCTGCCCAATATCTTCCATCATTCAAATCTCTGCTTCCCATATTCTACCCAAGACAAACGCTGCTTATCCATCACCCACGTCCTCATGGATCTGCAATATCATTTCCAACTCTCGATTCCTGCCCATGTAAATGCACCTCCCACAAAATGGCCCTGCCAAATTCTCTGTTTGGCTCCAGCATCATGTTTCTTTTTTTCCCTTCATCTGCCTGCAAACATGTCCACTCTCCAAGCTCCCCCAACACCTTCCCGTTAACCACCTCCCAACAACCACAGCTTCTCCACTTCCCATTCTTCATTTTGATATTCTCCTTCAACCCTCTTGGACATAGCTTTTGGGCACCAGTCCTCATGCATTTCTTCATTGCATTTTTGCTATTACTATGGTTGTGCCTTTGTGAGGAGCCATGGAATGCTTTTTTGTGTTTAACTTCTGCATTAATATGAGTCAATGTTACTGTCAAGACTTATTTATTTGGATAGTTCCTCTCCTGTACAGAAATTGATTTCCTCCCATACCCTCTTGAACTGACTACAATTCCCACCGAAGAAGTTTGGGTTTAATTTTATCCTCGGCCAATCTAACAACAATCCGGTCAATCTATTCACAGCCACCATACCCAAATGGAGCAATAATGGAGCAATAATATCATTGTGGGCGGCTGCTGCTGCCTCACAGCACCAGAGACCCGGGTTCAATTCCCGCCTCAGGTGACTGACTGTGTGGAGTTTGCACATTCTCCCCGTGTCTGCGTGGGTTTGCTCCGGTTTCCTCCCACGGTCCAAAGATGTGCAGGTCAGGTGAATTGGCCATGCTAAATTGCCCGTAGTGTTAGGTAAGGGGTAAATGCAGGGGTATGGGTGGGTTGTGCTTCGACGGGTCGGTGTGGACTTGTTGGGCCAAAGGGCCTGTTTCCACACTGTAATGTAACCTAATCTAATCTAATACAGCATGGTCGCAATTGGAAGAAACATAGCACTCTATCGGTGCCCAGCAAGATCTCTCAATGATGTGATAATCAGATCTACTTTTACGATCTTGATAGAGGGGTAGATGCTGATTTAAGACACCAGGGTTAACTCCTCTGCTGTTCATCATCAAAATATCTTTGGGATATCTTTGATGTTCAGTTGAGAGGGTAGGCAGGGCCTCACTTTGAGAGTGAGACATGAAGCTTCAACTCTCTGATGGAAAGGAAGAGTGTTACTAACCGAGTTGCAGATGACACTGTCTGATCAACCATGGACCCAAAAGAAGAAAAGGCAATCATTGCTTTCTGTCCTCAAAACTTCCTCTCTCTCATTAACCCTCAACCAAAAAGAAACCCAGACTCCTTCACTGTTCTCACTGCTCCCTTCCACCCGCACCCCCTGCCCCCCACCGCCACCAACACCAACCTGCTGATGGTTTAATCTCCGCAGCTGAAGGCAGAAATGGCTTCTAGCCAAATGCAACTTCTCTTCTCATTATGTCACATCTTCTCCTTGACTGGCCAGGAAGAAAATGGAGCCTGTCCTCCGTCCTCAATAGCTAATGAAATTAACTTGGACCTGTCAGTCGTCTCTGTGCTTGGCAACCTGCATGCTCTTTGTCCCAGCCCATTTTGTCACCTGTTTCTTGTCCCTTTTACTCTTCTGTTCTTCAGATATTCCTTTCTTGACCTTCCCTTGCTACTCTATTTCACTGAGCTACAGGAAACCGATCTAATAGCATTGTTGTTGGAATCCAAACCCACAGCTGTCGGGGTTCCATAATCCATTCTGACAGAACAATGTAATATCCACTTTCTAAACCATCCACATTATGTGGACTTCTCAAGGTCTGTATTTACTATTTGTAGAAGTGGACATTAATGAATCCAGACATGGCATACTACCAAAATCCACAGAAATCATGGGACAACTGCAAACACATGGAGGCTAGTTGTGGTCTGACCATTTCATCTACTGTACACCAGTGGTTGTTCTTGGAACTTGAGGGTCTCTTTAGATGATTGAAACCTTTTTTTTTTGCTGAAGATATTTCCAAATCACATCACTTGTGTTCAGTATCTGAATCCAACAATGTTCTTCCTGACTGTGCAGCGCTGACATACACTGGATGTGGATTCCTGGTGAAATCCAAGTCCTGGATGCCTTTATTTCTGGCAAAGTAATATTAAATGGATGCAAATGCCTGTGGAACAAAAGATGGGCTAGGCAGAGGCGTGGTTTATTTGAATGAATGCAAACTTCTAGATGCTAGCTGGCTCTAATATTTGGTGTTTCATTTAAGGCAAGGAAAGCATTTAATTTTATGACTAAAGCCATGTTATGATCCTCCAGTGTGTCTTGAGATACCCAGAACATCATCATAAACTGCCAGTAAGTTTAATAACATTTGGGGGATTGTGGGTCATACTTTCCAGTGAATGACGTTCCATTGCGAAACTTTTAAAATGCACATTCCTCTGTTGTAATATGTTTCCAACTACTATTAACCAAACCAGTAGGTTGGTGGTTACCTAAAAAAATAATAAGCATAAGTATGAGTGTTGTTAAGTATTTGGACTGAAAGTTCATAAATTTGACTAATTAAAGCTGTTGCCTAAATTTTCTGAAACGAAAGATTGAACCAGTGTTTATTTGCTAGTTGAATGAGGTCTGATGGGAGATGATTCCTTCATCTACATGCCCAGACAGTAATTACATTCAAGCATTGTTTTCTTATGGATTCAAGTCTTGAGAATCTGTTTGGACAGTCGTGAATAAACATCCAGTTCATTAAAGTGACACTTGTGGCTGCCTTGATAGCTTAGTGGGTAAGGCAACATGACTTGGTGGCACATTGAACTTGTGCACTTCAGGAATATCCGAGGTTTCAGTGTTTAGGTTTTGTAAAGTTTGACCTTGGTCAACATAGCAATAAGGAAATATTGACTGGTCTGTATCTGCAGGTTTGGCAGGAGGTAAGCACTCAATCAGGTTTCCATGTTATCCTCTGGTCTTTGTTGTGATAAGGATTTGTCTGTGTTATGCTTAGTAATTGATTTGGTTTCTCAAGGCTTGCAGCCAGACTTGAGCATTTTTGATGGCTGGTTAGCTTTCATGAGCTGAAACAGTCATGACTTTTGCCTTCAGCAGAAACAAGGGAAGATAATTGGAAGATGGTGGGGGGAGGAGGACAAACAACTTCTTGACTTTAGACCAGGGATAGGGAAATATTGGAAGCCACATCACTGTAGAGTGTGTTCTTGGCGTTTGACGGAAGTGTGTGTTTGTTGGGCTGCTTGTTTAGTCAGTGGTTACAGGGGAAACAAAATGTTCCATTCCTTGGTGTGATCGTCCCTTACCTCGATGAGATCACAAACCCCACCTAAAATGGTGTGAGAATCTGACAAGCATGCTCCACTTTACAAGTGGAAGGTCGGGTATTCAGGCTGAAATGATCAAGAATGATTACAGAAGCTTCTTGTAATAGTATCAATATATTCATTTGATAATTTTTTAAAAAGTTGTAACTTCCATGGGACATATATTGTATGTCAGATTTAGGCTATGTTAATTATACTTGTAAAGAATAAGCTTTATTAGTAATTGACTGGCAGTTTATTTTGTACTTTAATCACAACAAACTTGCAATCAAGGTTTCCATCATGAGTAAAAAAACTGAATGTAATGTTCCTAAGATCCTAATGAGTGATAAATGTGATCTTCTATTGCAATGATCTTCCCAGAAGGTTGATTGCCATAGATCTCCCCTCTATTTGTCCTGTATTGTCCTTACACATTCTACATAAGTCAACTACATCCAGTCCATTTCATGAATTCTCTCTTCTACTTCTCTCTCCCATATTTTCCATCAATCCTTCCTTTCAGTAATTTGTCTCTGTCTGCTGCCTGCTTGGATGACGTGATCATATTATTGAGACTTTTTCTCTTTAATTTGCAGCGTTTCTCATTTGGGTTTTCTGTCTGCATAAGATATGAGGAACATTCTCATACATGTTTACCACTTTAATGCAATCGGTTTATCAATCATCTCTTGGCTGTGTTTCTGAGGCACAGAAAATAGATGGCAAATGGCAAAACATAGCGCCTCTGCATTCTTTTCCAAAGATTCTGTCTCGATTGTCTCAATTCTCCAACAGATCTCACGATCACATTTCCTGTCATCCACAATAATCTGCTAGTGGGTATGTGAACCAAAGCACTTTTTCCAGGACTGGACCATTTACTGCCGCTGTCTTGTGCTGCATATAAGGAGTATGATGTGAAATCTTACCCTGGCCTCAAATGTTCAATTCTGCAATTGTTTTGCTTATTCTACCCTAAACCTCACTTCCCTGTTCTTTTTTCCATCAAAGTTTTCCAGGTTCTGTTGAGGTTAAAGCTGAGGATGGAGGACCCGAAGTAGGTCATTCTGACCAATGAGTCTGCTCCACTGTGCAATGAGATCATGGCCGATCTGATAATCTGCCTCAGTAGACCTTCTGAGAATTGACAATGGTTTCACAGTCATCATTCGACTCTTAATTACAGATTTTTAAAAATTGAATTCAAATTCTACTATCTGCGATTCGAACCTGGGTATTTGGATTAACAGTCTAGTGATAGTATTACAAAGTCATCACCCTCCTCTAGAATCTTGTAGGTCCCTTAAGAATCTTCTTTGATTCGAAAAAGTTGCCTCTCCTCCTCCTAAAGTCTAACCTACTCAACCTTTCTTCTTGAGACAGTCCCTTCACACCCAGTATCACCATTGTGACCTTTCTCTGGACTGCCTCCAATGTTATATTCTTCCTCAGATAAGGGGCCAAAAACTGTTCATTGTTCTAGGTGTGGTCTGGCAGTGCTTTGTTTAATTTTAGCATGATTTCCCTATTTTATATTCCATTCCCTTTGAAATGAAAGGCCAACATTCCATGTGTCTTCCCTATTACCTGCTGAAATTGTATGCTAGGTTTGTGTTATTAAAAGAAAGCATAACATTATCTCTGTCCTCTCTCTTGTTCTCTTCGACTCCTCTTTCTCCCCTGACCCCAGCCATTGACTGCTCCTCCAATGTGAGAGGAGGCCAATGATCTGGTTTCAGCACTTGGTTTTTCATCAGTGAAATACCTGGAGAAGTGCTGCCTTTGGACCAACTCCCTGAGTGGGGATCGAGGACAAACAATGACAAGATGTTGATGCTTTCGTATAATAAGTGACTCTCAAGATATGTATAGTGAAGCTAAGAGACTGTGCGTTCACAGAATAGTTACCTTGCAAGTGATTGTGTAGCTTTTGTTTGCATGATTCAATCGAGACCATTCCGGAGTTTGTGTTTTTTGGCAGTTAAATTTAATTGATTTTGTTTGTTGGTGTAGCAGAGCATCCAAACAAATGAAGGCCCTGAAAATGGCCATTTTTCTCACAGTTCAGAAATTTCAAAGTCCATTTGAATGTGTAGAGCTCGAAGAAGGAAAAGGAAGCCAGTCTCTGCACTGTGGTCACACACTGGTCTGGTTTGGAGTCATGTCACCTAGTTTAACCACAGCCATCTTGTTGTTTTGAGCACTGGAAAGTTGAACAGAAATGTGCACTGACACAAAACAGGCCAGTTGTGTTGTTGTCCCCTGTGTTATCTGCATGGTCAGATCATTTTGCATATTGAGATTTTATTTTGCATCCTTTTTGTATTGTTGGATAATCCAAAAGATGTTCTCCACGTTCCCTAGTATTTCAAAGCTTTACAGAGGCTTAGCCATTCAGTAAACAATCAAATGTGTGATTCTCAATAAAAGTAGTCATTTTATACCTGTTTCTGTCTACAATTTTAGAATCTTCCCTGTGTCTCTTTTGATCAAGCACAGAGAGAAACATCTTCAGGAGAAGTCATTACTCTGCTCACCACACTTCATTATTTTTCCTCTTCCTCAACTAATGTTTAATAGAAATTAGGGAAATAATTTTCTGCCTGGATACTACATCAAAAGCTTTTATGAAAGCTCCCCTCAACTTTTTTTTAAATTCTACCTAAACCACAAAGAAAGGACAATTTGTGCTTTGTACAATTAAGAAAAAAAAATAAAAGGTTGATTTTGATTTATGTTCAATATCTATATAATGTTTTCATAAATTAGTACCAACATCACAATATCTTCAAAGCCTTTGTAGCAGTAACCTTACTGTAAAGATGCCTTCGTGCGAGATGTGTTTATTTTAATACAATCTGCTGAGACATTTATTGCAATTATTGATTCCAGTTCTTGCGGGGGGTTTGAACACATAATATTCAGTGAGTCTGCTCTGTCGCCCAATCGGAGCATGGCTGATCCAATTGTGGTACTTCATCAGGCATCTTCCCCAGCATGCTCCAATTCCCTTCTAGGTCAAAAAGTGGATTACGTAATTGAGGACACACTATAGGGCAGTACCAGGTGAAATGAAAAACTGATGTTTTAGCTGGTCATTAGAGATCCCCATGTATGATTTTGAAAAAAGGCTGGAGAATTCTCTTGCTGTCTTGACCAATGCTTGACCCTTGACTATAACCATCAAAAAAAGTGGCATTCATCTTATTACTGGTTTGAAAGCAGCACATTAAAGGTGTTTGACAGTAAGACACAGCTTTCTGTATATATTGGAACTCCTTTTAACTGCTTTTTAAAAAAAAAATGCAAGTAGGAGAGATCTTGATGACATAACTGGGAGAGAACTATTTTACCTCTTGGTGAATCAATAATTTAATATTTTTAATAACCATGGTTAAAAGAGCCATTCTGTTATGCTTCACTGGAGTAAAACATTGGAAATCAAGCCCTCCTATACCTGGATTAATTGCAAAAGTTAAAGATTTTGTAAAAATACACACATTCCTAATCCTATCTGACTTTGAGACCCAGTTTGATGGAAATCATTGAGCAGGTTTTGTACTTAATAAAAATCACCATTGATTATAAATAAATGGTTTGTAGCTACAAATGAAAGATCGTGAGCCATCAATAATAATACACAGACATAATGTGTTCCATTAGGAAATGGTTCACTTTTAGTATTACTCCCAATTGTAATAAAGGAATCTTTTGCAGGAGATTAAGCTTTTTTGAAGTGCTTAGTTTGGAAGTAGTTTGTAGAGCATTGTTACTGGCTCAAGTTTTTATGGTTCCATGTTCAAATAATGGTTTTCAGAGTAGAATCCTGTTTCAGAATTTTGATTATTATTTCCGCAGGTAGGATTCAGGGAAGCAACTTACTTCAATATGGTTAAGATTCAGACCAGGCATGAGATGACAAGTATTTAATTAATGAGCTTCCCCATTGATGTCATTTTCCTGCATGCTTAACTAATTGATTATGGGGTCTTGTTTCAGCAATGGGTGAGCCTCTTGTGCTCTCTATATTGGGATGTGCATGCTTGCTTCTAATTAGAAACAGCAGGAGATAACCCAGAGATACTAACAAACATTTTGTATTTTTTGTCTAAACCAGGATGCTAAGTGTCAGAAACAGAAAAGGTTCTGAAGATGGTGACTAACTCAGTGAGGTTTTTAAATAGAAAGCTGTAAGGGCAAGTTCTCAGCAAACTCGTATGCAAAGCCTGCAATGGGGCTTGAGTAGATCCAGGGATGTGGAAAAGCTAAGAGTATTTAATATTATGTATCATTATATAAAAGTGCATGGATTGGGTTGATCTGATTGTTGTTTTTGTTCACAGTTGTGCAATAACACAGGTTAGGTGATTGGTCTCTGGCCTCTCCTCATTCAGTGTTTATAATCCCTGTAAATGATGGCTGCAAAGACTGGTATTAGCATTAACTTCCAGCTTGGGCCATACAACACCATTGTTAATTCCTGGATCTCACAGTATTGTATTTGCATTGTAGACAGGCCATCTACCCGAGTGACTACTATATCTGAGAGCATATCTGAGACAAATCCATAAGGGAACCTCTTGTGCAATACCCACTGTCCCCTCAATCACCACCACCTCCAATTCTCTATCTACCACTGTTGGGCTTTAATATATTTTGTGCATTTAAATTTGATGTTTGTATTTTACTAAAGATTTCAAAACATCTCCCATTCAAGCACAACCTTAGAATGGATTTTTCTTTGCAGCGGTGACAATCATTGCTTAAAATTGAAGATTTTCCTGTCAGTTGAGGATCTCGAAATTTCTTCATATTACAAGAAATACCGTAGTTCCAGTATTTGGTCACCTTTTATTCCAGATAATTTTTAAATTGAATTCAAATGTCATCATCTGCCATGATGAGATTTGAAACCATCACCTCAGAAACATTAGGCTTGGTTCCAGATGGCAAGTCCAGGGGCATTACTGCTATGACACCACCTCCCAGAACTCTGCTCTCAGTCAACTCTTGAGCTGTTTTGGTTTTCTGACCATTAAAGGGTTTCTAGTGCTGGCATACAAAGCTCAAGCCAGGAGAGTGTATTATTTGCCCCTCCATTGGAGCTGCTTGGTATTGTGCAGGTCAAAGTAGCCTACTTGATTGGCATTGCATCCACAAATGTTCACTCCTGCCAGCATCAGTGGCACAGTGTGTAATATCTCCAAAGTATACTTTGTAAGTTTGGCAAAGCTCCAAAGATAGCTCCTTCCATAACCACGAGAACGACCATCTAGAATGTAAAGTGCAGTAGATACATAGGAACACCACAACCTGCAATTTCCCTTCCAAACCACTCCTCATCTTGACCTTGAAATACGTTGCTGTATCTTCAATGTTGCTAGGTCAGTGTCCCAGAACTTCCTCCCTGACACCACTGCCTCGTACCAAATGGACAGCAACAGTTCACCACCACTTTTCACAAGGGCAACTACAGATGGACGATAAATACTGGCCCAGTCAGTGATGTCCATATAAGAAAAAAAAATCAACTTAAAGGTCCTGAGGTTGTTATTAACACAAACCTAACAGAATCCTGCCTAATTCACCCCAATTTAGGTTCATGGAGAGTGAATTTTTAGCCACACTCACTGTCCTGTTCAACATCCAAAACCCATTCTATTGAGCCATGTTCCTTCCAGCTCTTGATCTGGTTCTAATTTGTAATATTTCTCATTTAAATTCACAGAAGATAATACTCATTTGCTTAAAAAAATTGACTTTATAGTATCGAGGTTAAGTAGCTGCACGGATTTGGATTGAGCTTCAAGCCTGAGGAAATCCCATGGAACATAGTAAATGGCAATAATCCTGAAAAGAGACAGGTCTTTTCATGTTTGATTTGATTAATTGTTGTCACATATACATAGGTACAGTGAAAAGTTTTGTTTTGCATGCAGTACAGGCAGATCATACCAGACAAAGATCATAGGGTGATTGAACAGAGCGAGGAATACAAGGTTACGGCTGCAAAGAAGGTGCACAAAAGGCAAGATCAACATTTAAATTTGATATTTGAGAGGTCCATTTAGAAGTCGCATAACAGCAGGGAAGAAGCTATTCTTGAACCTGTTGGTATGTGTGTTTAAGCTGTTGTATCTTCTGCCTGATGGAAGAGGTTGGAAGAGATTATAACCAGTGTGGGTGTGTTCTTTGATGTTGGCTATGTCTCCGTGGCAGCAAGAAGCATTGATGGAGTCAATGGATAGAAGGTTGGCTTGTGATGGACTGGGCAATGTTTGCAACTCTTTTTAGTTTCATACATTCTTGGGTAGGACAGTTGCTGTACCAAGACATGATGCATCCAGTTAGAATGCTTTCTATGCTACATCAGTAAAAGTTGGTGAGAGTCCTTGTGGACATGCTGAATTTCTTTATCTTCCTGAGGAAGAAGGGGCATTTGATTCAGTTAAGCACCTTCCTTTTTAATCTATTTCCATGGTTATTTTAACCTCCTGAGGCATGATGATCCTCAGGTTAAATCACCACCAGTGGTCTTTCTTTGATACAAGAGCAGCCCTGTGGTCTGGTAGGACTCTGGTGACTTTATCTCAAAAGAAAATGGCTCTTTTTTTTCTCCTAAAACATGTGTTCAATTCTGAGCCACAGACCTACATTTGATGTTGACTTCCCTTGTGATGTGCCATCAAGGCACATGGTCTAAAGAGAATTTTCTTATTGGCTCAATCTATGCAACAGGGGTCTGGCTCAGAGAGGTTCTTAGATGGTGGGTGTGAGGGCCACAACCTCAATTGTGTCACAACATCACCCTCTGGATGGTTTCTTCCAGAGTAAAGAATGTATCAGGTTGAACTGAGACACAACTGTCAAACTGCCCATTGGTGTTTCCCAATATAAAAATGACAATATGGCACATGGATGAGCATTGTATTTAAGCATTAGTGGCTACTTCTAGAAGCAATTGTGCTGCTGCTGTAATGTGGGGAATGAGGCCTACTTTTTTGTAGTATACCTGACGCAACAAAAGCAACTATTTTGGTACTTGGAGATGTGACTGAAGAGGCTTGAAATCACAAGGTTTTCAAGGTATATTAACACGTGCTTGTTAAAGTTTGAAACAACACCTCCCACATTATCTCTAGGTTTGATCAAGGTTGTTTGAGGTTTCTAGCCTTAAGTTGCTTAGCCTGAAAACTATTGATTGTATTGATATGTCAGTTCAAGTGGTGGCATCATAGGGAGCTGCACGTTTTCCAGATTTTGAGGTTCTCGTTATGATGAGATGGTCTTTGATCTGTGAATCTCTTGGCAACTTCTTGAATTGAAAATGGAAATTCAGAAGTTGCTGTTAATGATTTTCTGAACCTTCATTGAAGACTTTGAAGTAAGAAATCAATTAGAAATCATTGATGCTACATGACCACTGTGCGAAAACCTTTGCATCAGTTATGCTTTGTAAAGTGAATCATAGTTTGGTTTTAGCAGCCTGTCTTTGTTGGACAACATCTCTGGCCCAGAAAAGCTGATTTTATATTTGTGAAATGTCAATCTTTGCTATTTCTTGCAAAGGATTTTTCTCAATTGAAAGTAGTAAATTGTTCTTGGTTTGGTATTTCAGCTTCAATCTAAATTCTATGTGCTTGTACCGAACTGAAATTTTTTTCCGATCAGTTTATAAAAAGTGATTGATTGATAAAACCTCCTCATTTCCTACATTGCTGTCTATGAATATTCTTGCATGTTCCTCATGTTTTTGATTACATCATTGTTTCTGGTCACAGGATTTGAGAGATCTTCAAGGTCAGCTTTCTTCAAAATTCATGGTTGGTGCTCTCTTTCACCATGCTCATAAAATACAACCACTTCTACTGATGTCAAATTGAAGGTGGCCAGAACACTGGAAGTGCAGATTCCTTCATTTAAAAACATATAGGTGTTAGTACATCATACCACTGTGCCCACTCACCTTTTTGACTGTATGCACTCTGAAGCTTGGATTTCCAGTTCTTCAAATTATCTTTGAAACTCTGGACCCCTTTTCCTCTACCCCTGCCCCACCCCACCCCAATCCTGTCTGTTCACTTGCTCGTTTTTCTTCAGCAGGTTGCATGGATTGACATAGCAATTGTGCCATGTGGTGAATCTCAATAGTTAACCATGTCATTTTACTATTACTTTCCTTAGCTCTTCTTACAGCTCTATTGCCTCCCCTTCCACCAAATACTCTGAATCTAACTTGCATCAGAGCACAATTCTGCAGGTGACATTCTGGTCTCTAGATAATGTAACTGTTCATTGAAGGTTAATAGTCAAGGCATCCTGGCTGACCCATGTTCTCCTCATGTCACATCCATGCACGCATTAACTCATATTTATATCAGCACCTGTGATATTTTTCTAAACCACTCCACAGAAGCTTTATCGTACACCAGTTTGGCATTGAACCCGTTATGGACCAGGCCAGACCCCCTCAAAATATTTCAACAAGGTAGCCCAGACCCTACCTTTTCCAGTTATTTTAAGCCAGTGTAGAGTGGATATACCAGGAATGATGCAGCTGGCCCAACCACTCAGTTTTAAATAAAACATAATTTAGAATAACGTAATTTATCTTAAAACCCATTCGACTATCGCAACTTAATGATGATGTTCCAAATACTTGCAACATCCCCACAAATACTCCCTTGGCAAAAACAGTAAAATCAAACACAGGTTCTTAGAGTAGAGATGTCAGAGAGACAGGGTCAGTGTGGAACTGCTTCTTTGGATTCCCAGCAGCTTCTCTAGTTTTCCAGCTGAAACTTGACCAGCAGCTGCAAACAAATCAGCTTGCTCAAACCAAACCATAACAACCCAAACCCTGAACTGAGAGTACTGGCTACTCCCCTTTCATTGTCTTCTCAAGTAGATATTTCCAGACATATCGGAACCTCTGCCTTTACGACCCCTTTTGGAAAAGAAACAAGGACAACATAATCTTGTTAAGGAGTAGCATCGTACAAAAACCATACAAGTGGATATTAGGGCAGGAGCTCAAAAGCTTGGATAATATGGTAAGTTTTAAAGAAGTTTCTGAAAGGAAGGGAAAGACAGTGATTTGGGAAGGCAGTTTAGAAGCTTAGGACTGAGTTAGAATGATGAAAATCTGGGTTGTGTACAAGTCAGAATTGTTTCAGACAGGAGCACAGATCTGCAGAGGGAGGACTGAGGTCATGGAGGCATTTGGAATCGAGGATTAGCGTTTTCAAATCAAGCCTGCATTAGAATCCAATACAGGTTGGCAAGCAGAGTAGGTGGGTGGATATGGGATGTGGAAGAACTTCAGATGTACAGGATCCTGGTCAGTACAGGGAACCATGTGTTTTTCCACACTGTTAGTTCTATGTGGGAACTAACTGGCCTGCCTTTTTTTCTGGGATGAGCTAACACAGCACAGGTTCAGGCTTGAATGAGGACCTTCCAGACTGCACCCATATCTGGCAGTAATTGATCGATTGAGCTATTGGGAGTCATTCTATTTTTGTCTTCCACTAATGCGCATTCCCATTAATTCCCTATTTAATAGGACAGTGGCAGAGCAAATTCTAGTTAATTAAAAGAACGGATGAGATGATGGGATTATTAAAAGTAATTATATTTTATTACATATTGAATACATTATCTTTCAAAATGTGTCTCATCACTTTATAACAAAATAGTTGAGTAAGCATTTGCTTCCAGAACACACAGTTTTTTAAACATCGGTTTAATATTTCTTGCAGTTTAAATGTGGTGCGTTTTGTATGAGGAGAAATATCAGCTCTTTGTTTTTCCCCTCATGAGCAAGGAATGTTGAATTGCTGGGTGTATTGTGTATCTCTGTGTCTCTGGTTTAGCGTGTTCTGCCAGTCTCTATTTCTCCATTGTTGCTAATGAGCAGTGTCCCTTTTATAATCCACTTTTTTTTTCCGTTGAGTTCAAAGACCAAAGACGTATCCGTGCAGGGGTTGAGGAATAAAGAGGAGGCTGACCTGGTGATTCTTCTGATCCTGAGCCAATCCCACTGATTATATTTTTAAAGCCCTCTTGACAACTGTTTTAGAAATGTGACTTTACCAATTGATGATGGATATGTTGCCAAGTAGAAGGTTATGACATTGTGATACCAGGCAGTACACACAACATTGGCATTTGGCTCGCTGTAGTGCATCTTTTCACCCAATTGGATATAGTGCATTCAATAACAATTTGCATTTACGTTGTCCCTTTTAATATGGTAAAGCCTTTTGAAGATTGACTATCCAAAAAAAAAGGCAGGTGACCAAAGAGGTAAATCTATAAGGATGTTTCTTCAAGAGGGAAAGCAAGGTGGACAGATTTAAGGAAGGAAATCTAGAACCTCAGGCCTTGACAACATGGCTGCCATCATTGGGACAATGAGAGTGAGGCGTAGTCACAGAGTGCTCAGAGGGTTGGCTGTAGAATGTTTCAGAGACAGGAAGAGCTAAAGTCATAAAGGAACATAACCATTTTGGGACACCACCCCAATACCAAGAGAGTATTGAATCCTCATATGTTGGATTCTCTTTTTTAAAAAATTGCACTAAATAGCCAGCAACATTTCTCTGGTGAAGTCAGGAAGTATTTTAGAAACTCCTTTAGGTATTCTGAAATATTCATTGAATGAAAAATGTCAGTGTTTTTCATTCCTGGCCCATTTATTGTTCCTCTGGTAAATGTAATTAATTACATGAAACTAGGTAGGCCTGAGTTTAATCTCCAGCTCTCTTGAGTTGGATGAGAAAGGGCATGAGAGGGGGAAGATTTAAAAGGGACCTAAGAGGCAACTTTTCCACGCAAAGGGTGGTGCATGTATGGAATGAGGAAGTGGTGGAGGCTGGTACAATGACAACATTTAAAAGGCATCTAGATGGGTACATGAATAAGATGGGTTTAGAGGCATATGGGCCAAATGCTGGGATATCTGGTCAGCATGGACGAGTTGGACCGAATGGTCTGTTTCTATGCTGTGCAATTCTATGACTCTGTGACTCTATAACAGAACAAGCATAGCAGCTTTCACTTTTGTGTCTCTGGGCTACAAAGGTTTCAGCTGGAATCCCCTCTGCTTGATTACTGTCTATTGATTTGAACTTGCCTGAAACTTTAGGTCAAAATCACGTACGTGGGTGAGGTACATTTGAAACTGAAGTGGTCATATTCCTGGTCAAAAGGAGAAGAACAGAAAGTAATCTGAGATTCGGAACAAAGACTTGGGAGCATTAAAGCACTGAGTATCAATTTTAAGAAAATAAAAATCAGTTGGACAAAACCTGAATGTTAAAAAAAAATTGAATTTATTGATAGTGCTATTTTGGTTAAAATAAAACATAAATTGTGCAAGTACTGAGTAAATTCATGACATCAATGGAGAGGATAACAAAATTAACAAGTCAACTCGCTGACCTTTTTTCAGAATGACCTTTAATATGAAATATTCACTCTGTTTCTCTCTTCACAGATCCAACCTTTTTTGAGTATTTCCAATATTTTCTGTTATTATTTCAAATGTCCAGCAACTGAGATATTTTGCTTTTTTTTGTTTCGGTTGGAATGTATTTCCTTGTCGGACAAGCACTTGATAAAAGTGAGGAAAGTTTACAATCCAGTGTTGTCATTGCATAATAAACATGTGCTTCAGTATAACTATGTGAATACATCAGCATGACCTCTGACCTGATTGGGTTGATACTAAGCACTAGAGGCTGTGGAGAATGGGGTGGCTACAAGGCTGAAAACTTGATCTGTGAATTTTTTTTGATTAAATGCTTTGGTTCAAATCCATTGTAAGGAATTAACTGCGATTCATTTGAGATACTGAATAGTTCAGAATACAAGCTTTTTTTTCATAATGTCTGCAAGCATTTTGACACACTGAGTCGGTATGAAGTGTATTTAAATAGTTTGGGGAAATCTAGTTTTGATCTCATTAGAATTAACCGCTCTCAGTGTGGTTCCTCCATTTTGGAAACTAGAGAACTATTATTGCAGCTAGCATTGGGGATTGGACCAATTGCTCATGTGAAGCAAGCAAGCATGAATCATGCTTCAGTGGGAACATGCATCTACTTGTTATATAAACCGCTGGGTAGCTTAGGAAAACACGCAGATGTACTTGTTTGTTGTTTTCTTTTCAGTTTTTAATCACATCAGATCAGAATAGAATTGTGAGATACTGTTCCACTAGCTGGCAGCTTGCAGTTGGGATTGGTCAAATTGAATACACATATTTAAAATTCTTAAGAGGTTCACAGAGAAAATAAGAAGAAAAAAGATCTAGTCCATGATAGAGGATGCACAATGTGGTTTTGTTTAGCCATCTGCTGGCTGTACCATACAATTCAGTATATTCCACTGTGAAGTGGAGGATTTTGAGTTTATTAGTTTACTGTCTCCAGTTGTAATACACAACCTATTAAAGCCTGCATCGTACCATGTAATTACACTTGCTGTTCTGCCTGACATGAGTCAGAATGCAGATTAACTGTTTATAGCCCCACCAGGCCAAAGGAAGCCACAAATGGATCTGAGCTGAGCTAATATTGCAACCTCACTGAAGATACCAAGAGTCTAATTTTTTGTGGCAATTACTGTAAAAGTATTTGACTTTATGAATCAGACCATTCAGCTCATTTTCAGTCTGCCGTGCCATTCAGTCGTGGCTGATATATTTCTCAACCCCATCTTCCTGCCTTTTCCCCATTACCTTTGATCCCCTTATGAATCAAGAATCTGTCTGTCTGTCTTAAGTGCACTCAATGACTTGGCCTCCACAGTCCTGAGAGGCCATGAGTTCCAGAGATTAACCACCTGGCTGAAGAAATTTCTCCTCATCTCAGCTCAGATCTAAAGGGTCATCCCTTCACACTGGGGTTGTGGTGTCATGTCCAAGTCTCTCCTACTGATGGAAACACCTTCTTTACCTCCATTCTCTCCTGGTCTCTTGGTATTATGGAAGTTTCAATCAGATACTCGCTCATCCTTCTAAGCTCCATCGAGAACAGACTTAGAATCCTCACCCGTTCCTCATTTGACCAGCCCTTCATTCCTGAATTTATCTAATTTTATTTCATTCTTTCACATGTGTGGGCATGTAATGCTTTCACCTCGTCACATTGTCAAGTCGTTTAGATTTTGAGAGAACACATGTGTTTTTGGTGATAATTTCTACTTGACTTTTATTCCATGGAACTGTAGTAACTCCAAGTACAGTATTGTAGATGTCCATTTATTTATGTTTTCCAAGTTTTTATAGTCCGTTTACCTCTGGAATAAATGATGCATCTTGGGAAGAATTGTGATGTTGTGGAAGTTAAAGGAAAAAGGGGAGGAGCTTGCATTTATATATTTTGCTTAAATTTCTCAGAACATGTCAAAGTATTTTATACATGAATTCATTCGAAGTGCAATTAGAGTTGCTTTGGGGCAAATGTCCCAACTATTTTGTGAGAACCTAAATCATGTATCCAACAAAAAAATATGAATAACCAGTCAATTGTTTGCAATGCCATGCTTGGGGAGGCATGTGGGAGAACCTCCTGCTTCCCTTTTAGAGTAGAGGTGTGCAAACTTTTAGCACTGTCCTAAAAGGGGTTTCATTTAACAGCTCAGCTGAAGGAGAGTGCTCCCAATGATATACTACAATTCAGTGCATCCAAAGGTTTCAGAACCAGGAATGAGAATTAATCCAGAGGTGAGAATATTGTGTATTAGACCCGAACCCATGGTCCCTTAAGCAACACCAACACTGAACACACTGAGAAGGATATGGAGCTGCTCTGTACATACTATAAAATTTAGTATTTAAAATGTTTGTTATCATATTTACATATTTTAAATCTGATCTCACAGAAAAGTCCATTTATAGCAAAATTGCAACTGTGTTTAACCTGACAAAGTGTTATATCTATATGATGTAAAACACAAGCTGACTACACTTTGGTTTAGTCAAATATTCACATTGGTGATGATTCCGGGGTTGTGGGTCTTGTTTTGTTATGCACTACCTCCATGTATTGTGACATACCCAAAGGATGAGGTCTTAAGCATTTCCTTTCAGTGACTTTCTGCACATTCACCAGGTATGATTTTCTCCACCTCTCCCAGAGAAACCATTCAGGCTAACTTGTCCTCACAGAATCCTAAGAAAAGCACAGGACTTCCTCCAGCCCCATCCATTTGGATTACTAAAAGAGTTTGAGACTTATTTTCAGCTCTCCGTGGTGATTGCCAAAGCTAAAACTGCCCTGTCTGCTGATTTGGATCTTTACTAACGCTGAACTGAGTCTGCTTGTAATATCTAGCCCCTCTCTTTGTTGGTTGTATAAGTTCAACTTTGTAAACTCTTCAGTGGTCATCTTACCAGGTAGCTTATCCTAGTGATTTAACTGAAACTGCATTTTTTTTTTGTAGAAATGCTGTTTTGAACTAATTGTTGAAAATGAATTATTTGACTGTATTATTCATATATTTTACATGAAAAAGTTCTTTTTACATAACTAAAACCAAAATCCCAATTTACCTCTACTTCGGAATCCAAGTTCCCAAATACTAACACATTATAAACCTTCAATCCAGAAGAGTGTCAAAATTGGAGTGGACAACAAGTGTCAAATCAAGAGCGTCAATCGGGAGCAGAATTGGAAATGTGGCTAAGTCCCAACCTGGCACCCTACAGCTTCCAAACTTACCTAAAGAGGGAATTAAATCTTTCTTTGCCTCTTTTCTAAAAACAAAATGACTAATTCTCATGTCGACACTCTGCTGGCATGAATTCTTTATAATGTGGGATAGATTATACAGGCTCATCTGCTGATGGAAAGTGTGTGCCCTTGCCTGTTTGAATAACCTATATTACCCCTTCGTTTGAAAGATATAGGCAATTGCAAATGTATATTTAGGATTAACCAGGTGTACAGGCTGATCTAGCAATCTTCCCTGTAGAGTTTAGAAGAATGAGGAGATCTAATTGAGGCATACAAGATGCCAAAGGAGATTGACAGAGCAACATCCTATTGTGGGATCTAGAATGAGGGGTCATAGTTTTAGAATAAGGGTTGACAGATTTAAAACAGAGTTGAGGAGAACTTGCTTATCTCAAATGCTTATGAATCTGTGGAATTCACTACCTCCAGAATGTGGCTGATTCTGGGACATGGAGTAAATTTATGGAGGGGTTTGACAGATTTTTAATTAGTAATGGGTTGAAGAGTCATGTGAAGTGAGCAGGAAAATGGAATTGAGGCTGGGATGAGCTCAGCCATGAGCATATCAAAGAGCAGAGTGGGCTTGAGGAACGTAGTATTTTCTGTTCCATGATGTGGAGGTGCTGGTGTTGAACTGGAGTGAACAAGCTGAAAATTCACGCAACACCAAATTTTGCAGATTTTTATTTGCAGGTGCATTCTATATTGTTCTAAAAGCAAACTATCTGTAGGCTGTCAGTCCAGGTCACATTTTCTACATTCCTACTTTGGAAATAGAACCAGTCTGACTCAAGGTTGGAATACAGACAGATTCTAACCTCACACCTTAATCTGAGCTGAGTTGTCACCTCTTTTTAATAAAGCCTTCAGTTATCTTGGGAATTTGACTTCAAAGAAGTTCTGGGATTTACATATTAATCAAGTGAAACCCTCAATCCATTCTTAGTGATTACAGAGGAATTTCAATTATCCGAAGGACAAGCCGGGGAGTATTTCATTCGGTTAATCGAATTCTGGGTAATTGAATGCCAGATAATGTAGTTTAGCTGGGCATCCGGACTTTGGGTCTTGCAGCATAATCCAATATTTGGATAATTGAATGCTGGATAATCAAGTTTCGTCTGTAAAGACTTAACAGCAATCTAGGTTTATTCAATACATCATATCAGCTGTATGGCACTTTGATCTTTTATTATAAATTCTGTGTCCTATGATCCTGTCTCACTAGCTACCTGATGAAGGAGCAATGTTCTGAAAGCTTGTACTTTAAAATAAACCTGTTGAACTATAACCTGGTGTTGTGTGATTTTTAAGTCTGTGTTCTAAGTCGTTGAAGAATGTTCAGTTCTATGTGTGATGCACCATACTCATTTTTAATTTGCAAATCTATTTCAATGAAATGACCATCCTCTTGTATTTTTCTATTCTATTTTCCTTATTCCTAAATAGTTATAGCCCCAGGAGGCAAATCTACACTGAATAGAGTCTGAAGCTTCTGTCTCATTTCATGCAAATCCTTCCAAACAGTATTCCATCTGGACTATGTTTTCACTGTTTGTTTGAATAAATTATGACCATGCAAAGTGCAATAACATTCTCTTTCACTCATCTCTCTAAGGTTATAAAGTCACATGCAGTTTACATGATTCTGTCAAAAGAATTATTCTTTTTAACATTTCAACTGCTCCCTACTGATTGCGAAAGGCAGCCTTGATTGTGTAACAGTCAGGTAAATTTTGAGGTGTGTCCTTACTCAAAATACTACGAGGCTGACTCACATTAAAATATATAGCTATTATTCATGTCTGGTTATCATATTGTGGTAGGCTAGTAAAATGCAGTCATTGTGTATCTTTCAGTTTGGGGATAACAATAAGAGTTCTCAGAAATTTGTAAAATTTCTGTTTGACAAGTTAATTTTCTTTAACTCTGAAAACCGAGAACTTTCAAAAATGAGACTGATCATCAAAGGTGGAGTGGCACATGAAATTACATAAACTGCTCCAGAGGCATTAAGAGGGCCGTCTGCAGGGTGACAAAGTTGTCTTGCAAGTGAAATTCTACAGCTGTTATCTCAGTATTTTCTCTGACAGCCTGATGGTGACATTGTTCGGTTTTAGTGCCACCCTGCCATTGGTAACTTCCCTACTCAGCTGCCATTCTTTGGCTTAATATCTGCATGGCATCTTGTATAGCCAAAATACAATGGGTTATTTAATCTTTTGCCTCTCTACTAGAGATAGTGTTTGATTTATGGTATCCAATTTTGAGAAAGCAGGGCCACTAATGCAGAGTCAACGTCTTGCTATCTGTCCTGTTGCCTTGGCGTGTAGAGATTGAGTGGAGATTTCATTTCTTATTCTTGACTTCTCCACCATGATTCAGGTTCTTGCTGACAATCTGCTGAATCATGGCACGGTGTCATGATTGATTGTTCAGCTATAGGTAGTGTGAAGAGTAGGCCCCAAGTCTGCAAGAGCCAGAATGGAGATCCAACCCTGTGTTCTTGGTGTTAATCTGACCGACAAGCTAATCATCTGGTCTGCGCTCAGATGCTAAGTATGTTTTGGAGATAAATTTAAGGTGTGCAATGAAGAAGATGTCATGAGTCGTACATTCAATTTTTGAAACATGTTTTGCTGCACTTCCATCAGCATGTTATTTTTATTGTGGTCCTGTTTCCAGTAAATGGGGAATAGTGGCATATTTGTGGTGCTAATTAGATTATTGACTGATAACAACTTGAATGCTCCTATGGTACTAATTTGAGTAACTGTTACCTTTAAATTTGATTAACATCTAAAATACTTCCCTTGTCTTTTCAAGTTTTTTAATATGTTCACATAGGATAGTGATGATGTTAGGCTGATCTGGCTGGTCTTACATGTCCTTCCCGTTGCTAACCTTACTCACTTCACCAGGCTGGATACTGACAGTAATACACATTGGCTTGCTGCACAGGTGCTGGGAGCATCCATGGTGAAGAAATGGGATGAACCTATATGTCTCTGAAGTGGGAGTTGAACTTGGACCGAGTTTGGAGGGATATGGGCCGGGTCCTGGCAGGTGGGACTAGATTGGGATGGGATATCTAGACCGAAGGGTCTGTTTCCACGCAGTACATCTCTATGACTCAATGACTCCAGTTGCTTATTAATGCCTAAAGGGAAGTGTAGCGTGGCGGCGTGAAGTGTTTGTGTGTTGATTTTGGCAATAGCGATTTCTGTACTGAGTGAAAAGTTGAAATATGCCATCAACAGGGTAATAAGCTGAAATGATGCCTCGTCTACAAATGCATAAGATGACTGACAATAGTAACACAGTGCCATCTTTATGACAGCAGAATGTGGGGGACTATTTGCAATTGTCTTTATTTATAATACAGTATGTATAGTCGTCCTCCAGGCCCTCTGGGCTTATGTAAATTGAAAATACATTTGAAAGAACGTCCAAATGATAGGTTTTGTTTAAATGTCTGTTTAGTCAGTGTTTTAAAATCTCTCCATTATTACCTGATCATTCAGTGTGACATTAAGTCAAATAGTAATTTAAAAAACAGTAGATATATGGTGCAGGTGGACCGAGATAATGTTTGATTCAGTGGTATGCAAAAACAAATTTAGAGTAATACTGAGAATGCATACTTTATTATAACAATTGCCCAGCTGCATTCCGTTGCTACTATCCAAATAGGAATGTCTCCATGCAGTTGTCAGTGCCGCAGAAAGGGTTGTGGTTTAAATTAAAATTATATTTTGTGGATTTTCTTCCCCTTCTAATTGTTACTTGTGGTGCGGGAAGCAGTAATCGGCACCATTTGAACCTGCCAATCAGAAGGCCTGGGTCCACACAATGCCTTCCCATAAGAATTTGCAGAGACTTACACCGTTTGTGATCATTGTAAATTCTAATTTGCAACATCCACTGTTCTTTTGGATTTATTTAAACCAATTGCATCGTCCTCTGCTGTTTTGAGTAAACTGTGTGGACCAGTGATCAAAGTTGGTCTCTGTGTGAGCCACCGTTTGAGCCACCACATGTGTTAATAATTTTATTTTGTTTTGCACATAATTATGCAGAGAGCGGTGGCTTTTTGCATATTTACGTACAAAACAAAATATGGGTGGCACGGTGGCTCAGTGGTTAGCACGGCTCCCTCACAGCACCAGGGACCCAGGTTCGATTCCAGACTTGGGTGACTGTGTGTGTGTGTGTGTGGAGTTTGCACATTCTCTCCATGTCTGTGTGGGTTTCCTCCGGTGCTCCGGTTTCCTCCCACAGTCCAAAGATGTGCAGGTTCAGTGAATTGACCATACTAAATTGCCCGTAGTGTTAGGTGCATTAGTCGGAGGAAAATGGGTCTGGGTGGGTTACTTTTCTGAGGGTTGGTGTGGACTTGTTGGGTCGGAAGGTGCCTGTTTCCACACTGTGGGGAATCTAATCTAATCTAAGAGTTCTTGTGGTACCATGATCGTGTCCCAATCTCTGGCAGGCCTGAGTTCAAGTCCCATCTGCTCCAGCTGTGTGTTGTACTTTGTCTGAACAGGTTGAATGGAAAATATTTACATCAATACTCAATAGGGTCTTCTGGCACAATGGTAACATTCCTGCCTCTGGGCCAGAAGATCCAGGTCCTATCTGCCCTGGTTGTGTGTCATAATATGTCTGAGCAGATTGAATAAAATAACTACCTAAACATAGAACCTGAATTTTTATTTTTTGAGAAGATTTGTTGCTCAGGTTGAAGTTCAGGTTGTAAGTTTGCTGACTGAGCTGGAAGGTTTGTTTTCAGACATTTCGTCACATGTTGGGTAACATCAGTGAGACTCCGGTGAAGCGCTGATATTATGTCCCGCTTTCTGTATTTGTCTCTTGGTCTCTTAAGGTGGGTGATCCCATTTCCTCAGAGGCTTTTCATTTTTTCTCAGAGGTTGGTAAATCTGGTCCAAATCGATGTGTTTATTGATTCAGTTCCAGTTTGAATGTCAGGCCTCTAGAAATTCCTATGCATGTCTCTGTTTAGCCTGTCCCAGAATGAATGTGGTGTTTTCACCATTCTTTTCACCACTTGATAATGTTTGACAATTGAATCTTTTTTCAATTAACTTGCTGTTCCTTAAGATTTTATCCTTTCTGTCACACTGCTCTTTCTTTACATCAGTGACATCCTTCATTCCAGCAAATAACCACAGTTTGCCTTTTTGCAAATGATTTCACTTCACATTCAATAATTGACTTGAGATGGCACAACATCTAGAATTCTCTCGATGCAGTTGCTGAATCATAACACCCAAATCTTGTCTATACCCTGCTGTGGGACAACGATACTTTGGATTCTTTTACTCCTTCAGAGTTGCTTCTTCTATCTCATACAAGGCAAACTGAAAGCTGAAACCAATGGCCCTTTTTTTTAAAAGAACAATTTTGGCCTCGATATGACTTGCCTCAAGTAGAATGCTTGTTCATTTCCTCTGCTACAAAGGGTTTGAAAAAACATTCCTCTCAATGTTTCTCCTGACTCTGTCATCCTATCTGTCTTTTCTGTTCCTACAGCCTTCCTCTGTTCGACTCAAAGGTCATTACGATATGCCTTACTTTATCTCATTTGTTCTGTAAAGCTAAAAAATGTCTAAGAATCTGTAAGTCCTTTGGCCTATTGGCTCAGTATTAGCTTCTGAGAAGAACTATCGAATTAGTTCCAAAAACCCAGAATTGTTACAACACAGAAGTAGACCTTTTGGCCCATTGTATCTGCATCATCTCTCTGAGCAATTTAGGAAGTGCCATGCTCCTCCTCTTTCTCCATAAACCTGCACATTTTTCCTTTACAGATAACTAAAATTCACTTTGTTGAATGTTTCAATTGAACCTTTTTCTACCACAGACTCGGGGAAACATTTCACTCAGCTTTTTTCCTCCTCATGTCATTGTTTTGCTTCTTTTATCAATTACTCTTAATGTACATTCTCTCATTCTTGATATTTTTGAGTGGAAATGATTTCTCCCCATCTACTCTGTCCAGACCCTTGAAGATTTTGAATACATTTATCACAGCTCCTGTCAGTCATCTGTTCTCCAAAGAAAGCACTCCGAATGTCTCCAATCTTTGTTCATGACAGCTTAGTCAGCCTTGGAACCTGTATCATTTTTTAAAAATGTGCCCTCTCCAATGCCATCGCATCCTTGCTAAAGTGTTTGGACAGAGTACTCTAGTTGATGCTGAACTGATGTTTTATTCAGCTCAGCATTGCCCCCATGCTCTTGTACTCTCTACCCTTATTAATAAAACCAGGATGCTCTATGCCCTCTCAACTTGTCCTGCTGCTTTGAATTACTTATACATGTATGGACCCAGATCCCATTCCCCTCCCACATCATCTTGGTGTTGTACCCTGTTCTTTCAATATCTCTAGATGTCCTTCTGACCAAAACGAATCTCTTGATGTTTCTCGATCTTGTGTTTTTCCAATAAGTCTTGCAAATATTTTGTTTGCCCAAACCTCTGTGTTACCTATTTTTAGATCATTTTCAAGATTTAAAACTCAATTTAGTGTCTCCTAATCACCATATTATGCCCTGCTTCCTTTTTTCTATTGCCTTTCAACCGAGGTGATTGCTGACATTTATGGGCCCTGTATTTTCACTTTGTTTCGCAATAAAACATGGAGAGTATCTTATTTGCCTGAGTTCTCACTGGACAGAGAGAGCACATTGCGTCAGAAACTATTCATATTGCTCCCATGGGTACAAACCTGAATGAAAAACAGAAGGTTCCCAAATCCAGGCAGCATCATCGCAAGAGTTTTACCAGATAGTGTCATGTTTCATGGGAGAAAATTGCTACCCTGAATGAAGCTTCTGCGTATTTTTAAAAGTGGTGAACTAATAGCTGACTTTGAAACTTGACCAGCTCCCTTGTTGGTAATCTGACAATGCTGCATAAACACTTTTGAAGTGTCATTTCTGTTATCATATTGAAATTGTGGCACTCAATTTGCATATAGCAAGCCCCAAAACAGCAATGAGTTAATGTCCTAAATTTCTGTTACTGATATTTTTTTAAACTTGATCCGACAGTGATGCTTTTGCTTCTATACACATTGACAGGTGAAGTTTTTGTCTCTCCAACTCTGACAGATTTGTGTCCATTTCAGAGCATTGAAAGGGCCATGCAGTCTGTGATGGGACTCTAGCAATGCAAGTGCAATGGGACATTTTTGTTATCTGCTGGTGGTTGCAAACCTTCTCTGTTTAACCATTTTGGTTAAATCAAGTTGCATCTGTTGGTTTGCATTGTGATTCAAGCTGCAAGTCCTTAGAGCACACTAGACTTTAATCATTCTAGTGAGGCTTCAATAACTAGAATGCTGCTTTCTGTGGGAATGATAGTTTTATTGGATTCTGTGAAATGCGTATCTACTCCATCTCAAAAATAAAGATTTTTTTTAAAGGAATTTAATTCTGGTCGTTAAAAACGCCAACGCAGATATCAAATATTGGTCCTTCTTTCAATTTTGGATTTGAGGTGTTTCAACTGGGGAGTTATTGAACAGAGGCTTAGCTCTTCATGGGGTTTGAGGGTGGTATGGTGGGAATTACTGTAGATGGGACTGTACAGGAATGGGGGATGATGGCGAACTGGGGAACTGACTTGCTGATTTGTTTGTGAATTAAAGTTGGAGATGGCAGTGCAAATGTTGAAAATGCAGAATCATTTCAGAACAATTACATTAAGCCATCACTGATTTTAAACCATTCCAACATCTCAGTTGGAAACCTGGTATGAAACAATGGGTCATTAAAAGTTGGCTTGATACTGTAGCTCCCCACTGACTGGACTGAATGTTGACGTGCAAAGTTAAGGCAGTTGGACGTTGTGTGCGAAGGGTCCCGACTTGAAATGTCGAGTTCACTGCTTAGATGCTGCCTGACCAGTTGCGGTTTTTCCAGTCGCACCCTTTATCGACTCTTGACTTCCCAGCATCTGCAGTCCTCACTGTCTCTAAGTTGTGTATTACTTGGATAGTTCCATCTTAAAGGCCCACACAGTGGGATATCAATATGTTTTTGTTTGTTTGTTAGATAAATGTAATGTCTCCATAGTTCTATCAGATTATAGGGCTGCTCTCTCAGAGAGAGAGAGAGAGAGAGAGACAGACAGACAGACAGACAGACAGACAGCTGATCGTGGTTTAACCTGAGGGTCACCATGCCTCAGGTGGGGAGAGAGGTTGAGAAAGAGAGTCCTTCATGGTAACATCAGCCGGTTTGGGAATTGAACCCACACAGTTTGCATCACTCTGTCATTGCAGACCAGCCATCCAGCCAACTGAGCTAACCTATCCCCAATGTATTTTATGTGGAAGAGGAACCCATTTTTTAACCTATAGATCCAAGACAAAAGTATTGGGAAAAAGCTGACATTTGCTAGGAGTACATTTGTTGTTTTCGATCTAGACTTACGGTCAGACAGTCCAGAAATGGCCCTTCTGCCCATCTAGTCTGCGCTGACAAAAAAAACAATCACCTATCTACACTAATCCCACTTGGTTCAGTGGCTTGGACTTTAGACATTCGAAGTGCATACTGTGAAGTTTTCCACCTCCGATACCCTCTAAGCAGTGCATTTCAGATCCCCACCTTCCTCTGGGTGAAGAAGTCTTTCCTCAAAGCATCTCCAACTTTGCCTTTAACCTTAAAATTATGGCCCCTGATTACTGACCCTGCAACTGAGGGGAACAGTTCCTTCCTCTCCAACCTCCCCACACCCCTCCCAGTCATAAGCACCTCAATCAGGTGTGCCCTTGTACTCTTTGCTGTAAGGAAAACAAACCAAGTCTAGCCTCTCTTCATAGCTGAACTGCAGTGTCATCTTCAAAAGCTGATTGTTTTTCTGCCCCCTCCCCATTTTAATGCAAATATGTATTAAAACTGGTAGATTTGCTTCTGCCTCCTTCTTTCACTGTTTTAATTTTTATGTGTCTTTGTACCCATGTCATCGTGCCCAGGGTAATGTCACATGCTCTGAATAGGACAGTAAAAGCCTCCTCTCCTCTACCCCAACTTTTTTATTGTTGTGAGACTTCCCTGAAAAGGGATTTCATGGTGAGTGAAGCTTTCCAAGCATACGGTAAACATTTTGGATAAACTGAGCATTTGTTTATCCAAACCCTTTTTGTGAATTTGGTCAAAACAAGGCAGTAACTGAGCTTATTCAGGGTTAGGACACATTGAGCAGAAGAATTTAACACTCATGCAGTTACCATCTTCGAGAACATTCTTGGTTGGCTCCACAAACATCCCCTAAACCCCGCTCTTTATCCTTGCCCTCGATTTCTGGGGCTGTTTCATTTCCTCCGTTGTTGCATTCTCTTGTTTCCTTACTGTACTGACAGGAGCGATGTGTTGTAAACCTGTATGTTCAACATCAAATACCTCTTTACTAGCAATTATGAGAAGTGCAAAACCACTTCCTTGATTTTGCATCCAGTCGAAAAATTTAAATTATATGGCAGGGTGAAATAAGTGTACAGCCTCGAGTGGAGCCGAGAGTCTCAAATCTATATTTCTGCTTTACTTTGATAGTAAAGCAATTGTCTGAAGCAGAAATGCTACACGGTTTACAGCATAGCTAAACAGGCCTCAGCTATGTTTGCATTCGTACTTGTCAGGTCAGGTCTAGTCCTGTCAGGTATGCTATTTATATGTAAACACTTCATAGAGATATGGCAATGTCGTTACTACATTGCTGGCCTAATAATCGAAGGGGTCTACCTTTCAATCATGTTGTAACAGTTTGAGAATTTAGATTCAGTTTCATAGATTTTGCAACATTTGAAAATCGTTGAAAATGACAATGAGGCTCTCGGATTAGTGTAAAATCCAGATCGTTCTCTACTGCCCTGGGAAGCGCTCTCTCCTGTCTGACCTGGCCTAGATATTAGTTTAGTCCCACAATAACATGGTTGGCTCTTAGCTGTCTTAAGTGTTGTAGTAAGTCACTAATTCATATTAAACTGCTGCAATATTGTATATGGCAGAGTGGAGCAGTTTAAGAAAGATGTACCACTAGAAATGGGCAATAAATGTCAGTCTTAACAGCGATAACGCATTGAAATTGACTTTTTAAAAAAAACTATTGCAACCTTGGGAAGGAGATTTCTTACACAATTGTGTACATAGGCAGTTGAGTAGATAAAGAAATAACCACATCATTTGGACATCATGCAGGTCAGAATAGAAATGTGCCATTATTGTCAAAATTTCTTTGTAATTTGTTTTGTTTTAGATACCATCACAGTTTATTTCCAGTAATGTTCATGTACTGATTCAGGCTACAGCCTTGCAGGCTTCTGGGTCCAGAAACTGTGCTCTGATGAGTACATAAGTCAGAAATATTCTACTTCTAGAATGTAATTTCATAAACTTAGAGTGCTCCAAAAAGTTTTACATCCAGTGACGTACTTCTGAAGTGCAGATGTTGTTGCAATGGAATAAACACGCCTGGAATTGTGCAACTGTGAATTTGGAGACACAGCAAGTTAAGCTGTATGTTTAGTTTAGTTGAAAAGCTCAGCAGGTCCAGCAGCATCTGTGGAGAGAAATCAGAGTTAACGTTTCAGGTTGAGTGACCCTTCCACAGAACTGGATTCTGTGGAAGGGTCACTCGACCTGAAACATTAATTCTGATTTCTCTCCATAGACACTGCCAGACCAGCTGAGGTTTAAGCTATTTCTATGTTTGTCTTTAATTTGCTGTGTCCGTGATTCTTTCGTTTTTTGTTTATTTTAGTGCTTCAGCTGAGGAATGATTAGTGATGATTATTGATGAAGGATAATTTGTGTTCTCATCTTGTAAAAAGTGCCATAATATTATTCATATTCACCTTGAGAGGGTTGATAGGTCTTGATTTAATTTGTTATATGAAGGGTGACTTCCCAACAGTGCAGCACTTCTTCAGTATTGGATTGGCAGTGTAGGTCTGATTTTTGTTTTGCCTACATCCCTGAAGTGGAGCAAGAGCTTCTGAGGCAAGGCTGCTAGTACTGAGCCAGGCCCCGAAATGTGAAGCAGCAGGAAACTGGGTGGATTTGCAATCCCAGGTTTTTGTTGGCATTAAGTCTTGGGCTTTTCTGCTGCTCCCAGGAGTTGACCACAAACATTCCTGCACCAGCTCTTCTGCTGCTGTCAGTCCCATCGTACCTCCTCCTGTTTACTTTTGCAGGCATCTTCTCTAGGTTTACAAGAACTCGGAATGAAGGGTCTGTTTCCGTGCTGTACATTTCTCTGACTCTAAGTAGTCCACGCAGCATGTGGAGCCTACTCCAACAAGTAATACAATCATGGCTGATCTTGAGTGTCATCTTGACTTTCCTACCATCTCCCCACATCCCATGATTCCTTGAGAGACTAATATTTGTCTATCCCAGCTTAAATATTGACCAAGTAGACAAACAGGAAGCTGGGAGAACGTAGCAAGCCAGGAAGCATCAGGAAGTGGAGAAGTCAACGTTTCAGATATCATTCTTCTTAAGGATTGAAGAAGGATTATACCCAAAATGAATTCTAGCATCAGCAGTTTTTTTTGTCTCCGACTAAATATAGACAGAGCACATCAACCGTGGTTTAGTGAATTTAGTGAAGAAGTCTTCTCACATCTCAGAGCCTGCTACAACTCCTGCTCTCCTGTTGACTCTTAGAAACACTTTTTAAGAAGGGACTGGAGAATATTTTGCTGTTATTTCTCCTTGCTCAGGCACTCAAACAACTATGGAACTTTCTAGTCTACCTCCGCATTGAGACAGATTTCAAACTGTACCAAGGGAATAACAGTGGAGAGAGCTTTAGATGTTGCAGATGTAACAATGCATGGTGTTACTGGTTCTATTGGTGTTACTGACTTGTGAAGAAAAGCCTTTTGTGGTCTGTGGGCACCATTGGCAAGACCAGGATTTGTGGTCCATGCCTGATCGCCCTAGATCTGAATGGCTTTGTATAGCCATTTCAGATGGTACTTGTAGCCAATTAAGTACTTTGTTTTGTTATGAAGTTGTAATCATTGTTTAAATATCAGAAATGCAGCAGCCAATCTGTGCACAGAAAATTCCCACCAAGACAATGACCAGAAAATGACCACTCTTTTTCAGTAATGTTTGTTGAGGGATAAATGTTGGCCAGGATACCAGCAACTCTTTGAAATGGTGCTGGGAATATTTCTGCCCACCTGACAGGACAGGTATGATCCTGGTTTAACTTCTCATCTAGCCATCAGTATCTTTAACAAGGCGACAGACCGTCAGTCCTAAACGAACGTGTCAGCCTGGAAGCATTGCTGTGTGGTGGGGGAAGGTGCAAAAAAAAAACTGGCTTTTCAACAATCCCTGGTACAGTCTAACTGCTATCACTTAAAGTCATAGAGACGTACAGCATGGAAACAGACCATTCGGTCCAACTCATCATGCCGATCAGATATCCTAAATTAATCTAGTCCACATCCCTCTAAACCCTGCCTATTCATATACCCATCCGGATGCCTTTCAAATGTTGTAATTGTACCAGCCTCCACCACTTTCTCTGGCAGCTCATTCCATACACGTACCACCCTCTGTGTGATTTAAGAACCTCCTTTTGGATGAATCTAGCGATGTTTAATTGGAGTTACATCCTTTTCCTCTGGGATATACTGGTACTTTATTCTAACGGCAGTGAAGGGTCTTCTATCTTCACATTGTGGGCCTGAATGCTGAAGGCTCTTTCATTTTAGCTTCTGACCCGGTGAGCCTTGATTCAGTCTGAAACCAATCAAAGACTCTGAGCTTGAGATTGAAGTTAGATCATGCAGTACTTCTGACCTTTGGCCCTTCGTCATTACCTGTTGCTCACATCTCTTTTAAAAAAAAAAGTAAGGTTGTAATTTCTGATTTATAAATCACTTATTCCTTTTATCCAAATGTCAGCTAGCACAAAGCTGAGTTTATTCCACTGTTGAATTTGACCCTTGTCACAACTGTATCATTTAGAAAAGGAATTTGTTCCTGGAGGTTGTGGAATTGAAAGACAGCTCTTTAAAAATGGCCTGTATTAGACATACAACTTCAATGACCTCTCCATTTTAAATGTCTGCTAATGTGGTGTTTTATGTGTCAGTTGATTACAATTGAGCAGACTTGTGTGGAAAATGCACAGAAGAATGAGGAAGGTGGGTAAACTCATAAATAGAGCAGATACTTAATGAAAATAGATGATTCCTATCAATTATTTTTCTGACTTCTGGGTGCTTGTATGTAAATGCATCTTGTCATTCAAAATGTCCTTGTTTCACAATGGGCCTGTTAACTCAAATGTGTAGCAAATTTACGTGGAGGGCAGGATGAGAACACTGATTCTGAGCATGTTTGAATTAAGAAAAAAAATCATATTCTGGACTTTGAACGGGAGAACCCTTTTACAGTGTAAAGCTGATCTGAATTTACAGCTGTGATGCACAAAAAGTCAAAGTACGTCTCGGCTGACATGCACCAAATAGCATATTGATTAGAGAGGGAGAACTAATTTGGTGAATAATTACAAAAAAAGTGGCATTCTTTTCATCTGTCAGATCAAACTAACCAAAATGGAGGATGTAAAAACTTTTCATCGTGTAGGGGTTGTAGGCTCTTGAAGTTTCATTGGGAAAGCTATGAGGGAGGACAAGAACGGACTATTATCATTTTGGGGCTTTCTGCTGAGGGAAATGATTTAGATGATTTAAGTCATAAGACTGACTAAGTTGATCTATTCTTTTGTAATGTTTTCTGCTCTCAAAACACAGTAACCCTGAAGATAGCGAACAGAAATGTTAGCAATAGTTTTACAAACTGCTCCTCATAATTAAGGTTGCTCCATTCAAATTATTCAAGAACAGGAACTTTTCCGAACCCAAACCTTGCTGTGTTAATTAAGTTGCTTTCTTTAAATAAGTGCATGATTTCATTTTCCTTCAATTAAAGTAAAATTATAATTAGTCAGTGCAGCTTCATTAGCAAGGCAGATACCTAATCAATCAGCAGTCAACTGATCTTGTGGATTAGCAGCCACTTAACTAGTGAAATAACAACCAGGGATGTAAAACCTATTGCAGATAGTAGGGAAACCTGAAATCTAGCAAAACAACAAATTCTTTGAAAGACTGATTTCTTAATTTCTGGCTAAGCTCATACTGTTTGTATGTTTAGATACTCTCAATTAAACTGCAACCTTTGAAACCCAGTGATAAAGTTCATTTGCAGATTCAGCTTATGCTGGTATAAAATTTTAATTCATTTCTTGTTCAGTTCTGGCTACCTTCTGTACAGATAGACTCTTGAATCTCACTCCAGGGAGTAGTACAAAATCTAGTCTGCTGCTTCCCCTGCAATATTGCAGATTATTGGGAATTCAGATAAGGCCACTTCAACCCAGGCCACTTCTATCCTCCTAGGTAGCTGCAAAAGACCCCACGGCAGTATGTTAAAGATTCTGAAATGGCTGAACCTCCTAAGCATAGGAACTGGAATGAGCTACTTACACCTTTGAACCTGTTCTGTCATTAGATTAGATCATGGCTGACCTGTGACCTACTCCACATACCTGTCATATCCCTTAATACCTTGGTTATCAATGATCTATTAATCTCCAATCTATCTGCCTTCACATTTATTGCTTCTGTAAAAATGAAGGAGATGAATGTAGTTAAGTGTACTAAACATTCATACATGAATATTGCAGATTAAAAGTTCTACCCTTTTCCCTATTTTCCAGGTGACGTTTATTAATAAATGGAAAAAGGAGTGGAATTCGCAGGCATATGAAAGGGAGCTCTGGTGAGATGGATGATTTGTATTTTGCTTAACTATTTGTTCCATTTAATAGATAGCTTTTATTAAAGTGAATGAACAGTATTGAAATATTGACAGTGGCCTGGACCTTGTGTTACAACATCAGCACTGAGCAGAAACAGCAATCTGCGTTGGCGCAACTGTGTGCCAGATGTTCTGTGTGAACGTCATGATTAAGTGTGACTTCTGCAAAGAACATGTGCAATCTGAGAGCTAATAGACTGTTTGCAAGTTCAGTTTGTATGAAGACCAATGTATCACTGCCATTGAAAACTATGTTTATTGAATGGTGAGGACACATGGCTGAGTCCACATTGACTTCCTTGTGGAGGAGGATGTTTGGGGAAGATCTTTATGGACCTTTCAAAACGCAAAGATTTTTTAAAGAGTAAATGATGAGAGCTTTTTCCACGAACGGGATGGTTTATACCTAAAGCTTCAACGTAATTAGCAAAACATTGTGAGGTGAGGTGAGGAAAATTAAGAGTAGCTTTCCAGAATAAATACTACAAAAAGAAAAGATTTCAGGGCTATTGGGAGTGAACAGAGGAGTAGGACTAATTGGAAAAAGGGGCAATGAGGCTGTTTTCCAATGTCATCATGTTGGAACTGATTGTGTGGGGTTTCCACTGAGAGAAAGGCCTGAGAAACTTGCCAAGCTAGCCTACCTTTTATTAAATGTACAGTTACTCAGAGATGATATTCCTACTGGCTCCACAGTTCTAGCTATAGATCGTTCAAGAATGTTCAGGAAAACCATGCACTGCCTCAAAATAAGAAGCTGCCCAATCAGATTACAACACATAGCTGACACTTTGTTTAATATGGAGGCATTGAGAGCCAGACTGCCCAAGTGAGGAGTTGAAAGTGCCTACCTCTCTTTGTATCTTTGAGGTCTAAAGCAGAATGCAAGTAAAGCCACTTTGTGTTACATTTAGGAGGATTTTTGCTGTCTTGTTTAAAATGCAAGGTCTGTGTTACAAATATATTGTAGCACCCAGCAAACATGTTGTAAAATCGGAGCAGGTATTGATCAAGATGCAAAGATAGTAATTCTGTGTCAGTCATACTTCTGTGAATAGATTACTCATTACCCTTGTGTGATAATGTTGTGATAATATAACTGCACTCAGAAATTTATCAGTTTTATGGATAGGTAGGGCATGAAAATGAAAATGGTTTTTAGTGCTGATGACATTGGCTGAAATTTCTAAGTGTTGTTCTGAGGATAATCGATTTTGTATGGAAGTGCTATTTTCATGTAATAATAATACTGACTGGAAAATCCTGACCACAGAATGGATCAAAGCTGAGTTAATGATAATTCTTATTACCCCCCCCCCCCCCCAATAATATGCTGTAAATTCTACCAACGCCATCTGCTTCACCTTCAGCAATCTTAATATCTTCCTACCCACTCCCTTGTCATATTCGGAGCACTCTCCTTGAACCCTCAACTTTCTCCATTTCTTCTTCACTGCATACAAAGCCTTGACAAGACCTTCTGCTCTGATTTGGAATCCAGCTCCCTTTCTAACTGTAATCCTACCAGGACTACTACATGTTCAGTTACTTTCACCTCTGTGAAGCATTATGTGAAATGTATTGATGCTTATGGTGCCGTAAAAATGTATGTTGTTATTCTTGTATATACTTTAAATCAGTGACAACTTGAAAGGGATTAAGCAGCTCTGTCCTAACTTGAAATTATCTTAAATCTGTTCTTGTGCTTAATTGCAATACACTTAATCATCAGTGATTCAGATTTATGGGTTTCTGGATTCCTTCAGTCTATTTTAATTAGCCTCCTTCTCAGAACTAAGTACATCTGTATGGTTTGAGCGCAACCTGTCTTTTTGAGTTAAAGCTTCATTCTTGATTAGAATAAAGTGTCTTGCAAGATGTTTTGCATTTCTCAACATGCCCAACATGATATTAAGAACAGTTCCTAGAACATATTTTGCAATTTGGCATGGGAGAATTCCATAGTTGATTACAATTCCATTGAATCTAAACAATTTCCAATGGAAACTGAGCTTCAAGATGATGCAATGAACTACTTTGCGCTGATGTTCAAGTTGCACTACTCCTAGGGTCATCATAAAAGTGATCACATTTAAATAAATTAATTAAAAATCTCAATTTACCTGCCTGAGAAATTCAGGTTTAATATAATATTTACCAGGTGTCTGTACTTAACAAAAACTTAATTGCAAACAGTTCAATTCTAACCAAAGGCAATCAAAATATTCACCTGTAATTTATAACCTTAAAACTCTACCCCTTCTTAAGCCGTTATGCACTTATAGATAGACAGAAGCAGATAAACAACCAAAGAAAAATTCTGTAGGTGGTGGAAAAGAAAATAAGGGAGCATGTTTTTACAGCACTAGTCCACAGGGTTTAATGAATTGACCTTTTTGCTTCTTCTGTGTCTCTCTGATCTACTTCTTTCCAAATCATTTTAGTTCTTTATTGAAGACCAGGGTACTTGCACACCAATTGTTTATGATGTGGCAGTGCCAGTGTTGGACTAGGGCAGACAAAGTCAGAAGTCACACAACACCAAGTTATAGTCCAACAGGTTTATTTGAAATCACAAGCTTTCGGAGTTGAGCCCCTTCGTCAGGTGAAGTCTTGTGATTTCAGCTAAACCTGTTGGACTATAACCTGACGTTGTGTGATTTCTGACCAATTGTTTAGTCACTTGATCAGTGGTTAGAGGCAGCAACCTATCTGAAACAGCTGGCTATGTTTCAATTCTTTTGGTGATTCTCGGTGAGGGAGGAGAGATGCTGAATTTTCAGAGTCCGGATGCTTGCTGCTGCCATATTATTCACATTTTAGGTTGTCCATGTGTCCAGGAGCCAATAAATATTGTTGAATTTTGACCACATTGTTGGTTCTGATTGGAAAATCAATAAGCACATTTCTCTGGACAAAGCTGCCCTGAACACATGCCTCTCTCCCCCCCCCCCCCCCTCCCCCACACACGCACACACGCGCACACACACATACACATGCACACTTCTTCCTCCACCCTCTCCCCATTGCTATCAATTCGTGCTGATATCCTCCCACTGCTTAAACAAGGCAACCGTGTGAATACAACTCAGTGAGTTCCAATATGTCATTTTAAAACTGCACCAACTCTTTCCCCACTTGATTTGAAACATGATCCTTTTTAGCATTTTTGCCCAAATCCCCAAAATTAAAGAAAGCTAAAAGGATTTAGTCTTTTACCACTAATAAAATCTCAGCTATGGTAGAGATCTTTTTGATTATGAAAGGGCTACAAAAGATGATGTGTAATTGTTTGGTAATATTAAGCTTGGGCTTTGCATAAAAGTACATTTTTGCCTAAACTTTCTGAAATGCAATCTTTGAGCACATTTGCAATAATTTCCAAAGGGCAAATAAGTTTTATGCCATATTAGAAAACAGTGCTGATTTATTGGCGAGTGGGGTCTGATTGGTAAATGTATCGCCATGGAGAATGCATGAGTTAGATATTGACTGGTGGTTAAATGCCAAATCTTGTTTAGGTTTAAATCGGGCAGTTTGACACTGATTGGTGAAGCATTACTATGAGAAACAAATAGAGAATGGCTGTTAACTCTTTTGCTGAGTTGTAAGAGTTGCATTAAGTATAAATGTTCTTTCTGGCAGATGTGGGCCGAAGGGCCTGTTCTGTGCTGTGTTGTTCTATGTTCTATGTGAACAGGGCTCTGTCTATTAATATGTAGCTTCCAGTACACACACGTGCTCCATACTATGACCCTGACTGATCATTGTAAATTCATTGACAGTATAGTTCTTCATGTAATCCCAAGATTATTGAGCAAATGTTGTCCAATCTCTGAATGAAAATGGAATGTTGGATGCTGTGTGAGCTTTGTGAGTGTGGGCCTGAAAAGATCATGTCCTTTGCTTGCTGCAAACAGGCAACGGGCTATGCTGCATGCTATGATCTACCAGTCGTTGTGATGTATGACCCACATATACTAGCATCACTGAAAATCATACACCACATTAGTCATTTTATAGGCAGGACATTCCTTTTAGCTTGATAGCAACATCCTGTTATTGGTCAACAGCCACACTTGCACATCTCACAACACAGTATCCAAACTTAGATATAATTCTGTATGTGGGCATCAATTATTAAATGATCCTGAGTGTGCAAGGAATTACGCCAGTAATCTGGGATTGTCAGTCAGGTTCACAGTGTGATGCACTTTGTGTGCTGGAAGCATACATTAATACACAGGCCCCTGTTCTTTGCAGACAGAATGAAAATGCAACATATACAGTGTGTACTCTAGTCAGGTTTAGATATCTTCTCTCTCTCTTTGATCGGAAAACCACATCATGTCGAAATTTCAGCTAACTCCTTCAGCAAAGAGACGTGCAGATGGATTGAAACTAGAGAACCTTCAACTCCACCCATCTGTTGTAATCTGCTCAGGGCTGTCGTCAAGTTGATCTTTAAGTTAGTCACCCTTCATTTGAAACTTCTTCACTGATCTGAAGAAGTAATTTCTTTTGCAAACTTCCAAGATTCGCTGTTATTTAGTTTTAACTCCCTAAACGCGCACACTGTCTGAATGCACTTCTTGCAAGGATTACAAATGTTACGTTCCTAGTTCTTGAGCTACATAAGCTTACCTGCCCTGCAATGATCTTACATTCCTAGCTGTTAACCTCCTTTCGGCAAATTACACCAAGCAGAATTAGCTTCAACCATATTATAATTGCATCAATTCCATTTTCTGTAGGTAAACTTTAATTTCTCAAGTTCTCCAGCTTCTCTACTGCTTATTTTACTTTGTCTGTTTGTTTTCCCATTAAAGTATGTCATGTCACACTTCCCTTGCAAAATTTCACCAGCCCACTTAAAGTCAATTGCTGCCCCCCCCCCTCCCCCCCCCAGCTTATAGTTGTTCTAAGTTTGGTGTCGTCAGCAAATTAAAATGCATCGTGCATCTTCAAATCTAACTTAACAGTATAGATCAACTGCTACCAATCACAGCAAACCCTGCTGTATACCTTTCTCCAGTCTGAGAAAAGGCCATCCACCATTACAATGTTTCTTGTAACTCAGCCAATTTATCCATGTTTCCACTATTCTTTTATTCCATGAGCTTTGACATTGTTGGCAAACCTGTTCTCTATCAATTTATCAAAACCGTTTTGGAGATGCAATTGATGCGGTGCATGGGTATTTCACTCACCAACTCTCCCTCTTACCTTATCAAAAAATTCAATCAAATTAGTTCAACAAAAACTGAGTTTAGTGAATCTTTACTAACTGATTTAGTAATTAGTAGATTACTGCTAATTTTGTCCCAAATCATTTCCAAAAGCTTTGATGCTATTGAGGTTAAACTGACTGGTTGAGAGTGCTGTCTGTATCCTGAACCTTTCATTTGTATTTCTCCATGCCTTTGCCACCATCCTGTATCAAAGGAGAGCAAGATTATCATTGGTACCTCCACGGTTTCTGCTCTTGCCTAGATGAGATCTGCAGCTGAGGACATCGGTCTAGATGACTTATCAATTTCACATGCAATCAACTTTTCCAATTTGTAGCCCATCCCGTGTCTCAACTACCTCCTCATTCACAATATGATTTTTATTTGCATCATCATCATCTTTGGGAACAACACAAGCAAAGTGCTCATTTAGAACATCAGGCTCACCCTTCTCCATTTCCAGTTCCCCTTTTTGACCCCTAATCAGCCCAACGCTTCCTCATGCCTGGAGAAGACTTGAGTTCCTTTTTATGTTAACTGCCAGTTTCATTCTATGTCCCCTCTATGCTTCTCATTAGCTTTTGTGCTTGACTTTTGAACTTGCTGTATTCAGCCTGGATCTCATTGTGTTACCAATCTGATATCTGTCAATCATAGTCCTTTTTATAATTCATTTTTGTCTTCTGTTTTGTAAATCATCTCATAATAATTTCAGCGTTGTTTGTCATACTGTGGGAATGTGCCTTTACTGTATCTGAATCACCTTCTTTCTATACCTACTGCATAGTTACACTTTCCCCATGATTCTAATTAGTGTGCCAGATTCATTCTTGGCCGACTAAAATAGGCCCTGTCCCAATAATTATTGTTACCTGGATTACATCTAATATTTTTCCATAACTGATCTTTAATCTTATGACTCTTTGATTACTGCGCCCCAAATGTTCCCCTGCTGCCAATTGATCCACTACTTTCAAAATGTGGTAACGGCTCCTTGCATGGTGTAATAACGCAAAACAAAATGCTGGAGATATACATCCTCTCAGAAAGCATTTGTGGAGAGAAGCTGAGATAATGTTTCAGGTGGGGATTAGATTTCATCAGAAGTGCCTCCTTCTTTGTTGACTGGACAGATACAGATTTGGAAAATTCTCTTGAATACACTTCAGAAATTTCACTCACTCCTCCTTCCATTTTGCATGACTATGATCCCAGTTGATATTAGGATAATTAAAATCGCCCATTATAAGTTCCCTTGGTTTTGCAGCTTTCTGCAATTACCTTATAAACGTATTCTTCTATGCCCTTTCCCAGTAGTTGGTGATCTATTAATTAAACATCCTGGTATAATAGCATTGCAAATATTTCTCGACAAAATAAATAGATTCTGTGCTTGATCCCTCTTGGACCTCCTCTCTCTCTGTCTCTCTCTGTCTGCCTAGCAGTGTAATATTCTTCTTAATCAATACTGCCAACTCCTCCTTTCTTTCCTTCCTTATCTTTCCTGAACACCTAGTTTTGGGTTCCTTTCTGTGCCTTACACAAATGAGGAAGTTTATTGCATTTGTTTGAGGATTTCGTACAAGTTTATTTACAACTAAGACTAATACAGACAGTGTGGAGTAAGCTATATACACACTTCCCTTAAGTCTATGGTGCTAAAACCATGATTGTTGCTTTTTGTCATGTGATGACATCCTGACCTTGGCTAATTTGCAAGTTGAATTTTTAAAGCAATACTGCCCTTAAAGTGACAGTCCACCTCCTTATATCAAGACATGATTAATGCCAAGTCTTATCCTTAGATTAACCAGGTCTCTCATTATCACCACAATGGAATTTTCCTAGTGTATATCTGCACTTAGCATGTAAGGCCTATATACTATGTTCCCCGCATATGTACCATGAGTTTAATTTTAACCTTACTGTATTTCCTTTTTTTTGACCTCCTGTACATTACAATTTCACCTTTAGTGCATATCCTTTACACATCCTTTTGGGCCTTTCCAATATCACATCCTGGTTCCTTGCCCCTGCTAAGTTAATTTACTCTTTTACGAACAAAATATTAGCAAAGTTCCCACATGGATTTTAGCCCCTACCGTATTAAGGTGGCCTATCCCAAATCCAGACTCAATGTTCCAAACATCCTTCCCTCAGCCATGGATTCATTTAGGTTAACCTCCCATATTCACAAGCACATTGCATTACTAGAAGGCTGCTAATTTTTGAGGTCCTGCTCACTGCTCTCATTGCTAGTTCCCTGAAATCTGATGACAGAAGGTCATCCCTCCTTTCAACTATGTTTTTGATTTGGACCATTACTGCGATCTGTTTGCCTCATTTCTCCCCCGCCCCCCCCCCCTATCCCATCCTCTTTCTCTCTATTTAAATAATAGTGTTTCTATTCTTTCCAAAGTGGACAGCCTCACATTTTCCCACCTTTATAATCCATTTGTGCCCCCTCTCCGACCCTGTTTCTATCCTTTTGCAGGTTCTTTGTATCCTCATCAAACTTGCTTTCATGGCTTTTATTGTACCATTGGCACACTTGGCTCAGATTCTGTCAGTCATACAGCCATAGAGATGTACAGCATGGAAACAGACCCTTCGGTCCAACCCATCTGTGCCGATCAGATATCCTAAATTAATCTAGTCCCATTTGTCAGCATTTGGCCCATATCCCTTTTAAACCTCTTGCTTTTCATGCACCCACCCAGATGTCTCTTAAATACTGTAATTGTACCAGTCTCCGCCACTTCCTCTGGCAGCTCATTCCATACATGCACCACACCCTCATGAAAAAACTGTCCCCTAGGTCCCTTGTAAATCTTTCCCCCCTCATCCTAAACCTATGCCCTCTCTAGTTTTGGTCTCCCCCAGACCAGGGAGAAGACCTTGTCTATTCACCCTATTCAAACCTGTCATAATTTTATAAACCTCTATAAGGTCACCCATCGGCCTCTGGTTAGACAAGGTCTATTCAGCCTCTCCCTATAGCTCAGTCCTTACAACATATTCTTGAGTTACTGTTGCTCTTGCTTTCACAACATCTTCCACCACCCGATCACATTTCAAAGTTGTTTAAGGGGGCAGTGAGACATTTCAAATTGTTTTCAGTTACTGTTCAAAAGCAGGAAATGGGGCAGCTACTGTGGACAGGAAGCAACATAGACGCAATGAAATAAATGACCAAATCATTTGTTTTCATGTGTCAGTTGAGTAATTAAATATTAGGTAGGAACTTGAGGAACACTTTGTCTGTTCTTCTTTGAAATAACAGTGTAGGTTCCTGACCCCTCTTAACATGAGATGGAGCTCTGGCTAACCCCTGATGTAAAGTATAGCTCCTCTGACAGGATCCCACCCTCTGTGCTACATTGAAGTATGAGCCTTGTTTATATATTTAAGTTTTTGAAATGGGCTTGAACCCACAAACATCTGACTGAGACATGATAGCTGCTCTCTTACACTGGCTTTATGGTGCATCAGTTTCATGTGTTGGAAAATAGGAACGGGAGGGGAACAATGGAAACCAGAGCTTGTGAGTTAACCTTTGAAACTGAGGAAAACAATGACTGAACTGTCTCACCTCTCTCACTCTCGCTCTCTCTCGCTGTCTCTCTGTGACTTTCAGTCGCGGACCATTGTGTCGTGTTTCTGGCAATTCTCTCGTCATTGCAGTGCTTGGGTTCATAGGGTTCCAATGCCCAGTTGATTTCAGGATCTTGACCCCAGGCCACAACTGTGCTGCTGATCTGGCATGACCTTTTAAAATCCCCTGATTGGTCCAGAGATTAGCTTCAGCATTCAACCAGGGACACCAGGCAGCACCATGAGGTGGGAGCTGCCTGTAAAAGGCAAGCCACCAGTTGGGGTGGCAGACATGCTGGGGCCTGCTGATATATCGTAGAGGAAAGCAAGCAGCACCTTGGACAGCTAGCAGGTCTCACCATGCGCAGCAGAGGGCATTTGGCTAACTGCTAAGTACTGTGCGTGATCCGGCAGAAGATCCCTGGGTTCCCAACCTATTTTTCACTGCGTTAAGAATACTTTTACCTCCTGCTACGTGCTGAATTGTGGAAGATTGTTTGTTTGGATTTCAGTTTGAAAATTGAGTCATTAGCAGTCTCATTAGGGACTTCTAAGCTACTGCTGGGCATGTACATGGACAGCAGTGAATTGTGGGGTGTGTAGGTTAGGTTATTTTATTTTACATTAAGATTAATCCTCACCACAACATTGTGGGCCGAAGGGCTTGTTCTATGCTGTTCTTTTCTATGTTCAATTCCTTTTCTCGTCTGCCTACTAACAAGCTCCTCAAATGGCGATTGTGTCCTCAACTCCCACCTCTGCGCCACGGCCCCCAAACCCCACTGCAGCACTTTGAACTTTTAAGCATGTCCTGGGGGTGCTTGGATTCAGCTATACCTTTTGGGATTGCAATCTTCAAATCTGCATCAACACTGTCCTCCAAAATGCACTGAAAATCCAGCACCGGGTTTGGCTATTTCTGTACTGAGCCTAAGTCAGCAATTTTGCACATTTTACAGTATGATACTCCCATTTGTCTGTGGAAAGAAGCCCTGATCTTCAGCGCTATCAAAAAGCGGTCAGTGCTATGAAAAGAACAAGTGCAATTAATGGTACCTACAAATTACTCTTGCATCTTAAAGAGCACTGAATTTCATTCTCAGCAGATGCACATCTGACCTGTCATTACTGAGACTTGCAGTAGGTGCAGCAGGGGGTGGGGTGCAAGTGGTGTTGACGGAAGATTGTGGGAAGCTCAAGGGTGGGGTTGCCCAGTTTCTAAACAGCTTTGAACTGTGTTACCAGTCCTCTGCAGCAAAGCACCACTGATGCTGATCTTGTAGATCAGTATGCAAGTATTGGGCTCACTTTCACCATTAGAGTGTTGCAGATAGATTCTATTCCAAGACAAATGTCAATGGATTGTGATTGTTTCAGAAGTTGGACCTCCATGCACTTTGGTTGCTTCACTTGACGGAAAGCAGTTGATTTGAGGCTAAACGTGAGCATTCTGTCCAGTTTGCAACAGTAAGGGCCACTTTCTTAGGCTTCTCATATTTGGGGAATTTGCTATTCAAGCAAATTCTATCTGTCAAGTAACTCGACCGTATTCCCCATTCAGACTTTGTCCAGGCAGGAATGCAATGAGACATAACTGTACAGAAGACTGGTGTCACTGGATTTGCTTGGGGAGATGCCAAGCTAGGCTGGCTAAGCTCACTAAAAAAAATTTACTCATCTCTCATTCCTCTCATAGAGTCATTGAAATCTACAGCACAGATAAAGGCCCTTCAGCCCATCGAGTGTGTGCCAGTCAAAAACAAGCACTTAACTATTCAAATCTTATTTTGCAACACTTGCTCATTGCCACTTGGCATTAAATTGTACTTAACTGTAATGAAGGTTTCTACCTTGACTCGCCTTCCAGGCAATGAATTCCAGATTCTATGAATTCAAGTATTTTTAATGAATCAATATTCTCAGTTCGACGTTGGGCAGGCTCTGAGATTCCAATAATCTGTCAAATGCTTTCATTTCCCAAAATTTTCACTGCCTTCTCCAGAGGGAAATATAAATCCAACTTGTGAACTACATGTTTGCTTTGAAGTTGGTTTTACTATTTAGGACTGTGAGTTTGTGCGACACATGCAAAATGCTCATTGCTGCTAAGTCCTGTCACAGACCAGTTATTGTAAAGAAATGCATAGGCCCAGTGTTTTCTCAAGGCCTGGATTATGTCAGAAATTTGGGAGGATCCCAGTTTAGGATGATCATGCAAGAAAACTTCATTAGGCCCCACATAGGGAAACACTCCATGAAACATAATGAAAATGACACTTAGTGAAAAAAATAAGATGATTCAGATCCATAGATTGAAACTTAATGAGTAAAGGTAATGCTGGTTCTGTTTCTGAAACAAAAATGGAGTCCTGGAGAAACTCAACAAGTGTAGCAGCATCTGAAAAGAGGAAAGCGTATACTCTGTGGTCTCTTGAGCCAAGTTCCAGGATTTGTCTTAGTTGCATCTGCCAGTTAATGTTTTTCTCCATAGATGCTGCCATACATGCTGAGTTTCTCCAGCACTTCATTTTTTTTTGCTTCAGAAACAGAACCAGCATTACTTTGATTCATTATGTTTCAATCTATGGACCTGAACCTTACCATTTTTTTCACTGTGTCATTTTCATTGACTTTCATGGAGGGTTTCTCTAAGTAGGGCTGAGCAAAGTTTTCTTGCATGATCATCCTCAGCAAGTGTGGCAGCATCTGCAAAGAGGAAAGCATATACTCTGTGGTCTCTTCAGCCAAGTTCCAAGATTCGACTTCGTTCCATCTGCCAGTTAATGTTATTCTCCATTGATGCTGCCACACTTGCTGAGTTTCTCCAGCATTGGCTTTTTGTTTTAGATTTCCAGCATTGCAGTTCTTTGTCATTATTCTGTTGGTTCTGTTCCTGTTACTTTACAAGGATGAGGTCTACCTCTTCAGGGATAGAGTTAGTCAGCTTTAGATATATTGATCGGCATGGCTGCAGCTCACCAACCAAACAAAACATCTTGTTACAGTGCCTGGGAGAACTAGGGTGTGGAGGTGCCAGTGCTGGACTGGGGTGGAAAAGGTTAAAAGTCACACAGCACCAGGTTATAGTCCAACAGGTTTATTTGGAAGTACAGGCTTTCAGAGCACTGCTCCTTCATCATGTAGCTAGTCGGGCATGATGATAGGACACAGAGTTCATAATAAAAGATCAACGTGTCATACGACTGATGCGATGTATTGAACAAACCTAGATTGCTGTTAAGTCTTTAATCAGTTAGAATGGGTTGCAGGTTTCGATTCATTAATATGTAAATCCCAGAACTTCTTTCAAGTCACATTCCTGAGATAATTTAAGGTTTCATTTAAAAAAAAAGTGACATCTCAGCTCAGACCATGCATTTAAAGGTGTGAGGTTAGAGTCAATTTCCAAAGTGGGAATTTATAAAATATCGCATGGATGGGCTGCCTACAGATTGTGCTTTTTGAACAAAATAGAATTATCATATTCTAAAAGTGCATTGCCCCTGTACGTTCACAGTGTTGGAGTTGATGGTTTCACTCTGACAGAATGTCATTCTCACACGAGCTCGTCCCATCGGGTTTGCTTCTTATTAATTGCCACATTGACTAGATGTTGGTCACCTTACACTTTGCAGCTCAAGGGCTGAAGAGCTTGCAGCCTTGATAGAGAACAATGACTCAGTATTTTCCAACAAGATTACTGTCTTGGCTTTTTAAAGCTGTAATACATTATCTGTAATGTTATTATCCTGAAGGAGATCAATAACTTGTTTCTTTAAAAATCTGAAGTGAAGCAATAGTTTCCACAGTTTAAAACAAATGCTTTCTTCCAAAACAGGTCAAACAAAGCACACATTAAATACTATCTTAGGTAACCACTTGCATCAATTCAGGGTTTTAGAACACCAGTCAAACATGACTTAGTACACAAATTGTGGTTGATAATAATCACACATTAAAATAACAGATGCATCTAAGACAGATCTCACGTGTTGGCTCACGAAACCATACATTATGTGTGCCTCAGTGTCTGTCAAAATCCTTTAAAATTCTTCCTTCCTCACAGAATTTTATACCTCATCTTTAGAATTAGCCTTCTTCTCAACCTGGGCATGATATTCGTAAAAAGTGGCGCATGTCTAGAGAAACTTTTCCGTCTGCTTTTAATGGAATGGATGTTTCCGATCCAATTTATCTTAAAATAACCAAAGCAGCTTCAATATCTGCATGTTTGCCATTCTTTAGTTCCTGAAGCTAGCTTTCCTCATTTTCAGCCTGCTTCTACTGCACCACTGGGATCATCATCTGCACTTATTTGTTTATGCAAAAGTTGGGAAAACACGTTAGTATTTACACCAGCCTTCTCACAATACCAGTATTGCACATTTAAATACACATCTGCTGTATCTGGCATACTGTATCAAGCTTCCATCATTGTAGAAACGCAAAGATATCTATTTGCAGTTCTGATGAACAATGGAATATGCATTATCCATGGGAAATCTAAGTGTTCCTTGTCTCAACAGATTTTCCAAGACGTTTTGTGGTCTCCCTTATCCCTCAGTTATGATCTCTTTTGTGGGTTAATGTTTTGTTTCTCACTCCCCAAGTGCATGCACCATTTATTTTTGCATGCATCTGTCTTGCTTTGTGTGGCTTTTTTAAATTTTCCATCTCACTCTTTCCTCCCTCCACCTCCCACCTGAGGAGACAGTTCTGTTGATGGGTTTGGGGCCTATTAAAACGGTTTTTGCAATGCACTACTCAGACTTTTCATTAAGTCTATTTTCAAAAGACTCAACCCCTTGAAGCAAAGCCTCAGTTTATATTGTTCAAAAAAAATTGCTAAAATTTAAATTTCCAACCGTGCTTGTCTACATAGACACACTGTTGGTAATTGTCTATAAAGTTTGTGTTTGTGTGTGCTTTACATAGAGGGAAGAGACGCAAATGAGCTGGCTCACTGAGGTCCAGTGTCTAATGTCATGTGATCGGAAACCACCTTGGTGGCAAGCATGAATTTGTTCCGTCACAGGAAAACATATTCAACCGCATAGCAGAATAAATGAACCAAGAGGATGATTGGGGCCTAGTGAGTACACAAATAGGAGCACTTATCAGAAAATTTTCCAATTTTTAAAATTTGAATAGAGTTACAGATGTACAAAACGGAAACAGACCCTTGGGTCCAGCTCATCTATGCTGACCAGATATCCTAACCTAACCTAGTACCATTTGCTAGCACTTGGCCCATATCCCTCTAAATCAAGATTATAATGGTGCTGGAAAAGCACCTCACGTCAGGCAGCATCCGAGGAGCAGGAAAATCGACACTTCGGGCAAAAGCACTTCATCAGCAGAGAGAGGAGGAGAACTTCTTCAAGGTAGGCATCCTTGGAAGAGGATTCGCAGTAAGGTTAAAATCAACTAGGCAGAAGTGGGTACTGCAGATGCTGGAGATCAGAGTCAAGATTAGCGTGGTGCTGGAAAAGCACAGCAGGTCTGGCAGTATCCGAGGAGCAGGAAAATCAACGTTTCGGGCTCTGATGAAGGGCTTTTGCCCAAAACGTTGATTTTCCTGCTCCTTGGATGCTGCCAGACCTGCTGTGCTTTTCTAGCGCCACGCTAATCATGACTCTGATCTCCAGCATCTGCAGTACCCACTTCTGCCATATCCCTCTATACCCTTCCTATTCATATATCCATCCAGATGCCTTTTAAATGCTTTAATTACATCACCACTTCCTCTGGCAGTTCATTCCATACATGCAGCATCCTCTGTGTGAAAATGTTGCCCCTTAGGGCCCTTTTATATCTTCCCCCTCTCACCCTAAACCTATGCCCCTCTAGTTCTGGATTCCCCCAACCCAGGGAAGAGACTTTGACTAGTTACCCTGTCCATGCCCGTCATGATTTTATAAACCTCTATAAGGTCACTCCTCAGCCTGTGATGCTCCAGGGAAAACAGCCCCAGCCTATTCAACCTCTCCAGTGGCTCAAATCCTCCAACCCTGGCAACAGCTTTGTAAATCCTTTTTGAACCCTTTCAAGTTTCACAACATCCTTCCAATAGGAAGGAGACCAGAATTGTAAGAAATATTCCAAAAGTGCCCCAATCAATGATTTAGGTTTTTTAATCGTACTCGTTTCACATCAGCCAAGCTGCCTGCTGATGGTATGATGAGGCTGAGCCATCTGCTGTGCAGCCATCCGAACACTGACCCTGGGGATGACCGATTCCGTGACCAAGTCAGAGTGAGAAAGAAAAACTTAAAATTAGGTAGAACCTTTTCACAATCCCAGGACATTCCAAAGTATTTTTCCTGTGTAGTCGCTGTTTATAATGAAGCACACATGACGACAATGGCGAGTTCTCACAGCCAATAATGTGATGGGACCGGGGTTATCATCCTTTTGGGATGTTAGTTGTGGATTACATATTAGGCAGGACACCAAGAATAACTCACCTGCTGTTTGAAGTAACTCACCTAATTTGAAGTAATATCGTGGATGTTTTAGTCCCAGGTAACAGAGCTGATAGGGCCTCAGTTTAACATCTATCCTAAAAGATAGGAACTTCAAACATTATAATGTCAACCTCAGTACCGCATTGGTGTGTCAGCCTGGGATGTTTGTTCAAGACTGTGGAGTGAACCTTGAACCCACAACCTTTTGACGCGCAAGTGTGCTGTCAACTGAGGGTACCCCTCCAGTCAGAACACTGTGGTTTCTGATTTGCTGTTTCTTCATGCTGATCCAGTCCCTGGGTATCCAGATCGAGGAGTGGTTTATCAAGTGATTCCCTCCACAATTGAACAGACAGAGCCCTTCCCCTGCTTCCCCCCCCATTCCCAATAGGAGATTAGGGCAGATATCCAAGGCAAGCAACAGTCCTACATAGATGATGCATAAAAAAGAATGCAAATAAAGACTAAAGTATTTGATTTAGATGCCATCTTTGCAACAGATGAGTGGATAGTGACATTGTATCCTCTCGTGTGATCTTGAACAGTAATAAGTGCTATCAAGGTGAGCTGATGTGACAGAAGTTTTATTTTACTGTAACATGAACTTCATGTTTGGTTCTGATTGGTTTCCAGGCAGCTGCCCACTTCGCTGGTAGTCAGCACTGGTGTAATCGGTAACTGCAAGCCAGAAACGTGGCTGTATGTATTTGGAGGCTTGTGGAACAGTTGTCTTGACCGAGGATCAACATGTGGTTGTGAACTGTTATGAAGTAGCTACTTTTAAGTTGGTCTTCAGAGGATGATGATTGCAGCCAGTCCCTGTATAAAGCTGTGTTGCACCTTCCAACTAACAGGCAGCTGCTGGTTAGTAACATTGCGATTTCTGGCGGCTGCATAGGATTTGTGTTTTAGGAATGCATCATGCAAACTTTCCATATTAATTGAGATAAGACCAATGTGCTGTGTTTCCAATGTATTCCAATGTCTCTGTGTTGATTTCTTTTATCGCTGTTGGTTCAGTTTCAATCTTTTTTTTGACTGCCCAGCGTTTGAGCTAATATTTAAGTGGACAGGTAACTTATACTTGAGCTGCTGCTGGTGCCACAGCAAATGCATATCAGTAGCGAACTAGTGTTAGTCTGCACTCCCACACCACACCTTGTTCGTGGGAGATACTAATAATGGGGAGGTCCCTGATCCATAGCCTTGAAGCTAAACTGATTGCAAGAAGTTGTGACACACCTTTCACAACTGCAAATAAAATGGATTATTTTTTATTAGTTCATGGGATGAGGACATTGCTGGCTAGGCCCATCCCGAATTGCTCAGAGAGCAGTTTTGCAATCCAGTTGGTGCAGAGAACTTCATTGAGAGGTATCAAAGTCACAGGTATTTCTGACAGTGGTATAATACATCAGGAATCATTCATTCCATCCCTGCTTTCTCCTTATACTCCTGATAGATTTAATTCATGCAGGGACTGTTACTTTGACCATTCTTCATTTGGGGCGGCACAGTGGCTCAGTGGTTAGCACTGCTACCTCATAGCGCCAGAGACCCGGGTTCAATTTTCGCCTCAGGCAACTGTCTGTGTGGAGTTTGCCCATTCTCCCGGTGTCTGCGTGGGTTTGCTCCGGTTTCCTCCCGCGGTCCAAACATACGCAGGTCAGGTGAATTGGTCATGCTAAATTACCTGTAGTGTTAGGTGAAGGGGTAAATGAAGGGGAATGCGTCTGGGTGGGTTGCGCTTCGGCGGGTTGGTGTGGACCTGTTGGGCCAAAGGGCCTGTTTCCACACAGTAAGTAATCTAATCTAATCTAATAATTTTGACACTGATTTGTTAATGAGTTATTTGCCATTGGGTGGTATTTCAGATCAATTTTTATCTCTTTTCCATATTCTCATTCTCATGCACATTGTCCAGCAGAAGCCTTTGGGCAGCAACTGAAGTAAACCGCTCTCCGCCCCAACCCCCTCACACTCCCTGCACAATGAGGTACATTGTAATCTGCTTGCATTAAAGGAAGAGAGTATGATTTTACAAAGTTTAGTGATTGGTCAGAAGATTTTCCAGAATATAGAAAGCAGCAAAGATTAACTTTCACAACCTTTGCCTCATTTTTAAAAGGATAATTTTAGTCGTTGAGCCATACAGCACAGCAACAGACCTTTTGGTCCAACTCATCCATGCTGAACATATCCCAAACTGAATGAGTCCCAGCCACCTGCTCTTGACCAAATCTCTCCAAACATTTCTTATTCATATACTTACAATAACTGTGAGAAATCTAGAAGTATTTGAAAGAAGTAAGAAAGCCTTTTTTTTTTTTAGAAAAACACCAACATTTTATGTTTGACTAATTTATTGGAATTCTTTGAGGAAGTAACAAACCATGTGAATAAAGAGGAACCTGTGGCTATTAGAAGACATTTCACAAGGTGCTAATGCAAAGGTTACTACATAAAATAAGAGCTAAAGGTGTGGGGGTAACACATTAGGATGGACAGAGTATAGGTTAGTGACCAGAAATCATAGATATAAATGCGTCTTTTCAGATTGTATGTTGTAATGAATAAATGCTGCAAAAATCAGTGCTGGACTTAAACTATTTACAGTATATATAGATAACTTGGATGAATGGGGCTAAATGTAAAGTTAAATTTGCTAGTGATACAAATATAGGTAGGAAAGTAAAATGTGAAAGTGACTTAAGGAGTCAGTAAACAGATGTGGAAAGGATAAGTTAATGGATAGAAACTTTGCAGAGAAAGTATAATGAGGAAAAATATGAACTTGTCTATTTGGGTAGGAAGAAGAGACAAGCAGCATTTTATTTAAACGATGAGATATCGCAGAACATTATGGTACAGAGACGTCTGGTTGTCTGGTGCATGAAGCACAAAAAGTTAGTATACAGGCACAGCAAGTGATTAGCAATGATTTAGAAAGGGAATGTTTGCTGTAGATTGCAAGGGGAATAGCATATAAAAGTAAGTATGCTTTACCTCATTTGTACAGGTCATTTGTGAGGTCACATCCAGAGAGCTGCATGTGGTTTTGATCATTTTATAATAAAAACACAACATAATTACATTCAAAGCAGTCTATTCAAGGTTTCACAAATGATTCTGGAGTGAGTGAGTTACTTTGAGGAAAAGGTGGACCTGAATCATTGGGAAATTTAGAAGATTGAACAGTAACCTTCTCGAATCATTCAAGATTTGTTTGTAATTTATAGGAGGGTTGGTGAAAGGAAGATTTTCCTTGTGGGAGAGACTAGAGCAAGGAGACAAAGTCTGAAAATAAGCTGTCCATTTTTATTCTTTCCTGGGGTGTGGGTGTTGCTGGAAAGGTCATTATTCATTGTCTATTGTTAATTGTCCTTGAACTGGGTGACTTACTAGGCCACATCAGAAGATCTGTGTTCTGAAGATCTGACAGCAAAGTGCAGCTGAGATCAAAGTCGATTATTCCTGCTCCTAATTTTTCTTCCATATCTATATTTGCATGTAGATATTGAACCTGAGACTGTCTGCTCTTGCAATGCCATTAATTTTTTTGATTTTGCCTGATGGATTGAGAGGGTCTCCCGGAAAAGCACAAACTGGAATCTGTCTTCTGTCTGGCCAATGTTTAAATCCCCAAGGTTGCACACTGTGCTTAGCTGATGTGCAGGTAATCTTGTCAGAAGCGCAAAGCTGAAAACAGCCCTTTGTTAGTGAAATGAAACAAAGAACTGTGGATGCTGGGGCTCTGAAATGAACAAAAGTCCAAAATGCTGCAGGTCTGGCAGCATCTGTGGAGAGAAAACAAAATTAATGTTTCACTCTTGAGATCCTTCTTCCGAACTAAAAGCAGCTAGGTATAGGTAGTATTAAGCTGATGACGGGTACGGGGGTGGGTGGGCAGGGTGTTGTGATGAAAGGTTACAGAGAGAAGGCAGAAGAATGGGGTTGAGAAACGTTTTAGCAATGCAGAGCAATAATTTGGCTAAAGCGACTGAATGCAAGTTGCAAAATTTGCTCGTAATACCAATATAGGCAGGAAAGTAAAATTTGGAAAGGATGTAAGGAGTCAGTAAATGTGGAGCAGACGTGATGGGCCAAATGGCCTAATTCTGCACCTATATCTTATGGGCCTTGTTCTCCTGCTTTATCTTTCCCTCCTCCATATTTTCATACGCTTCTGTCTTTCAAAAAATCCATGGTTTTTACATTTACCTCATTATTTGAATTTTCACATGATTCAAACACATTTGTCTAAATTTTTAATTAGTTTCATTCAACTGCTTTAAAAGTTCTGGATTTTAGAAACCTATTGTTGAGAGGCAGGTTCTAATTGATTGATAACAGAATCTAAGGCTTAGTTTGGGTTTAATTAAGTTCAAGCATGTTAAACAATAGCCCTCAATCAAGCTGAAATAATTGGGCTTCTTTTTTGGATGCTTTTCTTGCAGAGTTCCTGTAGTGATTGTAACGGGCAGGAGCTCATCTTGTACCTTTACCACCCGAAGAAGAGAACAAATTTCTTCTGAGACGCTCTGGGCGCAAGAGGCAAGCTGCTGTGTGTCACAATCACCACAGTTCAGTTTCGAGAACAAGCTATCTTGAGGCTGAGCCATTCGAGAGATGCTTCTGGAATATTACAAAAGGTCACAGGGTCCTGATTAGTCTCCATCGTTTTTTTTAAAAGTACTATATTGCACAATTTCAATTGTGCATTTATTTTAAAACGATGGAATGTAGTTTTCCTTATTTCACTAGCTCTGATGAGAAAGGTAAACCATTCAAAATGACAACTTCGATGGTTGCCAGGGAATAAGACCATATGTGGGGCTGAAAGGGGAAAGCAGGGCAAATAGTCAAGCCCATTCAAAGAGCCGGTGTGGACTTGAGGGGCTGAATGGTCTCCTATGCTATTGTAAATATGGTGAAACCAGTTTAAGATTGGCCTCTGACCTTTCTAAGATGGCTGCTCTGCCTATTTTACTGTGATGGAGAAAGAATAGGGCCTGTTTTTGGCTGCAGCTCTGAGCAAAACAATTAATTTAAGTTAGAATAAAAGTGTGCAAAACATTTTATCGATCCTTGGGTATGATTATCTAATCATCTTGCCCAGGATGGATTTATTAATCATATAGTGCTTTCTAAAAATCTTTACAAAGACGTATTATCTTGAGCATCCTTTTGTTGGAAGGTCATGTTGCGGGTATACAGGACATCGGTTAGGCCATTTTTGAAGTAGTGTGTGTAATTCTGGTCTCCCTCCTATTAGAAGGATGTTGTGAAACTTGAAAGGATTCAAAAGATTTACAAGGATGTTGCTGGAGGGTTTGAGCTATAGAGAGAGGCTGAATAGGCTGGGGCAGTTTTCCCTGGAGCATCGGAGGCTGAGGGGTGACCTTATAGAGGTTTATAAAATCATGAGGGCATTGATAGGGTAAATAGACAAGACCTTTTCCCTGGGATGGGGCATCCAGAACTAGTGGGCATAGGTTTTGGGTGAGAGGGGAAAGAATTTAAACGGGACCTAAAGGGCAATTTTTCATGCAGAGGCTGGTGTGTGTATGGAATGAGCTGCCAGAGGAAGTGGTAGAGGCTGGTACACTTCCAACATTTAAAAGGCATCTGGACGGGTCTATGAATAGGTAGGGTTTAGAGGCACATAGACCAATTGCTGACAAATGGGACTGGATTAATTTGGGATATCTGGTCAGCATGGACGAGTTAGACTGAAGGATCTGTTTCTGTGCTGTACATTTATGGCTCTAAATGGACATGTGGATCATTTTAGTTAAATGATGGATGGTGATAAACAGGACTATTTGGGGTAATGGAGGGGTCCACAACCCAGTACTGTGAGAGAAATGAATTGCTTTCAGTAAATATGTAACAGCTAACTAACTGCAACAACAGACTTTCAGTGGTGGGGCAGATCCTTTTCTTAATGGCTACCACTTAGTACCAGCATTGCACAACAAAATGGAATTTAAAAAAAAACTGCATTTCTTTAAAAACGCAACACTAGATTAAACTCTGATCAGTAAAACCTTATGGTGGTAGTTTGTTACAGTATCAGAACTGACCCTTGTTTGTCTTGTGTGAATTTCAATAGCTTCTTTGAGGTAACAACAAATCCTTTCTGTTTCGTTAGACCTTTACTCTTATTTGCTTTCCCCTGAGGCTAAGTATTTAGATTTTTTTTTGTTTAAGCATGCATGTCTGCTTGCAGTCATAATTCGTGCTTGGAATTGATTTACTTCAATATTTCCTTCTCTCCTTCCAAGGCAGCTCCACCCCCAGGTTTCAAGTTGAGCAGCATACTTCCTATGCTGTTAGTGACCAACAGCAAGGAGGAGCATAAATATGAGCTGAGGCAACTTAATATCCTCTTCATGTTTCGTCCCCTCTACCTCTCTCCTGTGTTCTTCAGTATCCTGGCCATTGTATAATATAAGCACAAGATGGGTGGAGCAAGTTTAATTTCACTGTCATCCTTTTTTGTTGTTATTATTTATTGAGTTGGGGCCTCCAGAGCCTGAAACCTAGAATTACAGCATGGTATATGCCAACCAAAGAGAGACTTTGCATTTATGTAACACCTTTTTATAATTTGAGGTTTTATTGCTGTAATGTGGCAGCCAGTTGGCATGCAGCAAGCTTTCAAAGAGCAGTGTATTAATGATGGGGCAGTTTTGTTGTTTTGTTGGTAGAAGGCTCTGTGTATTTTTTTCTGGACACTGGGCAGAAGTTCCCTTCTTTCCTTTAGGATAGGATTCCACGTCATTTTACACCCACCCGAGAGGGCAGGTAAGAGCTTAGGAAAAACACCTGAAAGGCACATTAACGTTTTGGATGCCTCCATGTTTTTTTTAACCTTTTATTTTCTTATGTGTTTATTTCTCCAAGTCATGTCTTTTGGTTGGACATTCTGACATTGAATATGCAGGCGGTTTCTGAGGTGATCTCAAGTTAACTTTTAGCTGCCTTTTTGTGCACTGTATTCCTGGAAATTGGGAAGGGGAAGGCACTCGCAGTGTGGTTATGATTTAGGCCAGTTGTACACTCTCATGTCCCTTGTCCTGTTGTTGCGATGTGACTGTACCTTTAGTTGTTACATTGGAATACTTTCCCTAAATTGCTCCACCTCTTCCCTCCCAAGGTGTTTCTTAAAACTATTTTCTTTAACCAAACCTTGATGATCTCAGAGTGTAAATATACTCATCTGAGGCACCTGGGAGTGTATTGTTTTGTTGAAGGTGCCATATAAATGCAACTTGTTGTTAAGATTGAATCTATTTTAATGCCCAATTTGCAGTAAGTCACATGCAGTATTTCTTTATACTGGTTCCAAAGGAAAAAAGACTGAAACCCTGATAATACCAGCTCCTTCATGCTATATATCTTAGGGTTACCACGCTGCTGTGGGGGGTTTATTATTACCATTTTTGCTTATCTTCCCAACAGCAGCTTAATAGCACTGGGAACCTAACTGCAGCCTGAAGCACTTCTAACCAGTTTCTTGATAAATAGTATACATTATAACGAGTAAAAAAAAAGCCAGTAGTTCTAAGCGAGTAATTGAACTGCTGAGTTCTGACTCTTGTAAGCCACTTAAACTGCGCATTCTCGCTTTGATGTCAATGCACCCAAGTTGGCTCGCTCACTGTTTGTAGCCCACCACCATTTTTCAATTATCTATAATATATTAATATATGTATAATGGTACCAAACAGCGTAAGAGGTTTCTACTGCATACTGAAAGGATAATTTATATTTTCTGTGTCTTTAGATATTCAGCTGTAAATATTGAAGAGATAAGTTTCTTATTTTGGGAACTGGGAAAATTATTTGTATTTTATAGTCCTGGATTAATTTCCTTAGCTCATATGTGTTTCTGAGAATTCCATGCAGTAAAGTGTATCTATTCTGCGGTAGTGCTTTCTGGGATCTCTACAGAATGCCTTACCAACAATGCAATGGTCATCCACATTTCTTCAATGTTAGTGACAGATTGTTGTAGCCTTCTGAAAAATCCTCATCCAACTTCCTGTGATCTGACTTGTTTTTTTCAGAAACAGCAGCACCACTATTTTCCTAGACTTCTCTTTATGTCTTCCACACTAAACCCCATTCTGTCTTCTTTCTTTTCTCGCTCTGCTCTGTGTGGTAAAGCACGTAGGTCATTTTTCTTTGCATGTGATAGATGCCATTGATTTGGTGGCTGATGGACATTGGCATTCTTGGCAGAGTGAAAAGAGGGTTTGAATAAACAAGTGTGCTTTATTCACTGCAGGCTTTAGGTATACAATGTTTGTACCAGTTCATTCCAAAGGAAACTTGTTTATGTTGAGAGTGCAGCTTTCTGACTAACCCACTCCTCTGTGAATCGGTTTTGCTAATTCGCATGTCTCTGTCATGGTAAATCTTCAATGCTGTAAGATGGCATCTGTCTTATTGTTGCGCAAATCTAACATACACATTTACAACTCAGTGCATCTTCCTTCCCACATGAATGCAACAAGTGCCTTGACTCTGATGTACCGGGGAGGCAGGTTTGGGTGGGGGACGTGGATCAAGTTCAATGCTTATGGAAGTTGTTGTCTTTGTATGGGACTGGAGAATTTTTTTTTAAAATGCAGGAGCCTTGACACTGAGTCTACAACGTTATGGGCTCAAGCTTATCTCCAGAGTTGTAAACATATAAACCTAGATTGGCGTGACAGTGTAACACTGTTGGATGTGCTGTCTATGAGAGAATAGGTTCAGACCCTTTCAGGCAAAGCATTGTTTTGAAGGACAGAGGAGTTCTCATTGCTGTCCACACCACCATTTATCCCTCTAATATACCGAAGCACATATCTGACCATGCGTCAACTCCAGTGATAAGCATGTAGTTCAGACTGATATCACAGTGCAGCATTCAGGAACTGGTGCACTGTTGGACCTGTCGTCATTCAGATGAGATTATACTGAAGTGAAAGACAGCTTTTCTTCAAGTGAAATATGACAGAATTGCAGCTAATAATAGATTTAAATATGACAAAACGTGCAGCTAACAATAGATTTAAATATGACAGAACGTGCAGCTAACAATAGATTATGCATTGTAAATGTTGCACAGCCAAAATGGTTGTAGAGGGGCTGCACATTGAGAAGGAATTGGTACAGATATGAATATTTACAGATATGTGTGTACTATATGCATTATGGCACAGTTTTACACACATGAGGGTTTTAGATGTATCGCTATTGGCAGTGTGCAGAATGTGCTTGATATGATTGTTCAATTTTTGTTATACATTATTATTAGGTTTTTTGTGTGCTGTGAGAAGTGAGCCAATTGCAAAACAGTTAACTTGGACAATTAAAAAGGGGTTTATTTTATGTTCTGGATTTACATTTAGTTTATGATTTGCAGTACAAAGTAGCTCTGAATATATTAGTTTCTAATTTAATATTGCCCTGTTTGGAGACATTCAGTTGTACATTGTGACTTGCTAGTCATGTGTCATTGTAATTGCTTTCTGTTTTGAGAATGAGCCATTAAAGCCTGCATATGGAGTATAGTGTTAGAAGTGAATGGCTAATTGTGTGGATTTTGAGAGCTGGAAGAGAACCAGATATTGTAAGAAACAGTAAACAGTAAGGGATATTTAGGTAAAAGTAAATTACTGCGGATGCTGGAATCTGAAACCAAAAAAGAGAAAATGCTGGAAAATCTCAGTAAGTCAGGCAGCATCTGTAAGGAGAGAAAAGAGCTGACGTTTCGAGTCTAACTGACCCTTTGTCAAAGCTGCTTTGACAAAGGGTCAATTAGACTGGAAACGTCAGCTCTTTTCTCTCCTTACAGATGCTGCCAGATTTGCTGAAATTTTCTAGCGTTTTCTCTTTGTTGGTTTAAGGGATATTTAAAATTGCATTTGCACCTTTATCCTACTGGATGAATCAGGATAGTTTTTTATTCCCTAGTCCCTGTTCCTGTATTGAAGAAAGGTGATCAAAGACAGACCTGGAAATTATTCCAGTCTCAATGGCAAAATTATAAGTTAGCCACAGAGTTGAACAAATACAAGTAGTAACAAGAATAGAAATTGGGCAACATGCCTCACTGGTTAGCACTGCTGCCTCACAGCCCCAGGGACCCAGGTTTGATTCCAGCATCGGGCAACTGTCTGGGTGGAGTTTGCACATTCTCCCTGGGTCTGCATGGGTTTCGTCCGGATGTTCTGGTTACCTTCCACGGTCCATAGATGTGCAGGCTAGATGGATTAGCCATGAGAAATGCAGGGTTACAGGAATAGGTGGGTTTAGGTGGGATGGAATCCCTGGAGTGTGGAAGCTGCTCTTTGGAAGGCCAGTATGGACTCAATGGGCCAATAGCCTGCTTCCATGTTGTAGGGATTCTATACAAAATTGTTCAAAAATCTCATCAGATCTGGCAGCAATTGTGGAGAGAAAGCAGAGTTAACATTTTGGGTCCAGTTACCCTTCTTCAGAAATAAAAGTAACAATTCGGTTACCAATGACAGGGAAACAGTGCTACAAGCTATAATGCATCATTGAGGAGGAACGAAGTCAGATTAGAAAAATGTTGAAGGCTTCTTTTGAATCCTCTAACATTATCATCTGAACAGTATGTACTAACATCACAACTTCGAAAGGAAGGGAGAATATTGAACAGTACATGACTGCACTGAGGGGATTAGTTGAATCTTTCAGTTGGCTAAGTTCATTGGATATGGAGTTGTCTTGGGAGTAAGAGATCCTGCTGTGAGAGCATCTCTGCCAAAAATGGAGAAACATTTTCTGGAAAATGTAATTGGTATGAGCTAAAGCTCTGTAGTTGTTAGTCATCAGTTACAGAGTAGTAACTCAAAATTAGACAAGACTGCATGAAATTGAGATAGTGTCTAGGCCTAATGAGCTACACAATGGGGGAAAATAGGAAGAAATATATCTAGGAGGACAAGCAGAACGATCAAGGCCAGAATACAGGGGATGTAAATATTGGAGAACACCATGTCAAAAAAAAGAAAAATGAAAAGAAGTGCAGGAAAGCAATGCTCTAACTGCAAGAAGCTTAATCACTTTTTATCCATTGGTTTTGCTGGAAATATGCAAAGCAAAACTATGAAACTGTTTCTTGGGAAGATGTTGGATTGATCTTGTTCTACCTTATAACAGATTGCTACTGTGAAGCCCAACACTGCTAAATGGTTTGTGACTCTTAGAATGTTGACTACAGAAGGAGAGCATCAAGTGAATGTGAATTGTCAGAAACCAGCGATTCATGCAACATCATGAACTTTGCAAACCTGTGTAAATTGGTTCAAGATGGTGAGGCAATTGAAGGTAAAGTTGAGGCGAGATGGTGAAATGATAAACATTTCATAAGGGAGAGTGAAGTTGAGAGCCCACTGTAAAGGAAAGATCAAAGATCTACAGTTCTGGGTAATAGACATTAAGCAAAACCACTCAATCCTCTCAGTTAAAACAAGTGTGGAGGTGCTGGTGTTGAACTGGGGTGGACAAAATTAGTAGCCACACAACACCAGGTTATAGTTCAACAGGTTTATATGGAATTGCTAGCTTTTGGAGCTGTGGTAACCTTCAGGTAGCTGTGGAGCAGGATCATTAGACACAGAATTTATAGCAAAAGATCTCAGGGTTATGCAACTAAAACGATATATTGAACTCCTCTTTCACATGCACGTGTACACTCACACTCTCACACTCACTCTCACACACTCACACTCACTCTCACACACTCACACTCACTCTCACACACTCACTCTCGCTCCCTCCCACGCTCCCTCCCACCACACTCACTCTCTCCCACACTCACTCTCTCCCACACTCACTCTCTCCCACACTCACTCTCTCCCACACTCACTCTCTCCCACACTCACTCTCTCCCACACTCACTCTCTCCCACACTCACTCTCTCCCACACTCACTCTCTCCCACACTCACTCTCTCCCACACTCACTCTCTCCCACACTCACTCTCTCCCACACTCACTCTCTCCCACACTCACTCTCTCCCACACTCACTCTCTCCCACACTCACTCTCTCCCACACTCACTCTCTCCCACACTCACTCTCTCCCACACTCACTCTCTCCCACACTCACTCTCTCCCACACTCACTCTCTCCCACACTCACTCTCTCCCACACTCACTCTCTCCCACACTCACTCTCTCCCACACTCACTCTCTCCCACACTCACTCTCTCCCACACTCACTCTCTCCCACACTCACTCTCTCCCACACTCACTCTCTCCCACACTCACTCTCTCCCACACTCACTCTCTCCCACACTCACTCTCTCCCACACTCACTCTCTCCCACACTCACTCTCTCCCACACTCACTCTCTCCCACACTCACTCTCTCCCACACTCACTCTCTCCCACACTCACTCTCTCCCACACTCACTCTCTCCCACACTCACTCTCTCCCACACTCACTCTCTCCCACACTCACTCTCTCCCACACTCACTCTCTCCCACACTCACTCTCTCCCACACTCACTCTCTCCCACACTCACTCTCTCCCACACTCACTCTCTCCCACACTCACTCTCTCCCACACTCACTCTCTCCCACACTCACTCTCTCCCACACTCACTCTCTCCCACACTCACTCTCTCCCACACTCACTCTCTCCCACACTCACTCTCTCCCACACTCACTCTCTCCCACACTCACTCTCTCCCACACTCACTCTCTCCCACACTCACTCTCTCCCACACTCACTCTCTCCCACACTCACTCTCTCCCACACTCACTCTCTCCCACACTCACTCTCTCCCACACTCACTCTCTCCCACACTCACTCTCTCCCACACTCACTCTCTCCCACACTCACTCTCTCCCACACTCACTCTCTCCCACACTCACTCTCTCCCACACTCACTCTCTCCCACACTCACTCTCTCCCACACTCACTCTCTCCCACACTCACTCTCTCCCACACTCACTCTCTCCCACACTCACTCTCTCCCACACTCACTCTCTCCCACACTCACTCTCTCCCACACTCACTCTCTCCCACACTCACTCTCTCCCACACTCACTCTCTCCCACACTCACTCTCTCCCACACTCACTCTCTCCCACACTCACTCTCTCCCACACTCACTCTCTCCCACACTCACTCTCTCCCACACTCACTCTCTCCCACACTCTGACTGGCTGTCATATACACGCTCTCATTCAGGCACACATACATCCCGACACACTCATCCGAGTGCATACCTTCTCACAGGCTTATACTCTGTCACACTCACATATGTGCGCACATACCCATATTACCAATGGGCTGAATTTGCATTTGCAGAATTGTAATTGCAGAAACATTCTATTTTTTCAAAAAGTACACAATTTGTAGGCAGCCAATGCAAGCAGTCAATTCATATAACATTTTATAAATTCCTACTTTGGAAATAGAACCAGTCTGGCTCAAGGTTGTGATACAGACAAACTCTAACCTTACACCTTTAATGCGTTGTCTCAGCTGAGATGTTACCTTTTTCTAATGAAACATTAAGTTATCTTGAGAATGTGACATGAAAGATGTTCTGGGATTTACATATTAATGAACAGAAACCTGCAACCCATTATAAAGATGAAAGACTTAACAGCAATCTAGGTTTGCTCAATATATCATTTCAGTTGGGTGACACTGTGATCATTTGCTACAAATTCTGTCTCCTGATTCTGCTCCACAGGTACCTGATGAAGAAGCAGCGCTCCAAAAGCTAGTGCTTCCAAATAAACCTGTTGGGCTACAACCTGGTGTTGTGTGATTTTTAACTTGAAGCAAGTAAAATCTCAGACTGGTAACGCTTCGTGTGCCAGAAGAGATTTGTAGCATTTTGTAGGACATCACGTCATTGACTTAAACGGATGCTTAAAAAATTGTGAAAATGTTTTTGTAGGTTTTGAATGCTGGCTTGGTGAATATATTTTTGAATTGGCTGACTGTGTGAGACCAATGCTGCATCTAGTAGGAAAAAAATCAGCTGTTCTCCAGTCCAACTTTCAGGTAAAAGGTAGAGGAGCTTGCAAATAAGAAAGTAATTTTTAAAAAGTGACAAATCTGAAGGATTTTATTCGTAGCTTGGTAGCAATGAATATCATGGAAAGCTAAGCATGCACAGATCCAAAGGATTTCAAAACCCTGTAGAGATCTCACTTAATATGGCCTAAAGCTGAACAAGAAAAATCTGCAATTAAAGAGGACTGTTGTCAGGTATATAGTTCAAGTATTGATAGCAAAATGACTTTGTCCTGATCCTGCAGTTGATGTGTCACCATAGTCTTACCAGACCATGGAGGCTACTCTCTCAATAGAGAGAAGTGACTGGTGGCAATTTAACCTGAGGACCACCCGACTTCAGGCGAGGGAAGAGGTTGAGAAGGAAATTCCATCATGATAACCTCAAAATGGTGATGGGAATTGAACCCATGCTGTTGGCTTCACACTGCTCTGTAAGCCAACGATCCAGTCAACTGAGCTAAACCGTAGAGATGCAGAAGCCAACAAATGTGGGATTTGTGAATTACCTAGCAAAATCATTGACTAAGTTGTCATCAGTGTGTTAACATCTTTACAAAAACAGGGCAAAGGATATTCAGTGGTACTGGGCTGGTGAAACAGAGTAGTGATAACGAGTTACAAAGCTGTCAATAATAGTCACCCTGTCTGGGAGACAGGATATGGAGAAAGCTTCGTGCTGGAACGATAGCTGGTTATGTTTGCAGTGAGGATGTCAGTGCAAACTAAACAGCATTCTATGGAGCTGGAGAAGGAACATCACAGTCATGAGCAGATACTAAACAAACAGCCAACTGTAAGTCATATATGAATCATTAAAAGACCTGAGCAGTATAGACAAATATGGGAGTTGACTAGAAGTAACAAACTTTGTTCATACTTGGATGATTTTCTTTAGTGACTATGTATATTGGGGAATGTGATGCAAATGATAATGTATCCAAATCTTTGAATGAAAAGCGGGATGTTTGAATAAAAACAATTTTACACCAAGACCTTGTCGTAGCCATGCGACCTCTTAATGGAGTTGCTTTCTGTTTCGAGGGGGAAGCCATTAAGGTTTTCACAAGAAACAGACCTTTGTCTCATTCAGCTATCTAGTACGCTTCTTGTGGCTAAATGAAGCATGTCAGATTTTGGTCAACAAAGTTGTTAACAGTATTAAAATGGAACCAATTACAATGGTAACATTCCTGTTTAAAAAGTTCAGGAGTGATGAATTGCAAGATAAAACTCTCCGCTCCATCCTTTGTACTTGGAGGGATCCCAAACATAATTCTTCCACCCCCCCCCCCCCCCAAACTGAAATACTTATGGCTGCTTTCAGCCAATTCTGCGACCTGCCCACTAAGATACCAGTCGAGAGTTTCTCTGGGCTGAGTGTATTTGCATGTGCTGGTTAGCTGTAAGGGGTTCATCCCTTTATGAACCATAGCAATCTTTTTATCGAGATCTCTAAGTAGATTATCAAATACAGCTCTCTCTCTTGTTCAAGGCAGTTGGCATGCTCATTCTAGACTGCTGCCTTCTCTATCTCTGATAATAGTCATGCGATCAGTTATATCACGCGAATCACATCGTACAGCCCAAAAAGCTGCACACGAGTGAGAAAACATGGGACTGAATATCGATTGTAAATTTGTGTTATGAATCTCTCAAACTGTTAAAACTGCATGTTGAACATTATGGGTTAACAAATTAAATTGAACGTGAGTGTGGCTTTTAAAGCTTTCGGCTTTGTCGGTGGAACCTGTTTAACCAGAACTTTTTTAAATGGAAAAGGGAAGTGTATGATTAGCAGATATATGGGTGTGAATGCTGTTTTTTAACTGCACGCATTGTGAGTAGCTCTGAAGCAACTCGTTACTTTGAATTTAATACAGTGGACATATTTATTACTCACCACAAGTTACTGTAAAATACTATCCTTTCTTCATTTGATGTACTGAATGTGAGTTATTATGGACTTTGCTTTGCATATTCAGTACAACTGTACAATGATGTGTTGCTGTGGGGTTAAACAAAGGACTGAAGCAATGAAAGGGATGTTATATTAAACTGTAACTTGCAGTCTGCTGTCTGTTTTTACAGCTCTTGCATTTTGCATGAAGGCAAGATTTATTCCCCTGGAAATGTCTATGTCATAAGTAGCTGCACGAGTTATAATGCTTCAATAATAGAAACTGAAAACGTTGGAAAAGCTCAACACTCCTATCATCATCTGTAAAGAGAGAAACAAAGGTCATGGTAAGGGTTTGTTTCGGGTCCACTGGGCTCATTAGTCTGAGGTGGGAATGGGGAGCGGGGAGGGCGGAAGTAGAAGTAGAGCTGCAGGTGTTGAACGTGGTTTTCCTGAAAGATCAATCCTGCTACCTTGTGGTATTCCCATCGTTCACGCATGATCGAGTACTTAGACAATTACATGAAATCATGACATGTGACATTCCAGTAAAAAGATACCTGCCTTGTCTTCAGTCTCACTCTCTATCATAGAGATCAATGGTTACATGTATGTCATGTATGGTAGCATCAGAAAAAACACTGAATCCAGACCAAGTGTGTAATGCTCTCATATTTTAGCCTTGTAAATAATTAGCATTGTGACTAAACTTCAGCTATGTGTCTCCAGAAGAACTAGAGCTTTATGCTGTGTGGACTAACATATAGTAAACCACAAATGTCATCATTGGGTAGAGTGTTTGCTGCCAGCACTCCTCCTTTGCCTTTGAGCTGATCTAATGGTTAGTGGTAGAACAGCTATAGGAGGGGCATTGTTCTTATGGTCCTGATGAGAGGTTCTGATCTGAAACACTGACTCCCCTTCTCTGATGCTGCTTGACCTGCTATGCCTTTTCCAGTTTCACTCTTTCTCCACTCTGACTCTCCAGCATCTGCACTATCTCCACTGTTCTTAGTCAACAAGGTTTATTGCATGGGGTAGCATAAAGTGCAATTCTATTTAACCAGTGGCAGTTACAAAGACTTTAGAGAGCTGGTACAGATACATCTTGTGTGGACTGAGCATGAGAGGTGCCTTGGATACTAGGCATAAGTATTTGATCACCTATGTGCAGTTATAACCTGAAAGCTGAAATGGAATTCTATCTCCACTCTCAGACTCATAGACGTCAGTGGAATGGTTGGAATCAATGTAACATGAACATTATCCCCTTCAGAACTATTGCTTTACGCACTGGAGGGTTGTCAGTTGAGATAGTTAATGACCGCAAGGTTTTGTTTTAAAGAAGGCTGGCTGTGGTTTCGCAGTCATCCACCAGATTGCCCATAAGCTGATAGAGGACAGTGTAGCTGCCTGAAGGTGGTCTCTGCTGGGCAGAGTGGAGCAGGATCAGAGGAAGCACTCGAGAGGTAAAATGGTTCTTCAGGTCTGCGTGGATGCCATAGCTGCCACAGGATACCTTTGATATGGGTACCCTCTACTCAGGATGCATGCTATAAAGCACTTTATTTATTTTAACTCTGGAAAAAAAAATGGATGAGAGGGTGACTCCATCTTGGGATGTCCTTTCCTTCACAGTTTAAAAATCTCTCAGCGCCAGGTTATAGTCCAACAGGTTGTCCACTCCAGTACAACACCGGCACCTCCACATCATGGCTTTCCTTCACAGACCTGCCTCCCGCTTCTGTCTGTAAACTGGAGAGCACATCCACCTTCCTTAATTAGACAGTAAGCCAACCATCTGGCCACTTGGGAATTTGGCCAATTTGGTGAAAAGAACAGCCTCTGTTTGAACCTGATTGGGTGGTGGGTTCTCAAAACTTCGCCACAGCTCCAGGTGAATGACCGCTCATCTGAACTCTCACTTGGCGTTCTGACAGTGTCCTAGAATATGACATGCTGCCAGTGTGCAATCCACTTCAAGAAGTTCTTTTATAGCTATCAAGCACTTTGGGATATCTGGAGATTATTAAAGCTGGAGAAATGCAAGTGTATTCTTGCTCAGAGCTGGGTCTTCAAGAGTGCTGTCATGATTGTATGTCAGCCTAAGAGATTTACCTATGTATTTCTGTTGATATTGTGCTTACAGTTTGTGCAAAAATACAATCTTGTGCCTGCAATTTATCACAGTCTATTAAATTTCATTGAGCATTTGATTTATGGGAATAAAACCCTTTTGGCTGTCTTGCAAGCATTGATTGATGGGCAGTCTGCAAGCAACAAGCTGTGAAATTTTTTATTCGGTTGTGGGATGCTAGTGTCATTGGCAAGCCTGGCATTTTTTTGTCCATCTTTAATATAGCACTGGCATTTACTCAATACTGTGTTTATACTGGTGGCTAGGAAAGGTTCAGTAATGAGAGAACAGAGTTGCATTGATTTAATGAGTTCTGAAAGTTCACTGCACAACTAATCTGCAGGCACACTACCTTTCTCTGTGGCAGAGGTCCCTAAAGCAAGCAGCAGCTAGTGTGCTAAGGCTTGCATTGTCCACATGTGGCTATCTGGATAACTAGGTGTGGCTAACTGGACTTTGGATTGAGTAATAAAATATGACTGTGTGTATCTCATTACATACTGTATATGTTTGAACTTCAACCCTTTTGTGCATTTATTAAAATAATCGAACAAAAAGCAATTTTTTTTTTGATTTGGGTGTATTTTATTTACTTGAGTACTGAAGGGTGAAAGATATGTTGAATAAATGTATATACCTAAAGTACTTTGCATGTCATGCGAGTATGCGAGAGGCATTTCCTACTAAAATTAGTGTTTTATTTTGTTGGGGGCTGGTGAATGGAGAGAATGATATCACTGTAGTAACATCTGCAAGTTAGTTACCGATTTCTTTTGGAAAACTTTGAACCAAGTTCAACATTGAACGTTGATGTGTACAACACTTATTGCACTGTAACAAAGGGAGTACATATTGAAAAGCCTGAAGGTAAACAGTACTTGCGTTAATGTTTGACAGAGATTACAGCAATAAAATCTGAAGTTGAGCCAAAAATAAATGACCAGAAAAGGTACAAACTGGCAAAAGGCAAGTGCAGGACTGACGTCAGGAACTGGGTCACACACTAAGAAATGACGAGGAGGGAAAAGCTTCGGAGAATTTCCACAGGATTTTCCCTGGAGATCTAATGTAAAGTCTGCTGTTTACTGCATTTATTTAGGTTTTCTGCCATTCTTTTGCTGAGGCAGAAGCAGGGATTTGGGAAAATTCCTGTGGAAATTACTGGTGCAGAAGGGTTAGCTAAATGGGCCAAATGACCTCCCTCACATAGCTTTACGACATTAGCCTTTTTATTTTTGTGCTTTTCTTTATCCCTGCAAGCTTTAGGGTTGACCAGAGTTTAAAATGCACCTCTGATAAAATTATCATTTTTGTAACTTTAGCAAGAAGTGTATTATCAAATGAAAAGCTGTTTGTGATATAGAATGTGGCTCTGTTCATGATTGGGATGTGAACATAGGAGGTATAGTTAGGAAGCTTGCAGGTGACACCAAAATTGAAGGTGTAGTGGACAGCGAAGAAGGTTACCTCAGATTACAATGGAATCTTGATCAGGTGGGTCAATGTGCTGCGGAGTGGCAGATGGAGTTTAATTTAGGTAAATGTGAGGTGCTGCATTTTGGAAAGGCAAATCAGAGCAGGACTTATACACTTAATGGTAAGGTCCTGGGGAGCCTGGCTGAACAAGGAAATCTAGGAGTGCAGGTTCATAGTTCCTTGAAAGTGGAGTCGCAGGTAAGTAGGATAGTGAAGAAGGCATTTGGTATGCTTACCTTTATTGGTCAGAGCATTGAGCTGTCAGAGGAAGTGGTGGAGGCTGGTACAATTGCAACATTTAAAAGGCATCTGGATGGGTACTGTATAAGAATAGGAAGGGTTTAGATAGCCAAGTGCTGGTAAATGGGACTAGATTAGGTTAGGATATCTGGTCCGCATAGATAAGTTGGACCGAAGGGTATGTTTCCATGTTGTACAACTCTGACTTTGAGCTTACCCCATGCAAATGGGTAGAGTGTGACAGTGAGAGACCACGGGAATGTTCTGGGCCTAGTTCTTTTACAGCACATTTATACTTGTGTACAATTCTGATATCTGTACTCCAATGCACTCTACGTGTACAGCTCACTGTAATCGTCACTGATTCCTGATCTCGCAACACCTCAAGTGTAAAATTCCCAGTCTTGTATTCCTTCCCCTCCATTGCCTCAACCCTACCTACCTATCTAGTTTCCTTACACTGTACTGAGAAATCTGCTTCCCACCACATCTTACATCTTGTGCATCCCATACACTGTTCGTGCCCCATTGACAGCCTGGCTGACCTCTGCTGTTTGGATGTTAAGCCACCCTCCTCTCCTCTTTGCTCCTTTAACTTTGGTCCACTACTGCTCTAACCAACCTGGTCAGAATGTCTTTTTTGGTTCTCCTTCTCTACCTGCCCCTTCAGCAATAAGATCCATCACTACCTGCTCCTTCAACAACGATCTCCCTCATTGATCCCTGCTTCCTCTTGTTTCCCCCTCTTGCTGCTTCACCATTCCTTGTCTCTGGGAATGAGAGAAGAAGGCAGCAAGAGAGGGAGAAAGCAAGATCCCTGGGAGCAGATGGACAGGGAGGTCACAAGTAAAGTTGCAAACTGGGGATAGTGAGTGGGAGAGCAGGGCAGTGAAAAACCCTTGAGCAGAACAGGAAAGTGAGACACCCATCATACTTGGATTGAAATGCTATAATGCACAAGTGTCAAGAGTGGGGTGCTGGAAAAGCGCAGCAGGTCAGGCCGCATCCGAGAAGCAGGAGAATCGACGTTTCAGGCATAAGCCTTTCATCAGGAACTTTGAGCTTTCCTGATGAAGGGCTTATGCCTGAAAAGTCGATTCTCCTGCTCCTCAGATGCTGCCTGACCTGCTGTGCTTTTCCAGCACCACACCCTCGACTCTGATCTCCAGCATTTGCAGTCCTCCTGTAATACACAAATGTCAGTCATAGTCACGTGTCCTGTACCATATCCTGTTGACAGACATCCTAATCTTCACTTCAATAACGTCCTTCAATTGGACAGACTTCTGTGTTGTAGACACCAAGCACACTGAATGAAGTGGTTACCAGGAGAAAAGGATCACAGATGGGGTTGCAAGTGGTGTGGGATGTTGGGCATCAGTGCTATCGTGCATATGGAAATGGGCAGAGTTGTCATGAGCTTCCATTTGTAGGCATACATTGATATTTGTGGTGCCAACACCCTCTTCAATATTATGGCAGGAGATATATACTGAAAGGATTTTCACTGGTCAGTTTGACTATGGATTGGGATCAGCCTCACACTGAACTGCAATTGTCCAAACATTAATATGGTCATCTGCAATTTGTGTAAGCATATGCTATAATACTAAGTATGGGCTTCAAATGTTGAGATGTTAAACTGGCAAAAGAGTTGATGCTTAATTCAGAAACCAAGTTTGAGACAGGTAAGACAAATCAGCTGCCAAATCCAGAGTGACTTTGAGAACTACTGACTCTGCTTGGGAAAATATAACTGCGTGTTAGAAACCAGAATTTGGGTCCAAAACACTCGCTTAACAGAGTCCTGATCTATTGATTTAATTGAAATTCTCAGTTGGGGAGAAGGTAAAAGACTTAATGTTATCTTCAATTCATAAGGCAAATAACCTCAATAAGCTAGCCCCCCCTCTGTTTACAGTGAAGAGAGAGATTTTGCTTTTGTCAAGAGCTTTTCATACCTTGAAAGCATTGCAAAGTAATTCATAGGCAAAAAATTACTTTTAAACCTCAGTCATGGTTGCTAAAGTAATTTGCTTAAGTGATTTGAGGCAAAATATGACACAGTGAAATGCCTCGGAATGAGATCAAAACAGTGTCCACTAAGGATTTAACAATGCAATCTTCTTGTTGTTGCTGCATTTTGGACTTTGTTCACATGAAATGGATGAGGTTGTCCTTGGTAAACAGTGTGGTGTGAGATGGGCCTTTCAGATAGAGGTGTTACACATCAGATAACTCAGCCACAACACTGTGGTGCAATCTGAGCTTCAGTGACATTGGGTACTCACCCCACACAAAGTTGGTGCTTGGTCTGCAGCAAACATCTGATCTCCTCTGCGAGAGTGCATTTTTGCTAGAACAGGCTAAATGAAATATTGGGTCTTGATTCTGCAGTGAACCGCGAAGTTACAGTTTAAAACTCATCATCTCTGGAACTGTTTCTCCATCCCCAGTCTACCAGTTTATCACATGCTACATAGATCTCATTTCTATTGGCCATATGGAAAACTACTTTTGAGCATTTTAATAATGACCTCCTTAACAGCAAAAGGCTTAGTTTAGCTCGAAAATGTTTATATCTTAGACAGATTACTTCACAGCAGCTGTTTGAAGTTCCAGTAAAGCATGAATCTGGAAGGCCACAACTTAAAAATGAATCAATACAACTCAATACAAATGCATAAGCTGAAGGAACGACAGTTCTAATCTCTGTTGGTGACTCAGTGTGAGTGCACTTGAAAGCCTCTTGAATGCCCTTCCCTCCTGATAGTTCTCACTTCAGACAGCAAGGGGATACAGTAGAAAGCCTGCCATATGTGAACATTGAAGAACTACTATTTAATGTAGATCCCTCAAATTTGGAAATTAAAAGTAATGATTCTTTTTAAGCCAAGTTGTTCAGTGCTTTTGGAATTGTGATGTGTTGTGGTTTGTGGAGGAAGCTGAGTCATTCCTGTGACCTTTCACACTGCATCTTGTTTGTCTGCAATCTGCTTAGATGGTCATCTCTGCTGGTAAGTGCAATCTTACATGAAAACCATTAGAGAACTTTGTCTTTGGCAAACTCTTTAAAAAGTGTAAAGCAAAGTTTTCTCAGAGAACAATTAGTTTGATCCCCATTGATTTTCATAAGCAATCGCACTGACTTGAGCCCACAGGGTTAATTAGAATGCTGGTGAGGTCAGTCTGGAAAGTTGTTTCAGTATACAGGAATTTCGAAGAGATGAGAATTTCCAGCTTCAGTGCACTTCTCATAATATTTTGGAAAGTGATCTTTTTAATGGCCCTCCTGAGCATATTCTGTGATTCCTTAAAAATATATTAATGACACCACAAACCAAATATTGTATCATAAATAGTTAAATCTGACTCGGTTAGACTCATAGAAGATGGTATACGTCATCCCAGGAAGTGATGCAATGTCACAAGATCTTGTTGCCTCTCGGCAAGATGAAGCCTCAGCAAGGTGCCTCTTAAGTAAAGTTAATGTTTTCCTTGAATCAGCAGACTTTGCAAATAGTTTTTAGCACCGCAACGACATGAAGAATATAAACAGACACTTATTTGGTTAGTTGGTAATTGAGCAGTAGATGTTCAGGACCCATACGTTCAAACATCCACTCCTGTGGATAATGGAATCCAGACCTATAGTGTAAAAGGTTGAGCTTCTGAGTTTGAATGTGTCACTTTGACTTTTTGGGGCTAGATTGTCCTCGGCAAAGAGTGACCAGCACCCAATCTTTGTCAAGATGAAGTCCCGCCTTCACATTGAGGATACTCTCCATTGTGTTATGTGGCACTATCACTGTGCTAAATGGGACAGACTTCGAACAGATCTAGCAACTCAAGACAGGATATTCATGAGGCACTGTAGATCATCAGCAGTAGCAGAATTGTATTCCAACACAATCTGTAACCTCATGGCCCGGCATATCCCTGACTCAACCATTTACTATCAAGCCAAGGGATCAACCCTGGTTCAATGAAGAGTATAGGAAGGCATGCCAGGAGCAACACCAGCCATATCAAAAAATGAGGTTGATATTTCTGTTGAAGCTACCAAACAGGACTAAACAATCCCACAACTAACTGACCAGATCTAAGCTCTGCAGTCCTGTCACATCCAGTCATGAATGGCTGTGGACAGTTTAACAACTCACTGGAGGAGGAAGCCTCACCAATATTCACACCGTCGATGATGGAAGACCCCAGCACGTCAGTGCAAAAATAAGGCTGAAGCATTCTTTTTCAGTGAGAAGTGCCAAGTGGATGATTTATCTCTAGTGGTCCTCAGCATTACAGATTTCCAGTCTTGAGCCAATTTGATTCAAACCATGTGAAAGCAAGAAACATTGGAGACACTGGATACTTCAAAGGCTGTGAGCCCTGACAACATTCTGGCAATAGTACTAAAGTCTTGTGCTCCAGAACTTGCCACTCCCATAGCCAAGCTGTTCCAGTACAGTACAGCACTGGCATCCACCCAACAATGTGTAAAATTGCCCACGTATGTCATGTGTACAAAAAGCAGGACAAGTCCAATCCAGCCAATTACCATACCATCAGTTTATTCTTGAGCATCCGTAAAGTGATGGAAGTGCTATCAAGCAGTACCCACTCAGCAATAACCTGCTCAGTAACGCTCAGCTCCTGACCTCATTACAGCCTTGGTTCAAACATGGACAAAAGAGCTGAATTCCAGAGGTGAGGTGAGAGTGACAACAGTTGACATTAGTGTGGCATCAAGGAGCCTGAGCAAAACTGGAATCCATAAGTATTGGGGCAAACTCTCCCCTTGATGGAATTATACCCAGCACATTTCAAGATGGTTGTGGTTATTGAAGGATAATCATCTCACCTCTAGGAGTTTCTCAGGGTGGTGTCCAAGGCCCAACCATCTTCAGCTGCTTCATCAATGACCTTCCATTAATCATAATGTCAGAAGTGGGATGTTCGCTGATGACTGCACAATGTTCAGCACCATTCGTAACTCCTTGAAGCTGTCCATGTTCAAATATAACAGGATCTGGGCAACATCCAGGCTTGGGCTGACAAGTAACAAATGCCAGGTAATGACCATTTCTAATAAGAAACCATCTAACCATTGCCCCTTGATATCAATGGATTACGGTTACTGAATCCCCCACAATCAACATCCTGGGAGTTACCATTGACCAGCAAGTAAATTGGACTCACCACATAAGCACAGTGGATGTAAGAGCAGGTCAGAGGCTAGGAATACTGCAGTGAGTAACTCACCACCTGACTACCAAAAGCCTGTCCACCATCGACAAGGCATAAGTCAGAAGTGTGATGGAATACTCCCCACTCACCTGGGTGAGTACAGTACAACAACAATCAAGAAGCTTGACACCATCCAGGACAAAGCAACCTGTTTGATTGACACCACATCCACAAACATCCACTCCCTCTACCAGTGTTCCTCAGTAGCAACAATGTGTAATATTTACAAGATACACTGCAGAAATTCACCAAAGATTCTCAGACAGCATCTTCCAAACTCTCAAACACTTCCATCTAGAAGGACAATGGCAACAGATACATGGGAACACCACCACTTTCAAGATCCCGTCCAAGCCACTCCTCATCCTGATTTCAAAATATTTGCTGTTCCTTCACTGGCACTGGGTCAAAACCCTGGAATTTCCTCCCTTAAGGGTATTGTGGATCAACCTACAGCACATGGGCTGCAGCGGTTCAAAAAGGCAGCTCACCACCACCTTCTCAAAGGCAACTAGGGACAGGCAATAAATGCTGGCCAGACAGCATTTACCATTTCCCTCAAGTGAATATAATAAAAAGGTGCAGCGGTGTATTGTGAGCGTTTTAATTAGGGCACTTAATTTGGAGACCTATCAAGGGAATGTTATTTAAATAACTATCTTGAACAACTTCAAGGCAAAGGATGATAAGATTGCTGAAGATCAGTTTAATTGGACTGTTCATGCATGTTATAATGCAAAGATAAAACTAAAAACCGTGGATGCTGGAGATCTGAAATAAAAACCGAAATTACTGGAGAAGCTCAGCGGGTTTGGCAGCCTTCTGTGGAGAGAAAGTCGTGTCAACGTTTCAGGTTGAGTAACCCTTCTTCAGAGAGTTCTGATGACCTAAACATGGCAATGACCCACAGCTGAACAGTCCCAGGATTGGAAACCTGGAAGTGTGTGAAGCAGCAAGATTGCAGAGGGCAACTAGTGAATGGCCCATCAATGGTTGCGATATGAGCATAAGGTTGCCCAGGTATTTCCAGTGATTTCATCCAACTGGATTTTCTCCAGCACTATTTTTATTTCATTATATATTCCATTACTTTTTGCGAGCATTTTCTTGATGAATAAGTGTTGACATTTTAAACAAGATTATTTTAGTGCCTTTTGATTGATCTGAGTTGCTTGCAGAAGTTTCACGTTTCATTCTCCCCAGCCAGACAAGTGTCACTGTCACATCATGCTGGCTTCATAAAGTTGTTAGTCTTGTTTGCTTCTCAGAATGAGTCAGTGTTATCAACCAAAAACTGGTCCGTTGAACCAGTGCTGAGCTTCTAATGAGGAACGGGCTATGCTGGATAGTAATTGTGGGAGAGTTTAGTATTCCAAAACCCATGTGTCATGATTGACTAGTTTGTGTTAACTTCACCTTTTAAGGGTCCAGTTCTCTGATGTGGTTACTTTGTCTCATGTTTGTTCTTGTCAATGGTATCAAATGATTGTTCTTTTGCTTTTATGAAAGTATAGGCAAGTGCTTAAAAATTAAAACTTGTTCCACTAATGTAATCCAGCTAAATTAGAATTTGTTGAGGAGCTTTAAGGTAATTTATCATTGATTTATGAAAGATATATAGAAGGTACATGTTTCTAAACTCGTGTGGAATGCGAAGGGACTAGAAAAACTGGAAGTTTTTGGATGGGAATATGTTAAAATACTTAACTGTGGTGTTCAGGTTATTTGGGCTCTTCGTAGGGCATAAGCAGAAACTGTCTCTGTTGGGGAGATGTTCAGTAATTGGAGGACACAGATTTGAGATAAGGAACAAGATGTTTACACAACAAGTTATGTTACTCTAGAATGGGCTGCCTTAAATTTTGGGGGAAGCAAATTCAAAGTAAGTGTTTCAAATATCATTGAAACACACTTGAAAAGTTTTCTAAAAATGTACAGGTTTATGGGGTCTTAAAACAGCTTGCTTTCAAAGAGCTGACAATGACCAGATAGGGCTCTGTCTGTGCTGTATGATTCTGTGGTTTAAGCTGAAGTTCTGCCTTCAGCTGGTCAAAGGATAGATGACAGAGTACTGTATGCATCCATAGTCATAAAACTCCAACAGTGAGAAAGGCCATTTAGCCCACACCAACCCTCCAAAGAGCATCCTATCCTATCCCTGTAACCTTGTATTTCCGACGCTAACCCACCTAGCCAGCAGTTCCCTGAGCACAATGGGCAATTTAGCATGGCCAATCCACCTAACCTGCACATCTTTGGACTGTCTAAGGAAACTGGAGCACCTGATGGAAACCCATGAAGACACTGGGAGAATGTGTAGCCTTCACACAGGCAGTTGCCCGAGGCTGGAATCAAACCTGGGTCCCTCACATTGTGAAGCAGCTTACCACTGAGCCTCTGTGCCATCCGTGATAATATACAGTAGCATGACTATACATCAACCCCATTCCCACTTCTGGTACTGGCTACAGTAATGTAGGTGATGCTCCATATCTCCTCCTTCAACATGATGTTTCATTATAAAGTCAGAGTCATAGAGATGTACAGCATGGAAACAGACCCTTCAGTCCAACTTGTCCATGCTGACCAGATATCCTACACTAATCTAGTTCCATTTGCCAGCACTTGGCCCATTTCCTTCTAAACTCTTCTTATTCATATACCATTCAAATGCCTTTTAAATGTTGTAATTGTACTAGCCTCCACCACTACCTCTGGCAGCTCATTCTATAAACGCACCACCCTCTGCATGAAAAAGTTGACCCTTAGATCCCTTTTAAATCTTTCCCCCCTCATCCTAAACCTATGCCTTCTGTTTCTGGACTTTTGTGCACTTGTTAAGTGCTTTGGGATTTTTCTCTATAATTTACAGGTGTTATCTAAATACAAGTGACTATTCTTCCACTTGGACTTCCAGTAGCAGATGCTTTAAAGTAACTTCAAAGGACTTTAAAGTAACATTAGTGACAGGCATTGTTATTGTGCCCATTCTGCTATTTAACATAACATGGACAACCTGCATCTCAATTCCATACATCCATTTTAGCACCACTTCTGTTCACACCATCATCTGTCAAACGTTTATCCATCTTCATTCTTGAAGTTTCAGTTGACTGAATCTCAACAGCTGTTTGGGTCAGAATTCTAGATTTCCGCATCCTTTGTTGGATGGAGTATTTTCCTAAATCACTTCTGAATATTCTGTCTCTGAATCTATAACTACTTGCTTTTGGCTTTCAATCATCTCACTAAATTAGATCAACAAAGTCATCCTATGACCTTCCAGTTTGAAGGAAGTACCTCACGAAGCTGTTGGATGGGCTGTGAGAATGTTGAACTGACACAGTTTTTAGGAGTCATGTGATTTATATGTAAATGAATGGAATGACAATTCATGGACACCATTCAGTATGTTCATATTGTCATAATTTAATGCCCTTAATCTGGATGTATGTTTGCTCGCTGAGCCAGAACCTCAAACTGAGCTACAAATCTTTGTAAAACTCGCTAAGCCCTGAATCTCTCTGTGTCTACCAGCTGTTTAGTGTGTGCAGTCACCAATACTTTTCTTCTGTTGTTTGTCATTGAGGTAAAATATTATTTTAAAATTCACTCCAGTCCAGTCTAGTTTGAATAGTGCCTCTGCCGTGGGCTCTTACTAAGATCCAGGGAATTCTGCTGAGCCAACTGGTTTCTCCTTTGCTTTGGACTGTGTGGATCGTGCACCCTCGGTAGCTCTTCATCACTGGAGTTGTGAACGAAGTGGAACTGTGTTTTGTTGGCCAGGCCTTTAGGCTTGTTCAAAAACAAGATTCCACAATCAGACGTGTGCACACTGCCAAGTATCTGTGGGAGCTGTGGGAAATACTTTGAAAAGATTGGCACTCCTGGAAGCCTGAGAGAAAGACAATATTGCCCAAGAGTGTTTTGTGCAAGAATGAATCTGAGGTTTTGCGGAATGGAAGCTGACTGGCCGCATGGTGGCTCAGTGATTAATGCTGTTACCTTACAGCACCAGGGACTCGGCTTCAATTCCACCTTTGGGTGACTGTCTGTCTGTGTGGAGTTTGCACATTCTCCCCTTGTCTGAGTGGGTTTTCTCCGGGTTCCTTCCACAGTCCAACGCTGTGCAGGTTAGGTGGATTGGCGATGCCAAATTGCCCGTAGTGTCTAGGGGAAGCATAGTTTAGGTGGATTAGCTATGGGAAATGCAGGGACAGTTGGCAGGTAGGGGTGGGACTGTGGGGGAGGGGCAGTGACAATTGGTGGGAAGCAGTGTGACGGGGAAAGGAGGTGTAATTAATGGCGACAATTTGAGGGGGTGGGAAGGTATCAGTCAGAGACAGAGGAGGAGGGGAATTGCCAGTATGGGTTGGCAGTGTGATGGATCCTAGCAAGAGCCCACTGCGGAGCTACAATTCCAATTAGACTGGGCTGGAGTGGACTTCAACATAATATTTTATCTCAGCAACAAACAACAGAAGACAAGTGTTGGGGACAGCAGCTGGTTCAAATATGGATTTGGCTCTTACCCTGGGGTTAAAATTAAAGGTTTATGATGGTACTAGCAGTATAAGGGAGCTGCTCAGCGTCCAAGCCTCCTGAAACTTGAATAAAAGCAATAACAATATTAAAATACTTTTTTTTCCCCTCCTGCCCTTTTTATTTCTTTCACCCTCCTTTCTCTTTTTCTTCCTTCTCCGGGAGTTGTTAACTGGGGTTTGTTTCTGAGAGTGCCAGTAACTCTCATAACCTTCCGTGCAGTCATTCCTGAATTGGGATTATCTGTGCTGGGAGGTACTTAGTGACTGTTGAACATCCCTGCCCTCACTTACTGCTCTCTCACAGCACCCTCCAACAGAAATCACTGACTAATGCTCAAGAACACAGCTGCCTTGTTGGTAGACCCCTTTTGCTCTTCCTCCCACCCTGGAGACAGAAGTTCATTAATTCTCTTGTGCGGGTGGAGTTTCTTTAAGCCCAAGGTATTCTACGTATCTGACTATTTGGTCTAAATAGAAGAGTCTATTTGAGTTAGCAATATGAAGTTTATTGCATAACTGCAACTATTTGCAGATGACATGAATTTATCCTCCATGGCAACATTTCTGGGGTTTCTCTAGTTCCAGGCTGTCTCATTCTCACTGCACTTTGCTCTGACTAAGTCCCCATGACATTATCACAGTGGGAGGTACTCACTGCGCCTAAAGTTTTAACTATTTCTGAGCCCAAATGCAACAAATCTTTGTTTCTGAAATATAACCCTGTGCAGTCATCAAACTCAGTAAAGGCTGGGATTGTACCTGAGACCTTCCGAACATCGATGGATGAATGATCTGGGATTGTCTTTGTCCCAGATCCTATTGTTCTCCAAAATGAAGCATATTTAAGTACTATGAGCAAATCTCAGTCAGTAATTTTTCACTTCTGATTTTGGAAAAAAAAAATTACAGTTTGCCTTATTGAACTTGTTGACACAGTAACTGACCTGGAACTCTTGAGTTGTTGCTCATGAATGTGGTGGAAGCAGAGGCAATCAGCAAACTCAATTAAATTGGATTGGGGATTTGAAGGAGATGAGCTTGCAGGGCTATGGGGATTGAGCAGGGGTGTGGTGAGGTTATGGGACTGACTGGATTGCTCCATTGAGAGTCACGATAGCCTCAGTGGGCTGAATGGCCTTCTCTAATGCTGTAAGTGGCTCTGCCTCTCTGATTTTATGTTAGGCCATTGGCCTAGGCTTTTCACGGATGGCTGTATACTGTGCCAGCACCTGCTTCTTTTTTCCTTTCCTTTTTGAGCCCAATGATCCTGCTCCAAAAGAAGTGAGCTCCCTTCACTGAGAGCCAGGCCAGTTCAGAAAGGTGGAAGTGTACAGCTGCAGCCTCCAGAGTGAGCCTGCTATTCTGGCAACAGAGAGATAGCTTACTGATTGGCTGCCACTTACACCTTAACTCTGTCAATAGTGCATAGTTTTGAAATGACCAAGAAGCTCCTTTCTCCCTTGTACAGAACCTAATCCCACAACCATTTCCACAAGCCTCACTTCCACTTGGGAGACGGTGAGGTCTGCAGATGCTGGAGATCAGAGTTGAGAGTGTGTTGCTGGAAAAGCACAGCAGGTCAGGCAGTATCCGAGGAGCAGGAAAATCGATGGTCGACCCTTCTTGATGAAGGACACCGGCCGGAAACATTGATTTTCCTGCTCCTTGGATACTGTCTGACCTGCTGTGCTTTTCCAGTACCACACTCTCAACTCACTTCCAGCTGAGTCAGCTGTAACTTTCATTGGACATTGAAAGCTACCAGTGTTCCTTTGTCCAGCATTCAAGTGATTGCAATGGGAGGAAATATAGTAGAGGCTGTGTGGTCCAGCACATTGGTGTATTTTTGGCACCCAGAATCTGGTTACAGTATAGCTGGTCTCTGCCTGGTAGAAGGGATCCACTGTGGAAAGCCTTGCTCTGTGACACTTGTTGCATAATTTGCTGCCTTCTGCTCATTTGTGCTAATCAAAAGTCGATTCCTGAGAACCTAGCTATATTAAAACCAAGGCCTGGTCTATGTCTCCTCACCTGCTGACTGATCAGTCTGTGATAGCGATCTGCTAGAGATTTGACAGAATCTCAATCCTTAAATCTGTCACTTTGAGGAGAGCTGCTGTACTCTAATTGCCGCTCCAGATTAAATTGAGCAACTTTCAGAACAGAGGAAATCAAAGCAGGACTTTTGTTCCATAGTTTAACTGATTCTCTGACTGTAACTATTGCAAGTGTTTATCATGGAAAGTCCTTGCATATTCTTCCCCTCTCATATGCTCTATATGCAGAATTTCTATAACAACTGCACAGCTGACACGACCTGACTGTTTCCTCACTCAGGAAATGAGAGTTGGTTTGTGGTCGAGGGATGATGTAAGAAAATTTAATGTTAGGACATTGGAGGAGAAATTCAACCCATTCTCCTGTGAATCATTAAAAGAAAGTCCAAAATTGAGACTAAATATTAATGTGATATATAGGCAGGTAATCTGTTTAGATGAGTTTGATTTGAGACAGAAATTCTGTCCAGAACCCTGTGGATAGCTCCCTCAATCTTGTTTGTAATAATGAGTCTTTTGCATCCACCTGAGAGCGGAAACAGGCTTGGTTTAATGTCTGGCCCTCTCTCTTTGTGTTTCTTTCCTGGAGATAGATAGAACATTGGCAGGAGAACTCTTAAGTCAATCATGTTTTCAACTTAAGTGCATTCCAGTTGGGCTTCCATACAGGAATCTCGTGAATTCTGGCCTAAAATTGTTCCGCCCCAGGTACAGGCTCAGATTCCTTTCCGGCATACTGCTTAACATGTCTGTCTCGAGTATCAATGATTTCCTTCAAATGGCTTGCACAATAGTTTGATAGAAACCTATTGGAGGGAGCTAGCAGCCATTGTGCAGGATGATTGATTCCAGCTCTCGCCCTGCCTCTTTCTGTGGTGCTATGCCAGTTCTGTTTTAAAAATGTAAACAATAAAACAATCTCAGTTGGTGAAAATGTTGTTCCCTCTTCCTCTGGCCCTCTGCTACAAACCATTTCTTTGCTGAAGGGATGGGCGCAGAAAGCTTGTTCATTCTCACAAAGTGATGATGCCGTTGTATTTTGCCTCGCCCCTTGCTTTGGTGAGTTGGCTACTTCTCGTCCCAAGTTGTTGCCTTAAAAGAGAGAGGTGCTGCTTGGATTGTTTTCAGACTTTGTCAACAGGAACACATTTGCATGAAGCAGTAGATGAAGTCCAGTCACGTATTGAAGAATGTATTGCCTAAAGTGAAAATCCATTTAAATCAAGAAAACACATTTTTCAGGCCTTGTGTGCCACCTTTTAAAGGACACTATAAAATTCTGAAGTGAGGTTCAAACCAAAGCCGTAAATAAACATGATTCAACTGCTTATCTAGAGGATTAGGTTGATAAGTATTTCCTCATCGCTCTGATCCCCTGCCCTGTTACATTTATGAGTGGCTCTGTTGAGAATTTCTGTAATTTCTCTAAGGCACTTTTGTGTATTTCAACACACACTGTGTATCAATTCACCTCCACAGATTAAAAGTTACAGGACAGACTCCTGAACAGTAAGACTGCTGGCTGCTTTCAGTCGTAGCCTCCCGCTTTGTTTGAATAGTTTTTACACTTGGCACCAGGGTCAGAAATTGAGAGTCCTCAGCCTAGGCAGAGTGGTCCTGCCTCTGACCTGAGAACAGAGAATGTTCTGCACCCACTCCTGTTTGTACATTGCAGTTTAAGCAGCATGGCAGTAATATCACAATGGATCCTGGAATAAGATTGTTTCAATCTGCGCTAGATTGTCATTAACATCACAGATAGACTATCTTTTTTTTCTACTTGCTGTATGGAGGCTCTTTGAAATATGTGAATTAAAGCTTGAAATTATTTCTCAACTGTAAGCTTGCTCAAGTTTTTGCCACTTCCCTTACTCATAACCCCTTAATGTCCTAATAGGAATGGTGAAGCTGAGAGCACACCCGCTGATGTGTACTCTGTTTTGGTTAAAAATTCAAAGGGTCTCAATGAGGCATATGCTTAACTAATATAGGATATTAGTAAGACTGCATCTGGAGTGCTGTCTACATTATTGATCACCATATTTAAGGAAGGATGTAAATGCATTGGAAGAACTTGAGGGAAAGTTTACCAGACTAATACCGGGGATGAGTAGGGTGTCTTATGTGGAAAAGTTGGAGCCACTAAGCCTTTATCTGCTGGAATGCAGAAGAGTAAGAATCAACAGGATGAAAACATATAAAATTTTGAGCGGTCATGACAGGTTGGATGTGGGTTATTGGAGAATCTAGAACAAGACGATATTGTTCAACAATCAATTATCCACTTAAAATAGGGATCAGGTGAAATTTTTCCCCAGATAGTGAATCTTCTGAAGTCTCTTCCTGCAAGGGTGGTTGAAGCAGAGTCAGTGAACATTTTTAATGTAGACAGTGCCATTTCTTGTGAAGGGAGGGGGGTGAAAGGTTATCTGGGTAGGTGAGAATGAGAATTTGAGATTCCAATCCAATCAGACATGATCTTATTAAATGATAGAGCAACTCAATGACCTAACATTGTTCCTTGTCCGAAATGTACTTTCCACAACCAAGTCTAGTTTCTTCTCTTCAAAACACTTAACTGCACAGGACATCTTCCATTCCAGTAGCAACCTTTTGAAGTGGTAAATAAAAAAAAAACTGTGGGTGCTGGCAATCTGAAACTAAAACAGAAATTGCTGAAGAAACTCAACAGGTCTAGCAGCATCTATGGAGAGAAAGCAGAGATAACCTTTTGGGTCCAATGACCCTTTTTTAAAATGTGCTGATGAAGGATCATTGGATTTGAAACATTAACTCTGCTTTACATGCTGCCAAACCAGCTGAGTTTCTCCAGTAATTTCTGTTTTTGTTCTGAAGTATTGTGTGCTGAGGCAGTGTCACATTCAAATCTATTTGTCACCCAGCTGTAAAATCCTTTCGACTTAAATTGACAAAACAATTGGCATTGACAGAACAAATATATTCTCTGTCAAAAATGACTTGTCTATTCAGTTGAATTTAAAAGTCATTCATTTCATTCACAGCGTTTGAATACCTAAAGCTGAATATAGGCCTGTGGTGATAACCAAATCTTGAAGTGACAGCTAGTATCATGTGCATGGATCTGTTAAAAAAAACCTGGAAATGTGTGTTTTTCACATGATGACATCTGCTATGATTTGCCAACTTGCTACATCACATAAGTAATGGTCTTTTTGGTGCAGTGCTGGTTCCTATAGAATGGTATCTTCAAAATAAAAGTTAACCCATATGGAGGGTTGTTTTGGTCACTTAGTTAGAAAAGATCATTCAGTCTATCAAGCTAGTTCCTTTCATACCAAGTACAATTTATTTGGTCATCAACTCTTTTGGGACTCATTGGTCTGCTGTGGAAATGATCTGTAGGATTCTCCCTGCCTCTGCTCCAATTGTCACATCAACATATTTCCCACAATTTGAGGAGAAGCTGTAGTCCATATTATACTTCAGTCTGTCTGTACGTAACATACCAACCTGAAATCTCATTTGTGACCATTTATACATTCATCATTTTAATGCCGAGTCACTTTCACCTCTTAATTTAGCTCCTTTAAATTCTACTCATTTTTTTTGTATGCTAATCTGTAGCCAGAATGAATTGAAGCTGTCCTCTCATTCTAGATTGCCTTCTCTCTGTGTTGCTGCATGTTTAACTACATTCAGATCCACTTGAGCAAAAGCCTTGCACCAATCTGCTGGTTGGAAGCAATTTTTGTGTAAATTATCTAATCAGATCATACTTTTACCTCTGTATTTCCTTTTGAAGGTGATGTGCACCCAATGAGTAGTTTTAAAAAATATCTTGGTGAATAGGTTTTGATAGAGCAACTGGGCAAATGATTGTATTCAAATAGCAGTTCATGTCATTTTATAATGAACCGTATCTTTAAGCATATCTAAAATTCATTCCCTCAATAAGTAATTGAGAAAGACCTGGCGAAATTAAGTCTTGAGCATCTCTATGACTCTATCTGTGCTGAGTTAACTGCTCTCAGCTAAGACTTGCAGCTCTACTATTGATGATAAAGAAAGGTCAGTATTTATGTAGCCCATCTCATGACATACCAAGGTGTTTCATAGCAGAAATAATGTTGAAGAAAGGATTCCTTTGGTGTAATATAATTTGGTAACCAATTTGGACACAGTAAAATTCCACGAACTGTGATGATCAATTAATTTTTCTGTGTGTGATGTGGTTGAGGGATAAGAGCTAAAGAGGTGAAATTTATCAGAATGCATTCCTGCTCCTGATTGCTGTTGGCAACTTATTTTGGAATATGTGTGGTGGAGAATAAGAGTGAAGTTGGCTGTGGTGCCCACTTTGATGGAACAATGTTATACACTTGCACTTGAGACAGGCCAGGCCATGCTGTGGAGAACTGCCTGTGGAACTAGACCCAGGCAAGCCTCAGTGGACAATATATTTGGTTGATGTAGCATGATCTGGGCAGATGCAAGGAGCAATGTCTAGTAACCTTCCTGAAAATTAATGTCCATTAGTGGATGAAAGGTCAGCTAGTTTGAGAAATGGGTTGAAGAGGGAAGAATTCTATTGTTTGTTATCGTTGCACACTGCACAGTCTGTGTTTTATACTTGAGTCCTAAAGAGGAAAATGTGTTTTAGTATGTTCAGAAGATTGCCATAGTAATGTTTCCTGACTTCCAGTCTGCCACTTATTTGTAGGAACTCAACACAATGACTACTTAATCACCATGCTAGTGTGATTATAATGCAATAGGAAAATATCAGAAATTGGTGTTGTGTTTACTGTTGTTTGCCCTGGGCCTAGAAGTCTACTTATTGTGCATCCTCCTGAACTGGTAGTTCTTCACATTCTCCATCTGCCACAGAAACATTTGGTCATCCACACAGGAAATTAGGCTGGGTGCGGTACAGTCAGTTTAAAACACATTGCCTTTAACAAAGCTATTAATGAAAATCCCAGAAGTTGAAAACAATTTTCATGTCAAATCCGACTAGAGAGTTAACACATAAAACAGCCACTTGGGAGAGATCCTAGAGGATTCTTTGGTACCTATGGAAACAGTACTTTAGCCCTCTAAACTATCTTTTTTGGAGAAGAGAGCTTGAAGATTAACAAATGGCAAATTAGAGCATTTATGATTGTTGTAATCAAAAGAAAGATGTAATATTTATGTTTGCTGAGATTCAAGAACATTTTTTCTGTTTATAATGTTGTTCAGCCTGCAAATAAAGGCAGTTGCGTTTATAAAAACAAAAGTATCTTTTATGATCTCAAGATCTTCCAAAGATATTGTGCCTTTTAAGATTATGGATATCTCAAAACACTTTGCAATCAATAAGGTACTTTGAAATATAGTCGTCGTTGTACCACAGAAAACACAACAGCTAATTTGCTTCCCCCCACCCCGATCAGCTCCCAGAAACAGCAATTAGTGCAGGATAAGATCATTAGTTTCAAATAAGGCTAATAAAAAAAACTATTGATCAGTGCAGCAGGGATTGCTCTGCCTCTTAAATTTCCATATGAGCCTTTATACCCATGTAAGAGATCAGAGTCTCATTGCAGCATCTTGTCTGAAGCACTGCAGAATTACGTTGCTGCACCTGAGTATCTGGCTAGACATTTGGTTTCAAGAGACCTGAACCCACAAACATCTGTTTCAGGAGTGAGAACTGAGCCACAGTTGCCAACTTAAATTGCTTTAACACTAATCAAATTACCTTTTGAAGCGCAGGGCTGTTTTACAAAAAGACCAATGCTAATTTGTGCAGTGTAAGTGCTTACAAATGAAGCAATGTCCTACAAGCAGCAATGAGATACATTGTTAGCTGATAAGTATGTAAGTTAGTTCGCTGAACTGGATGGTTTGTTTTCAGATGTTTCATTACCATACTAGGTAACATCATCAGTGACAGCCTCCAGTGAAGTGCTGGTGGTGTGTCCCACCTCTATCTAAATGGTGTTTTGGATGCTGCAAGAACACTTGTTAGCATCGTTGAGTAGTTTTGCCTTGTTTGAAAAATGAGACACCCTGCAGTGCAACAGTTCTTTAGTACAGTGTGCAAGTGTCTGCTTTTGAAATGGGACTTAAATCTATGACCTTCTGACCAGGGGAACAGTGTGATGCCACTCAGCCAAAATTGAAGGAAATAATTCAGGGTCATGTGCCTGATGGTTACGATGCACTGCTATGTCTTGAAGAGAATGCAGTCTTCCTGTGCCTCTGCACATCCCTGTAGCTTTGTCAAAACTTAAATGAGTTCAATCTCTCACATCAGAAGATTAGAAATGTTCTTTTATCAGGTTAAATACTTGTAGCAGCAGCTTTGAAAAGAAACAAATTACAGCCAGAATTTTCAGGGCCTACCCAAAGCTTTCAGAAGGGCAGCCAAGGGAGTTCAATGGGTGGAAAGCAACGATTCAGTTTCCTGGTGACAGGATAGAGATTTGGAACCCTTAGAACCTGTTTAGGTGGATCAGTCTTCCAATCTTGGTGGTCAAGAACCTCTTTACATTCATTTGCAAGCTGAGAGTGCCCATTAGCATCCTAGCTTGGTGGAATTGTATTCACCAGCACAATCTTGTTAGACAGTGTTTGATAGTCCTGCGCAATGCCAACCTTAAGAGTGCAAAATCACATTGACAGAGGCAAGAAATGTTCAATAGACAGTGGTACCAACCCTGATGGGGTACTGCAGATCGTTCATGCTTTTGCGATGTCGAAGCCACTTTCTCTTGAGCTGTCCATGGGACTGAAATGGCTGACACCAATGTCCTGGCTGTAATTTGTTATTTAGGATGGCCTCTTATCACTACCCCAAGGATAAATGCTTCCTTTCTCTCCCAGATAGCATTCAGGAAAACCTCCCAAGGCTCTTTGCCGTGTATGTGATGTCCCAGGAGGTGGGTGTGGGTGATGAGCAGAAGTTGAGTGATGCATCATGGGTGCCTTTTAAATATGGCGAACAGAAGTTGAAACCCAAAAATTCTCATTGGAGGACAGACTCCCCACTTGCCTGCTTGTAAGCATTGGTATTTCATACGCACATGAGTATTCAATAAGCTGAGGACCTAATTGCACAAGAAAACCCAACCCCCCCCCCCCCAAGTGGAAGAACTTCCCATTGCCACTATTAGTCTCAAACAACGATTCTGCCCTTTGTCCCTCTCTGTCATAAAATTCTCTTTGTGCGAAATCATGTTAGGTTTAGGTCATCTTGGAACAGAATGAACGTTTGAATCATCAAATGAGGAACTTTGATATGCCTTTGCCTCCTGCATTTTTTTTCAGTTGTCATTCATGAATAGTGCCTCCTTTCTCCATAAATCAATTAGCATCACAGTGCTCTGATCTTAAGTCCAAAGGTCAGCTGTAATCTCTTCGTTCACTTAAAGCAAACTTGTTGCTGGGTTAACAATATAATGAGGACTTATGATTTCTTGATTTTCTTTTTGAATTAGGAACAATAGAATGATTTTTGAGAGTGTAATTTCTGAAGCTGTCTATTTTTGTTAATAGATTTCTCATATTATAGAATAGAATGCCGATAGTGTGGAAACAGGCCATTTGGTCCAACAAGTCCATACCGACTCTCTGAAGGCCTCCCTGAAGCACTGCTGCCTTACAGCGCCAGGGAACCGGGTTTGTCTCCAGCCTCAGGCGACTGACTGTGTGGAGTTTGCATGTTCTTCCCATGTCTGCGTGGGTTTCCTCCGGGTGCTCTGGTTTCCTCCCACAGTCCAAAGATGTGCAGGTCAGATGAATTGGCCATGCTAAATTGCCCGTAGTGTTAGGTAAGGGATAAATGTAGGGGTATGGGTGGGTTGTGCTTCGGCGGGTCGGTGTGGACTTGTTGGGCCGAAGGGTCTGTTTCCACACTGTAATGTAATCTAATCTAATCTAAAATTGCCCATAGTGTTTGGGAATGTGCAGGTTAGGTGCATTAGTCAGGGGTAACTGAAGAGTATTGGGTTTGGTTGGGATACTGTTCGGAGGGTTGATGTGGACTTGTTGGGCCGACAGGCCTGTTTTCACACTGTAGGGATTCTATGATTCTCATGGGATATGGAGTATCGGATTCATATCTTAATACTGAACGTTAACTTCATCTTCACTCTCCAGCATTTCCTTGAGACTAAGAATGATTCTGGTTTGATAGATTCTGAGAAGTCCAATGCATAATCTGCAGATTTTGCCAAAAGCAGGGAAGGCTTGGAGTTTTCGGTAGATTGTTTTGAAATTTGCCCACTCTTTCCAAAGTCTCTACTTCACCCCTGCCAGTTCCCCGTGATGTCACACAAGATGTTTTGTGCTTTCCTGCAAAAGCCTTCCATATTTTGGCTGGGCACAACGTAGGGATTCTCTCACAATGGCGGGGCCGTTTGACCACCTCACAGATGCTTTGAAGAAAATCCCTAACCCTTTTCTGCTGTTCTAATGGAAATTTCCTATGACCAAGTTCTGATCTGAACATTGCTTCAGGAATCTAGTGTCTATCAGTGGATGATATTGTCCTGACAGCAGGGCTGCCTCTATAAAGATTTAGATCAATATACATATGGCACTGACGGACTATTTGTGACACTTATTTTTAAAGACCAAGGATTGCTGAGGGGCTTCTTGAAATTAAGTAACTAACACTCATTCTAAGTGATAATTTTACAACTGCTGGTTCAAGCATAATGGTTGGTTTGCAGATGAGCTGGAGCCAATAGCTATGCAAATGGAGATTCACCGGGCAACAAGCAGCTGTTTGGTCTATGTGTTAGTGGCCAGTTATCAATGACTGAGACCTTCTGCATGGCAACATATTTGTGATTGGCTTCCAGGTCACTGAACAAGCCATAGATCTCAGGCAGCACGGCAGCAGTCTCTGTTCTCTGCAGTAAAAACACTTTATGCCTGAAGAATATCTATTTACTTTTCCTTCTTTGTAAATTGCTGTAAGCTGTAGCTTTTGATTAACAACTGGGACGTTTATAAGTATGAAATATTCACCCTGTGCCTCCTGAAGATCAGTGTATGCATCTGGAGAAAAAAAGACTGGGAAGCAACATTCTGGTCAGCACAAGAATAATCACAGCAAATCCTGAGAATGCTGAACTGTTTTCTCATCTTTCCCTTCACCTATGATATCCATGTTATTTTTATGTGTCAGTATGTCTATTAAGAGGGATTTTATACATGGGTTAGAGTTTAAAATAGTGAACTTGTGCCACTGGTTCATAATTATTCACCTGTAGCTACAGTCGATTTATTTGTGATAAATAGTAATTCTTGTTAAGTAAAGCAACTTGGTCTGTGCTTTCTGTCAACCTGGGCCTAAAAGCCAAATAAATTGGGGAATTTTGCATACTTTTCAAAATCATTAACTTTTACGATGACTCCGGGAATAGCAGGGTTGATTGCCAGTGCACTATCCCGGTGAGCCGTGACATTTATGTTTAATTATTTGTACTGTCTAATAGTTTGGACTCGACAGCTGAATTTGCTGCATTACAAGCATCACAGATTGAACTGGTTTGCAGGTATTGCATTTCACCCTGGAGACACAGATGCATTGTTCAGCTCGAAATTATGAAGATTTATTGTGACTATCGGAATGGCAAAGCTGTGTTTAATCGTATACTCAGGTACTTAAAGAACTGCCTATGAGTTGTAATCTGATCTCTCTCTGACAAGTCAGCACACAGCCTAGAGAAAGTTCTGATTGGTGTGTAAACTGGACAGTCTGGTTCCATCAGACCTGAATTGGCTCTGATGTGAGGCGGCAAAGTGGAGAAATACTTTCTGCATTGGTCTGTGCTGCCCTTGAACAAGAGAGAAAAGAGAGAGGTAAAATGGTTACTTAATTAGAACAAATGTGGCTGAGGCATCCATAATTGGTAGATAATAGTGATTTATATCTTGGACATCGTGATAGATTGCCTCATTTAACTATTTACCTGAGGTAGATGCCAGCACTTTTAGGAAGTTCATTTTCAGATTGACTGTTATGCGGACCTTTATTGTAGAATGTTTGTTTGTTTTTAAATTTTCAATTGTGGTTGGTGAATCATAATAGTTATTATTGATGGCCGCATCTTTTTGCCCTATATCAGATAGATTTGAAACCTAACACAAATTTAAAGGATCCATTTCAAATTACGACTACGCTCGTGTAATTGTGTCCAAAAGTAATAATTTGTTAATTGTCAATCTATAAATTCAAGTCAAGTTTTTTTTAAATTCCTTGTTCACAATAAATTTATAAGGATGCAAACCCAAGTGTCTATCAGATGACCAAGTTATCATTATTTTCATATACAATTGAACATGACCTAAACGAATCAGTTTTTCTCACCAAAGATGCTGCTGGCCCTAATAAGTTTTTGTAGCACAGTCTGTGTTTATTTAAGAGTTCCAGTATCCACACTTTTTTTTATTTTAATCAATTAATTAATTATTCTGTCATGTAGTCATCCTGATTCTTCAGGCAATTGATGATGATGGTATGTGGTAATACATTCCAGATGTGAATGACACAGCTCTACCTGCTTTGTTTTTTTTTCATGACTTTTGTCAAGCTTTGCGATGATCAGCTCTATGATGCAAGGCTCTATGCTCTATGTGCTGTTCCCAGGATACAGACCGAGACTAACATCAACTGTGCCTGGAGGACTATCAACTTGGTGAAAGACGTTCTTTGGTATACCCAAAACTTGTTGGTCTTCCAGAGCAAGGAGTTGACCTTGACCAAGTGTGGTAGACTGGCACATTTCAAGGTCCAGGACTACGTGCTGAGGGACATAGTGAAGCTTTGGGGCCACTGCTGCCAAGGCACGATGGGGAAAATGCACTGTCTAAGGCTTTTCTACCATAATATAAAGAGGATCCGTTAGTTCTCTGATTACATTGTTGCATCAAAATGAATGTAAATAGATCCTGTATAAGTAGAAAATACCTTTGCTTTTGCAAATGCAGTGAAGCATTGAGGAATATCAAATTCCCATATGATTTTTAGAAATTTTCTCTGCAAAGACTGAATGGAATTGTTTTAGGACCTTGTGTATGTATTTGTAGAGAAAGCTTTATAAATTAAGTATATTTTTGCAATTAAAAAAATGTCAGGGACCAAGGATAGCTCAATTCAAACATTAGGCGAATGTATCACATAAAGCTGAACTGAAGTCTTAGAGTCATAGAGCTGTACAGCATGGAAAAAGACCCTTCAATCCAATCCATCCATGCCGACCAGATATCCCAAGTCAATCTAGTCCCACCTGCCAGCACCCGGCCCATATCCCTCCAAACCCTTCCTATTCATATACCCATCCAAATGTCTCTTAAATGTTGCAATTGTACTAGCAATTTCTGGAAGCCTGAGATATTCTCAATGATCATTGTGAGTGAAGTGAGTAATATTTACATGGTCTAAGCAGTATCCTTTAGAAATGTTTCGAAATGGATTGAAATAAACCACATAGCAAGGATCAAGCGTTGGTTCGAAAAACAAAAGTTTCAGGATTCTCAACTTTCAGGTATTGTTGGAATTGTCAGAGTTGGGATGTTACATGCAATTCTAGGCTCATCGTGAAAAGGACATCAAAAGACGAGAACATCTCCTAAGCCAGTGAAATGCAGTAGAAATGAAGTGTGAAATATTCACAATTTGAACAGAGAAATTTAAGGGCGATTCTTAATCGTTTTCAGAATTATGAAAAGGTTTTCAGGTAATAAATAATGAAAGATTGTTTCCTGTTATTAGTAAATCACAATCATTATTGGAAGAATGGAGGGGAAAGTTGAAGGATACCTTTTACCATGTAGGAGGCAGTTGGAATAAGACCATAAGACATAGGAGCAGAAGTTAGGCCATTGAGCCCATCGAGTCTGCTCCGCCATTCAATCGTGGCTGATAAGTTTCTCAACCCCATTCTCCTGCTTTCTCCCCATAATCCTTGATGTTCTTGATACTCAAGAACCTATCTACCTCAGTCGTAAACATACTCAATGATCTGGCTGACACAGCCTTCTGTGGATATGCATTTCATAGATTCACCACTCTCTGGCTGAAGATGTTTCTCCTTATCACTGTTCTAAAAGGCCTTCCTTTATTCTAAGGCTGTACTCTCAAGTCCTAGTCTCTCCTACCAATGGAAACATCTTCCCAACATCTACTCTGTCCAGGCCATTCAGTATTCTGTAAGTTTCAATTAGATCCCCCCCCCCCCCCCCCCCCCATCCTTCTGAACTCTATTGACTATAGACCCAGAATCTTCAAACGTCCCTCATATGTTAAGCTTTTCTTTCCTGGGACCATTCACATGAACCTCCTCTGAACACATTCCAGGGCCAGTACATTGTTTCAGAGATATGGGACCCGAACTGCTCACAATGCTCCAAATGTGGTCTGATCAGAGCTTTATAGAGCCTCAGAAGTACATCCTTGCTTTTATATTCGAGTCCTCTTATAAATAAATACCATCATTGTATTTGCACGGTGGGCGGCACGGTGGCACAGTGGTTCCCCCCCCCCCCCATCCTTCTGAACTCTATTGACCATAGACCCAGAATCTTCAAACGTCCCTCATATGTTAAGCTTTTCTTTCCTGGGGCCATTCACATGAACCTCCTCTGAACACATTCCAGGGCCAGTACATTGTTTCAGAGATATGAGACCCGAACTGCTCACAATACTCCAAATGTGGTCTGATCAGAGCTTTATAGAGCCTCAGAAGTACATCCTTGCTTTTATATTCGAGTCCTCTTATAAATAAATACCATCATTGTATTTGCACGGTGGGCGGCACGGTGGCACAGTGGTTAGCACTGCTGCCTCACAGCGCCTGAGACCCGGGTTCAATTCCCGCCTCAGGCGACTGACTGTGTGGAGTTTGCACGTTCTCCCCGTGTCTGCGTGGGTTTCCTCCGGGTGCTCCGGTTTCCTCCCACAGTCCAAAAGATGTGCAGGGTCAGGTGAATTGGCCATGCTAAATTGCCCGTAGTGTTAGGTAAGGGGTAAATGTAGGGGTACGGGTGGGTTTCGCTTCGGCGGGTCGGTGTGGACTTGTTGGGCCGAAGGGCCTGTTTCCACACTGTAATCTAATCTAATCTAAAAATCTAATCTTGCCTTCCTCATTACTGATTTGATCTTCAAGTTTACCTTGAGAGAATCCTGGACTAAAACTCCCAAGTCTCTTTGCACTTCAGATTTCTGAATTTTGTCCCCATGTAGAAAATTGTCCAGGCTTCTATTCTTCCTACCAAAGTGCCTGACCTCTCACTTTTCCCCATTGTACTCCATCTGCCACTTCTTTGCCCATTCTCCTAACCTATCCAAATCCTTCTGCTGCCTCCCCACCGGATCAATGCTACCTGTCCCTCTACCTATCTTTGTACCATCTGCAAACTTAGCCAGAGTGCCCTCAGTTCCTTCATCTAGATCATTAATCTGAAGTATCTGATCATGATTAGCTTTTGAGGCTGGGAATATAACAATTTTAAATGGGAACTGGGTAAATTGTCAAAGAAGGATCAGAACGTTCAGGAAGGGGTAGGAAAGTAGGATTTGAATATCCAGCCCTCATTGAAGAATCCATACCTACAAAGGAGACCAGAGTACTCTTTGTTTACTTCAGCGATGTAAAGAAATTGTTTTTTTGTTTGCTCAGCTCTTGAAAGTAAGATTAAAAGGTCTGTCTCTTTGTAGACAGCAATGCACATTTGTATATGTTTTTAAAAATTTTTAAAAAGCACTCTTTACTGCATGACCCTCACTCCCTTCAGTGTTTGCGCCTCTTTGCGTTTTTGCAGGGAACAATAATCAGTTGTAAATGGATACATGTGTTAAGTCTGGTGAATTGATACATTGCCAATGCAAAAGTCAAGTTGACATTGTAGAAAATCCAAGCCCTGTTCTTCACGAATAGTCAAAGACATTATTTAGACAAAGAATTTAAACACTTGTGGGTACAGCTGTGTTAGTTATCATATGTGCAGCACCTTCAACAGAAAAAAACCTCGTGTGTGTCTGTGTGTACACTGCAGTCACTACACAGCTAAACAGTACACAGAACTAACTATTGGCAATTTCTTATTGTTGTAGACCAAGGACAGCTGATGCAAAGAATGATGTTCAATCGTGTTTTGTTTATGTAGACAAACCAATCTACTTGTGGGGCAGATTCTTGCTGCTGATCTTCTACAAAAATATGAACTGTCGCAAATAAGAATGGCAAAACTAGTCAAAATGGAAGGAGCCAGTTATCTTGGCTCGCTTCTCAAAGGTGAGATTAGAGGCCAGTTGCTTTCTTATCAAGTAGGCAGTCCAAGAGTGATATTGCACTGACCATAATCTTTCAGTCTTCCCTATACTTAGAGAAGGTGCTAGAAGACTGGAGAGTAGCAAACATCACACACTTGTTCAAAAAAGGCTGTAAGGATAAGCCTAGCAATTTACAGATCAGTCAATTCAACTTCATGGGAATCTTCTAGAGAAAGTGATTCACACAGGATTAGTAGTCACATGGAAAAAAGTGAGTTGATCAGGAATCCAGCATGGAGTTATAAAGGAGCAGTCATGTTTAGCTCATGAAGTCTTTGAAAGAGGTAACAGAAGGGATCAATGAGGGCAACGTTGTTGATGTGGTGTACATGGAATTTTAGAAGGTGTTTAATACAGTGCCACACAACAGCTGATGGGCTGAAGGGCCTCGTCTGTGCTGTATGATTCAATGATTCTATGACAGCTTAAGGAGTAAAAGGGACAATAAGAATATGGTTACAAAATTAGCTGAGTATACAAAACAGAATAGACAGGATTTTTTTTAGACTACATTTGTAGCGTAGTTAGTGTTCAGTTTTGGAACACTTGCTTTTCCTGATATGTATTAATGAAGTACATCTTTGGTGTGTAAGGGATGGTCTCACAGTTTGTGGATGATGTGAAACTTGGAGGCATTGTAAACGGTGAGAAGGATGGTGGTCGAACAACAAAAATGGCAGAGATATGTTGGTGGAATGAGTGGATAGAAGGCAGATGAAGTTGCAAGCAGAGGTGTGTGTATTGAGGTATTTTGATAGAAAAAATGTGGACAGAGAATAAAAAAGAAGGCATAAAATTCTAAAGGGGGATGTAGAGCTATCTGGGTGTACATGTGTACACATCACTGAAGTTGGCAGGAAGAGGATGAATAAGAAAGTATACCTTATCCTGGGATTTAGTAATGGGGATGTAGATTAGTAAGAGGAAGGGGTTGATGATGAACTTGAATAAGATGTGCTAGACCTCCTCTTTGGAGTGTTGTGTACAATTGTAGGTGCCACACTATAAAAAGGATATGAATGTAATGGATTTTAGAAGAGATTTACAGAGCTGAGAAACCTTCAGTTACCGGCATAGATTGGCAAGGTTGGGACCATTTTTTCTTGAAGAGAAGGCTAACAGGAGGTCTGTTAGAACATTTTTCAAAATCCTGAGAAGGCTGAATAAAATAGATAGGGAGAAAATGTTCACACTAGTGAAGGGGATCCAAAACAGGGATGAATAGAATTAAAGTGATTTACAAAAGAACCAAATGATGAGAGAGAACTTCTTCACACAATGAGTGGCTTGGATCTGAAAGGTCCTCCCCAGAAGTGTAATGGAGAAATGTTCAGTTGAGGATTCAAGGAATCTTGTGTGCCTCTTTAAATAATCATTCACTGTACAGGGGTGTGAGGAAAAATCAGGAGATCAGAAAAATCATCAAATCAGGCTCCTTTGAAGAACCACTGCAGGCCCAGTGGACCATGTAGTGCCATGAAGTGTCCGTCAATCTGTGACTATCAGAGTTTAGGCACAAAGTCAGTTTTGTAGCTATGGATCAGTGTATTGTGGAATGGGGTCTGATGATATGGTCAGATGTTATTGTGACTGAAAAGTGGACAGTGCATATCATTGAACAATTTGGAATGGCACCTAATGCTCCATTATTCTTGGCAAGGTAATGAGAGGATGTTAAATGATGAAAATTCCTGCTTTAAAGGCAGCTTTCTCTAAAAGTCGTGGCTCTGGTGCCTACTTACACGAGAAGTAATACATTCTCCAGTTGACAATATGCTGTGTGAGGAGAGAAGAGTGCAGTTTCTGACTTGTTGAACTTCCCCACCCAACAATGTGGAATTCACTCTTGGGCAATATCATCTGATCAACCTCCTGACGTACATCATTAATCTCTTTTTTTAGGAATGACACTTTTGAGCCTAGGTTTGTCGAGGATGAAAGTTCTCAAAGGTGCAGTTTCTTGATTTTGTTCTTAGTGTCGGAGATTGTTTTGTCCAATTCCACGTTCACGTAAACCATGTTGCCAAACCTGAAATTCAGCCTTCACCATGCCTCTGCTGAATCAAGGTGTGCCATTCCTAACCTGTGAGTTCACCTTTGATGCCTTTTACCCGCACACACCTCTGTCACAAACCTGCAGCAGTTTCTGCAGCACTCCCCGCTCCCCCCCCCCCACCCCCGTCCTCCACTTGCCCTTTTCTATACTTGTTTGTGAACTGCTTTTTTCTTTCGGCTTTTTTACTACTTTCCCCAGATGATTTGTTTATCCTTCTTTCTCCCCGGCAATTTTTTAAAAAAAAAACTTCTTGACTTCTCCTTGATTTGAAGAGCACTGTTCAGTAATTCCAGGCCTTTTGATGTCACAGTTGAGTGCGAACTCCTCCTGTGAAGTCAAAAGAGGGCTATTTAACCCTAGCAGTTCTTAGCTGAGACAGCCTGTTTGTTGCTGACAGGAATTGAGTGTTTCCCAGAAACCTGTAATTGTTTCATATCAACATCCAGGTAAGGCGCTTATCACAAGGTGAATATTTATATAGGGGCCTATGCCATAATATATAACTCATTTCAAAAGAAAATATCCATGGGAAAGTAAAACCTATAGCCTATTAAGTCAAGTTCTCTAGGAGCAGGGCAAAGTTCTAAAAGCAGAAGGAAACAACAGAACTGAACTACTCGTTTGTTTTAAAGAACTGCTCAGTTTTATCACATATTGCTGCGTTTTATGTGGTCAGCTCAAAAAAAAAACAACTTGTATTCCCATGCTGATATTAATCCTACTGCTTTCAAAGCACTGATCCTGTAACCAGCCATTCGTACACATCACCCATATCTGGCTCAATGGTAACACAGGATACTCAAACTTTAATGACCACAAAGAGGAGAATGCCATGTCCGTGGGAAACATTGTGAAGGACGTAAAGAGAGTTTTATGGTGTGATTCAGATAACAAATGGGGTTGGAAGCAACTATAAGCTTCAGAGTATTAAGGCCACTGGGATATCAGTAAACTGTAATGGTGAGCATGTCAAACTTTCATTTCATGTCCATTTAGCCTTTGGGAAATACCCAGTGGTACAATTGGATTATTGATTTTCTGCTTTCAAAATTTGTGTCTGAAGAAGATATTTGGAAGTGGATCACCTGTGGGTATGATACCATTGGTTGCAGGTCAGATACTAATAGTGGCAGAGTTAACGCAGTACAAGGCAGTGAATTAAATTGGGGCAAAAGCATGAATTCACCCAATCCTGTCAGATATTGAATTTGTGGTCCTCCATGGTGACCCTCTCTGGTAACTTAAACAATTTGGACATTGTTCATGTTGTGTAATCAGCAGCAATTGCTCATGTTTGATGTTGAGTACTGTCGTGTGTGTGTGTGTGTGTCAATATGTGCTTACTGTATTGCCTACAGCAAAGGCTCATTCATTCTGTGTTCTTGAAGTGGAATCACCAATTTTTGTTGTTAATCTGCACATTGCTGATCAAATCTGTATCTATTTCAGGAACCCTGGTACATGGATTTATATGTCTCCTTAATTTAGCATTACTGTCCTGATGAGATCTCGGCAGTATAACAGTGCAACAATAAGTTCTTGTGATAATGCAGTTGTCACCCTGTCCAGTTAACGCTTCACAGATACCACCTCCATCACAGCAACAGCAGCATCTTCTACTTCTGGGTTCTCTTGTAACTCTAAACTCTCCTCTAGTCCTCCACTTTGAACTTCTTGTACCTCACCTGTTTTCATAATTTCATCGTTGGTGGTCTTGCTTTCAGTTGCTTAGGCCCTAAACTCTGGAATAAACATGCAGAATTACGGATGTTGGAAATCTGAAACAAAAACAGAGCACCAGATCTGTTGTGTTCCTCCAGCGCTGTTTCCATTTTTGTCCTGAAATCCCCTTTCAGCATTTCTCTGCCCTGCTATCTCTTTTAAAAACCCGCCTCGTTTTAACAAATGTTTGGTTGCCTCTTTTAAATGCTACCTCCTTATGTGACTTGTATCAAACTTGGATGACATTTCTGTGAAGATTTGGGTTATACAGGTGATTCAACTATAATGTGCGTTTTGTCAGCACAAATTGGCTGCAGCACATTTGGCGAATTGTGGACATTGATTGGATATTGCAAACTTTCTATTGAATGGGTGTAGTGATTTTTCTATTAACAATCTTTTACAGCATGATTTTCTATTAGCGATTTTCTACAGTGGTTTGCCATAGCGTGAAGTTGTAGAGGAACACAACTGTTGTGTTATAGCAGAACAACCTGTATTGCAATGTTTAAGACACTATAAATGCCAGTTGCTATTTTAGTGCTTCTCACTACTTTTCATTCTGATGAATTTGCTCCTCTTTCTATCTGGATTTGATTTTCCTCACTGAAAAGCAGATACAAATTGAACTGCAGCCAGAGCTTGCACATATGAGTAGTGTTAGAGCAGAAGAACTTCAGAAACTAAAAGGTTGATGCACCTTCCTGGTAAGCCTGCTTCTTACCAGTCATTGACTTGGAGCAATTTGTAGATATTTTTGAAGCAACCTGTTATTACACCTCTTTGGAGCCGGTAGGACTTGAACCCAGGACCCCTGGCTCAGATATAAGGATACTACCACTGTACCAAACATTTTATTCATGTTTTACGATTTGCCCTGCTAGATGTATTTTATCTTGTAGTGATGAGTGAATTTATAGGTACTTCTTGTATTTCATCCAACTTTCTAAAGGACTGAAGGTGATAAGAGTTGAAGAGCAATTTTGTTATTTAGATTGAAAGAAAAAATCGAATCTGTTTTTCTAATAGAAGGCAGTCTTGGAGCGAAGGAGATGTTTCACTTTTGTTAGTAAAATGGATGGGGTCAGCATAAGTAAGAATTTCTGTCCAGTTCATTAGTTTGAGTTAGGAATTAGAATGGAATAATAACGGTTCGATCTTGAAATTTGTCCCCCACTAAAAATATAGCAATTGTAATGTGCAGAAATTTGAATTAATCTTGATAAAATTGGAATACCGAAGGTCATTAAGTTCTTTGTTAAACTCCTTGTAGTATGCAGTGATGCCAGTCAGGCATTGATGAAGACTACCTACAGTATTTTAATAATTTCTCGACAAAACAAACACTTAAAATATTCGTTGTATTGTCTGCTCTCATGCTTAGATTGGGAAGGCAAGACACAATTAAGCAGGGCGAGCAGGGGTTTTACAGAGTGTTTTAACACATTTCTTGTTAGCCCTTCATGAGAGAACCATGGATGTCAGATGAACAATATATGTCTTATGAAATGTCATCGTGATCAGTGTGCTTCAAATTAGCCAGTTCTTTCCCGCGTCTTAACTAGCATTGATCCTTTCTTTAGCTTAAGTACACATGGTGTCCCCCAGAGCCCTTAAGAAATATCACTTTCTAGACTTTTCAGTATTTTACTTTTACATGTAATTAATTCCACATTTGCTTCTCCTCTATTCATAGCCTACTTCAGTCCTTTCCAGCAGATTTATAACTCTATAATCATCCCTATATAGTTCCTTGGCTTTGAACAATTCCTAGAATTCAGAGCAGAAAAAAAGCTACACAACAATTGCTTGAGCTGGTTCAGTGATGACAGCAGTAATGACTGCCATCCATCTTTAGAACTGAAGCTTAAGCAAGAACTGTAAATAAAAGCACTGTCTCAAAGTTTCCCCTTCAATTATAGAAGCAAGGACAGCAAAACAATATTTTTGTGTTTCTTTTTAAATCTGTTCTGGATGCTTGTAAGTCATTGTTATGCAAAATGTTTAAAGTAGCAGAACCCAGTTGAATTCTAGGTTTTCTTTTAATGTTGCTAGATGAATTCCTTTCTTGAACTGCAAAAAAAATGTTCAGCTCATCTGAGAATGTTGACTCAAGTGCTTTGAGACCATAGTAACCAAACAAAATAACTAACTTTGAAGAAATGAATTCATAGAATCCCTGCAGTGTAGAAATAGGCCTTTCAACCCAACAAATCCACACCGATCCTCCGAAGAGTAACCCACCCACACCCATTCCCCCGACTAATTTACCTAGCCAACACATCTCCGGACACGATGGGCGAATTAATATAGCCAATTCATCTAACCTGTACATCCTTGGATTGTGGGAGGAGACCAGAGCACCCGAAGGAAATCCATGCATACATGATGAGAATGTGCAAAATCCACACAGGCAGTTGCCCAAGGCTGGAATTGAACCCAGGTCCTTGGCACTGTGAGGCAGCAATGCTAACCACTGAGCCACCGTTGAAATTGTCACTATTGAGTCAGCAAATGAGTCAGCAAATAAAAGGCTTTCTGATCTTGAACACGTTCAGATATTTCTAGAATGAGTAAGAATTGGTAATCTGTTGGCCCACCCTTCAGTGATAAGGGGTTTCCAACAGCAGGTAACCTTTCCAATGTGCTTGAAGGGCAAGATGTTAGTCATTTGATCACACAAATGTGAAAACTGAACGGTCAAAGGGCTGATTTGCAGCTTGCTCTTTCCAAGGGAGTTGGGGGTAATAGGTGAGTTAGCTGCATTGCCGGTGGATGTTCACTCAGTAAAATACCGTTTTCCATGTGGATTTTTGTCCCATAATCCAGGTTACATCAAAAGAGAACATTTGTGCTTTCACAACCTTGGGGTTTTCAATAAACGTTTTACAACCATTGTAGCCTTACCAGATTGGCTGTCATATTAGCTTAGATTATGTTCTTAGCTCCACCGAATCTCTCCAGAGAATCTTTTGATTCAAAGTCAAGAGTACCACCAAATGAGTCATTGCTGATATTTGCTGGTCTCACCTGATAGTAACCTGCAGAGTACCTGGGGTAGATTTTCATTGCAAGGGTGAGAGTCTGATACTCTGATGAATTTGAAGTCCTCGCCCAACCCTCAAATTGCATCACACGTGTGACACAATCTTTAAATGACCTTATTGGCCTGGAGACAGGTTGATACTGAGGGAAGTGGGAGCTATCCATCTGCTGTCAACAGCATAGAGAAGCGGCAGCCATGTTGGGCGTAGTTGCTACCCTGTCAATCTGAGCAGGCAGCTTTTCGGAAGGCCGGGAGGACTGAATGAAGTTGACAACAGACATGCATGACAAGACAACAGCCACCATTTGTGCCAATTTTATTTGCCCCCACAGATTCCTCTCTCAAGTATCACCAGACAAGTTCATTTGGGCTCTGTGGCAAACTCAACAGATATATACAAGACCGCTCCATCTTAGGAAAAGTGTTGATGAATTCTTTATCATTTTGGACAAGACCTTTCATCCAGATGCCTTTTAAATGTTGTAATTGTAGCAGCCTCCACCACTTCCTCTGGCAGCTTGCCGCATACACGCGTCACTCTTTGCGTGAAAATATTGCCCCTCGGGTCCCTTTTAAATCCTTTCCCTCTCACCACAAACCTGTGTCCTCTAATTTTGGTCTCCCCTATCTTGGGAAAAATTCACGCTATCTATGCCTCACATGATTTTATAAGCCTCTGTAAAGTCACCCCTCAGTTTCTGATGCTCCAAGGAAAACAGCCCCAGCCTATTCAACCTATTCCTATAGCTCAAACCCTCCAACCCTGGCAACATCCTTTTTTGAACCCTTTCAAGTGGTGACTGGTTGTTTTTTTCCCATTTTGAATGAGAATTGGCTGAGGGGCCTGTCTTTGCTGAAGCTGTGGTTACTGACTTTGTCATTGCAGCTGAGGGATGCTCAAAGGCTGGAAGGCCTCTGGCTTCCTGTTCAATAAAGAATCTGTGTATCTGAGTCGTTGTTGCTGATTAGTGGCCATTAGTAGCCCAGGAAGCATCTGGGACCCAAAACAATGGCTGCTTCCATTTCCTACCCATGGATTGAAAATTTAGGCTTACATTCTGTAGAGAGCAAATACAAAGGATATGCACGGTCAGTATTCTGACATGATTTGTTTCAACCATGCCATTTAAGACTTTATTTCAAATCACAAGCTCATTTTAAAAAAAAATCATTCATGAGATATGGGTATCACTGACTTGACCAGCATTTATTGCCCACTCTAGTTGCCCTCGAGCAGGAGGTGCTGGTAAGTGACCACCTTGAACTGCTGCAGTACTTGGGCTGCAGGTACATCACAGTGCTGTTAGGGAGGAAATTCCAGGATTCTGACCCAATAACAGTGAAAGGAATATTTCAAAGTCAGGATGGTGAGTGGCTTGAAGGCGAACCCTTCAGGTGGTTGTGCTCCCATGTATCTGCTGTTGTCGTCCTTCCAAATGCTAAAGGTGACAAGTTTGGAAGGAGCTATCGGGAGACGTCTTCATGAGTTGCTGTCTTGGATCTTGTAGATGATACACACTGCTACCGGTAGATGGGGTATCAGTTGTGTTGGCTGCTTTGACCTGGATGCTGTGAAGTTCCTTGCATGTCGTTGGAGCTGCATTCATTCAGACAAATGGACAGTATTCCATTACACTCCTTACTGCAATCTTGCATATATTGGATTTGTATTGGGGAACAGGAAATTAGCTATTCACCACAGAAGACAGAGGGTGGTGGTGGAGGGTTGTTTTTCAGACTGGAGGCCTGTGACCAGTGGAGTGCCACAAGGATCGGTGCTGGGCCCTCTACTTTTTGTCATTTACATAAATGATTTGGATGTGAGCATAAGAGGTCCAGTTAGTAAGTTTGCAGATGACACCAAAATTGGAGGTGT
>NC_057724.1:16659766-16698891 GCF_004010195.1 Chiloscyllium plagiosum
TGCAATCTTCTTCCCGCCCTCTCCGCCCCCACCCCAGTCTGACCTTTCACCCTCACCTTGACCTCTTTCCACCTATCACATTTCCGACGCCCCTCCCCCAAGTCCTTCCTCCCTACCTTTTATCTTAGCCTGCTGGACAAACTTTCCCCATTCCTGAAGAAGGGCTTATGCCCGAAACGTCGATTCTCCTGTTCCCTGGATGCTGCCTGACCTGCTGCGCTTTTCCAGCAACACATTTCCAGCTCTGATCTCCAGCATCTGCAGACCTCACTTTCTCCACAATTCTAACTGTTTTACAGACTCTGGGCTGTAATTATTTAGCATGTATTGCATTTTTGGTTGGCATTCCAAGTCCTGTGTGGACTCTCCTTTTGTTTGCTCTTGCCAGAGCCCATTTTTAGTGTAACTGGAAAAGTGTTCAGCTCTCTCTTGTGATACCATTATCTTTTCCCTTTTACTTGCTTTCTTACCTCCGGAGGTCCCCTCTCGCAGAGGGCACGTCTGCCTCAATGCCTTGGTTTTCGTAAAACAAGAAACCACATACCCGGTACGTCTTTGGCGAGTCCAACTCAGCCAGTGGTGGTTCCAAGTCTAAAACCATCTTTACACTTGCTGTCTCTTAAACACTCTGGAGATGGCAATCCCCTTCCCTTGGGTTTTGCTCTAATACCACTCGAGAGTTCACTGAACCTTTTTCCTGCTGTATTTATTCTCTTAGAATGAGTCTGTATGTAGGATTACTTAAGCCACGACTCTTACACTGACCCTGTTCGATTCGAGCCCCGGTGCTCGGGCGATCCACAAATTCCCAGTCCTCTCATGCAAAAGGGCCAATTCAGCACAGGCACTTTCAAGGCGCTGGTGCCTGCACCTCCCAGGAATCTTAAGAATCTCACCCAGTCACGGGGTCCTGGACGAACCCACAAGTTTACTGCCGTGAAAATTAAATCAACTTGACTCAACTGTTAGCAAGAGCAAAGAAAGGAGCTTTATTTAAATTCTGCAGAATTGACCCGTACATTTAGCCAGATGCCTCAATGTAAGGGGTACCTGAGTATTATTCAGATACTGTTTGTTATCACACTCTCAAGGGCAAAGACTGGGAAAAGTCAAGTTGTTATTCTCTCATCCCCTTGGTCTTGGACATAACAGTTCTTCAGTTTTTATTGAGTTCGACTGTCACCAGGTCGAGTTGAATGTTTACAGAATTCGCACAGAGACAAGCTGGCTGCAAACCTTAGCTAGATATTGTTTACGAAGTTCAGCACAGCATTGAATTTTGGAAAAGCATTATTTTTCAAATTTTACAGTAAATGTAACATTTCTTAATTTTCCATTACATAGATAAGATGCAGAGCTGGGCTGAGAAGTGGCAAATGGAGTTTAATGCGGAAAGGTGTGAGGTAGTTCACTTCGGAAGAAGTGACAGGATCACAGAATACTGGGCTAATGGTAAAATTCTTGGCAGTATAGATGAACAGAGAGATCTCGGTGTCCAGGTGCATAAATCCCTGAAAGTTGCCACCCAGGTTGTTAGGAAGGCAGACAGTGTATTGGCGTTTATTGGTAGGGGGATTGAGTTTCGGAGTCACGAGGTCATGCTTCAGCTGTACAAGACACTGGTAAGGCCACAGCTGGAGTATTGCATGCAGTTCTGGTCACCGCATTATAGGAAGGATGTGGAAGCTTTGGAAAGGGTTCAGAGGAGATTTACTAGGACGTTGCCTGGTGTGGAAGGAAGGACTTATAAGGAAAGGCTGAAGGAACTGAGGCTGTTTTCATTGGAGAAAAAAAGGTTGAGAGGTGACTTAATCGAGACGTATAAGATAATCAGAGGGTTAGATAGCGTGGACAGTGAGAGCCTGTTTCCTCGGATGGTGAAGGTAACATGAAGGGACATAACTTTAAGTTGAAGGGTGATAGATTTTGGACAGATATTTGGGGTAGTTTATTCACTCCGAGAGTAGTCGGGCCTTGGAACAGCCTGCCCGCAACAGTATTAGACTCGCTGACCTTAAGGGCATTGAACATATATATGGATAATAATGGAACGGTGTAGCTGGGCATCAGATTATTTTCACAGGTCGGCACAACATCGAGGGCCGAAGGGCCTGTACTATGCTGTAACGATCTATGTTCTGTGAATGTTACTATCCAATTACAAGTCAAAGCCTTGCTATTGTCCAGGTCTTGCTGCATTTGAACACTGACAGCTTCAGTATCTGAGGAGTCACGAATGGTGCTGAACATCGTGCAGTCGTCAGTGAATATCCCCACTTCTGACCTTGTGATGGAGGGAAGGTCATTTATGAAGCAGTTGAAGATGGTTGGGCCTAGAACGTAATCCTGAGAAACTCCTGTAGAGATGTCCTGGAGCTGAGATGATTAACCTCCCACGAACTCAAACGTCTTCCCTTGTGCTGGGCAAGATTCCAATCAGCGGAGACCTTTCCCCCAGTTCCCATTGACTCCAGTTTTGCTCTTTAATACAATACTTGGTCAAATACTGCCTTGATGGCAAGGTTAGTTACTCTCACCTGCCCTCTGGAATTCAGGTCTTTTATGGACCAATGCTGTAATTAGGTCAGGGAGTTCAGAGGCGGTGGCTGGATCCCAACAATCATCATTTTGATCAGGTTTATTTGCCAGTGCCACTGATAGCACTGTCTACAACTTTTTCCATCACTTTGCCAATTGGCTAGAGTGGCTTTGTCTTGCTTTTGTGTATAGGACATACCTGGGCAATTTTCCACATTGTTGAGAAGATGCCAATGTTGTAGCTATATTGGAACGGCTTGGCTAGGGATGCAGTGAGTCCTGGAGCACAAGTCTTCAGTACTGTTGCTGAAGTGTTGACAGGGCCCAAGATTTTTCCAGTGTCCAGTACCTTGAGCCATTTTGTGATATCACAGGGAGTGTTCCAGGCATGCCCTGGCACTTCTCTTGAACCAGGCTCAATCTGCCAGCTTGATGGTAATGGTAGAATGGGGAAATGTTTTAGATTATGATTGAAGAGAACTTTGCTGCGGATGGTATCCATGAGATGCTATGGGCCCAGTTTCCTGTTGCTCGATCTGATTAAAGCTTATCCCATTTACTTTGGGAGGAGGGTATCCTAACTGCAAAGATGGGAACTTCGTCTCCACAACAACGACTATGCGCTGGTTATGCTGTCATGGATAGATGTATCTGCAGTAGGTAGCTCGATAAAGATGTGATCAAACAGATTATTCCTCCTTGTTGCTTCCTTCACCATCTGCCACATGTGCTATCAAATATGCCTACTGTAAAAAGTCACCAGAGTCCTTCCAGACCTACCGTCTCATTAGGGAGAGATGACTGGTGGTGGTCTAACCTGAGCGTTGCCACTCCTCAGGCGAGGGGAGACGTTGAGAAGGAGAATCTTTCACGATAATCTCAACAGGCGAGGGAATTGAGCTCATACTATTGGCACCCCTCTGCATTGGGAACCAGCCGTCCAGCTAACTGATCCACAATAACAGCAGCATTCATATGGAGTTATTAATTGGGAAGAAAGCTTCATAGAAGCAGAATCAAAATGGTCTGAATGCTGATGCCATTACATTCATGTGTAGAACTGTGGAGTCTTTGAATGTTATGTCTTATCATATTTAGTGCAGAAAGAAGACAGTTGGCAGCATTAGTGAAGATTGTGTTCTCGTCCATCATTCTTAACCATCTGCACCTTTCATCTCTGAAGAATGTGCAAGTCCACTATAGGTAGAGGTATGTGCCAAGACATCTCTAGGGATCTACTCTCTCTTCTCCATTATTAGCTCAGCACTCAGGCTGGGTTTCCCCTGCAACTCTGGCTCCATCAAAATTATTTGGCCAGAGCAGCTTCCAGGGAGTTTCCAACCTTTTAGCTTTGTGCACCTGTAATAAATGTGTCAGAAAAGAATAACCGCACAACTGCTAGAAAGGGTTACCTTTTGAAAGGTTCCATGCGTGTAACTAGATTATGGGAGAAATATCTGAGTTAGTATTAACTGATAATATTCTTTTTAATGCAGAGTTTTGACAATGTAGAAATGCTGCCTTTGCCCTCTGAGACTTTAAGGTCGTTTTTTTTTGTAACATAGCATTTTGCCTGCACGATAATGGACAGGATGTAGCAGTGTGCCATAGCAGTCCAAAAATTGGCAGCGAGTTTGAGAGTGTTGAAGCACAAATATCACGTGTACTGGAGTTGGAAGTTTGGTATTGAGATACAACCACAGTACAGAATGAGATTCCAACAATGTTTTGAGGGCCATGTCCCTGCTCTAACTTGGAGCATCCTGGATTTACCTTGATCAGCAGCATCTTCTCTTCACAATGAGCACTGAAAACAAACTGTGCAACAGTGGCAAGCAGCTATGTTTCACGAAGGATCATGACCATCTTGCACCATTGGATGGAAACACAGGTGGTTACCTATAGTTCAAAGGTAACCAGCCCACAGGTTTGGGATAAAGTGTGGCAAGACCTCCATGAACTCTCTGTGGTCAGGGAGTTGTCAGCTTTATTCCACACTATACCGTAGTCATTAAGTCAACTGAGATAATTGATCCCCATGCATATGATAGGAAAGCAAACCTGTAATTCCTCCAGTAACGAGCAAAGTCGTATCATAACATGTTTTAATTTGTGTTCCTAATAAAATATTTTATGGAATAGTATAAAAATTTAAAAACCGGTTCAATGCAAAGTAACCAAATTGCACAGAGTCCTCTTTTTATTTATTTATTGACTGTTTTACCATGATGACTAAGAGTGATATTGGTCAAAAGTCACACAACACCAGGTTATAGTCCAACAGGTTTATTTGAAAACACAAGTTTTTGCAGTGCTGCCCCATCGCCAGGTGAAGTGAAGAGAGCACCCAGCACAGACTTTATAACCAGAGAGATCAAAAGATCATACAAATGTTGTGAGTGGACTATCGATAGGCCATATAATAGTTCTCGGCAGGTGATCAACAGTATCAGATAGTGCCAGTAAAGTGTCAACAACTAAACAACAAGTGACAGGATGATCTACATTCTGGTTAATTGAGGCATGGAGATCATTACAAAAAAATTAAAACTAAGGTGGTGCTGGAGACATACCAATTGACTGGAATAACATGCTAGGTATAACAGTTGCTTGCAAATCTTGGTAACAATCGGAGTTGCCAATGTAGACCCGGCAGCAATTATGGTCCAACTTGCTGGCGTTTCTGTAGAACTGGGTGCTTTCCACCATCATCTTTTCCCTGCTATTTTAAGGTGCTACATTTGTTGATTCTGAACGTGTCTGCAGTATTTACATATTTGACTACACTAAAAGGGAAGTAATGCTGAAAATATCTCCAGCTCAGAGTCTGGGTGGGGTAATTTGCTTGGTTTGTTTGAGTTTGCCCACTTGAAGCTGTCACAGTTGCCTAAGCAACATCGAATCTGCTTTCACTGACACACAAGATTTGTGTGCTATGCTACATTGGTCCTTATTAAAATGATAATGCAAATGAGCTTGGAAGGGGTTAAGGAGTTCATTGGCACACATTGCTTCCTTCCTAGCTTAGACTAAAGTTTATAGAGTAGTAAAATATGTGTACCGAAAGGAATCCTGTTTACTTGATTTATTTCTGCCAATGTTTGAAAGTATTGAAGCATTTCTGTGAAACCGCTCCACAGGTGCTAGCTCCAGTTTTCACCCAGTTGGCCATTTTGCGCAAGTTTTGAGTCTTTCTGGAAAGTTATTTGGCTGCAGAGACCATTCCAGCTGGAAGCAGCCTTATTCTGACCTGGTGGCAGTGGATAATTCTTCTGAAGAGGATAATTAAGTAATTCTAACAGGATGCCTAGGTGATCGTAAGGTTACAAGATAGCTGTAGATAAGGAAAGCCATTTGGTTCATTTGTTCTCGAGAGATCTGAATCTCAACTGTTTCTAACATCCATGTGTATTTTTTAACAAAATCCAGAACTTTGTAATACTACTGCTTCAGTTTGAGTCCTGTTCCAGAGATGTGTTTGTTTTTCCCCTTTGCAGAGAGGCCACTTTGATCTGCGTCTCACTGTTCTCCAATCCTACCTTGTGCTCAGAAGCCAGCTTCCATTTCATTATTTTCCCTCCATTCTTCTTCACCATTTTGTTTTCTCTGCTCCTCAGGATGTGTTGGATTATAGGAAAAATCTCCTACCTTTATCTGTTCTTCACATGGTAAGACCAATCTTTGGCACTGGAAGAGGCATCGTAGACCACATTTACTTCAAATATGCACATTTTGCAGCAGAAGGTAGAGGACAGGTAAATTACTGAACCCATCACGTCAACCAACCAACCAAACTAGGGATACTGAGGTTGCATACACCACCTCTAAAGACAAAGTCACCGTAGTCCTAGCAGACCACAGGCTGTTCGTGCCTCAGGTGAGGGGAGAGGTTGGGAAGGAATGGTTTTCATGATAACCTCAGTGTACGATTTGAACCCATATTGTTGGCATCACTCTGCATTGCAAACTAGCTATCCAGCTAACTGATTCCCCCCCCACAAGCATATAAAATCTCTACTACTGAGGCCAACCAACATGATACAGACCATGAATGTAAACCGAGCTTTCTTTATTTTTTTAAAGCCAGTTAATTATTCCAATCTGAGGAGGGGGAGGAAAGAAGATAGTCTACAAAGTTTATCGTAATTATTTTGTGTGTGTGTGAAAGCTGTGTCCAATTTTATTAAGAAGAAAGGCTGTTGTTTTGCTGAGCTGAGTTGCAAATTTGACCATAGGAACAGTGTAGAAATGTGGAGGCCCATGACAAACTTCATTTCCCATAATTAGGATCAGATGACCGTTTGTGCAACACTGCGTTTCACAATGTAGCATTAACTGTAGAACATCTCGATGCTTTTAATTCTCGGGGAAGTTCTGTAGCCCTTCTCTCAATTCTGAATTTGGTTTTGTTCCCTCAAACTGCTTGAGCGTCCTCCTTGTTCCCTGGTGGAGGTGCTGCTGCTTAGCTGGTTCATGGTTTAGTTGGCACTTGTTGCCTCTTCGTTGACCAATTGCCATTTGGCAAATCTTCATGCAAGGGGCCTGCTTTGAATGCTGAAAGTCTATTCTGCCCGGGGGCTGGGGAGAGGAATTCTCAGCCTTTTACTGTGTGCTTTTGTGCCACTTTGAGTTTAGGTTCTTTCCAGAACGGTTGAGAAAAAGGCAAATTCACAGACTGTCTTCAGACTTATACTTCCTATTAGCACAATTTGTTATATGTGGAAAGTGAATACATGTAACTCATAGATAATACCAGGCTCTGATTTATAGTTAGAATAGGTAATATATTTATCCTGATGTGTTCAAGTCCATTTGCTCCCTGTGTTTCTTCCAGAAGGTAGCGTTCTAGTGTAGTCTGCTGTAGATTATTCTAGAGCGCAGTGTGTTCAAGCGCAGTCTACAGTGTGGTATTTGTAATCTGTGATATTCAGCTCTGTGACAGCTTCAGGGATCTAACCCCTCTGCACAAAATTCACTACTGAGCTCAATTCTGTCCCTCACCAATGCTTTTCTGTTGAATCCAGAAGTGCTGAATTCTAACTTAACTACTCTAATCTGGTTTTCTTTTTTTGGGTGTGTAATTTCTTGGGACCCTGCTGAGCAAATGTGTTGAGCGGCATTTTGAGATTTGCCATCATCTATTTATGTTGTATGACTCCAAAGGGTTGAAAGGACTCAAATCAATCTTACTAGCACTTTCATGAACACAGATTAACCCAAAGTGCTTTCTGGCCACTGAGTACTATTTGAAGTTGTACATACAGGAAGCCAAGCCAGTCATCACAGAGTAAGATGCCATATGGAGCATGGAGTCATAGAGATGTATAGCATGGATGTTGACCCTTTTGTCCAACTCGTCCACAACAACCAGATATCCTAAATTAATCTAGTCCCATTTGCCAGCGTGTGGCCCATGTCCCTCTATACCCTTCATATTTATGTACCCATCCAGATGCCTTTTAAATGTTGTAATTGTACCAGCCTCCACCACTTCCTCTGGCAGCTCATTCCATACATGTACCACCCTCTGTGTGAAAAAGTTGCCCCTTAGGTCCCTTTTAAATTTTTCCCCTCTCACCCTAAACCTATGCCTCTAGTTCTGGACTCACCCATCCTGGGGAAAAGACCTTGTCTATTCACTCTATCCATGCCACTCTTGATTTTATGAACGTCTATAAGGTCATGCCTCAGCCTCTGAAACTTCAAGAAAAACAGCCTCGGTCTATTCAGCTTCTCCCTGTAACTCAGACCTACAAACCCTGGCAACAGCTTTGTAAAACCTGTCTGAACCCTTTCAAGTTTCACAACATCCTTTCTGTAACAGGGAGAGCAGAAATGCACAAAAGTAACCCAACCAATGTCCTGTACAGCCGCAACATGACTTCCCAACTCTTATACTCAATGCTCTGACCAATAAAGGAAAGCATACTAAATGCCGCCTTCACTATCCTATCTACCTGTGACTCTACTTTCAAGGCACTATGAACCTATACTCCAATGTCTCTTTGTTCAGCAACACTCCTCATGACCTTACCATTAAGTGTATAAGTCTGACTTGCCTTTCCAAATGCAGCACCAATCTAAATTAAACTCCGTCTGCCCACTCCTTGGCCCACAGGTCCATCTGATCAAGGTGCCATTGTATTCTGAGGTAACCTTGGCAGGCCCCTACACCACCAATTTCAGTGTCATCTGGAAACCTACTAACCATACCAACTATGTCATCATACCTGACCTACAAGTGATCAGTTGTGACAGGGAACTCTCGAGTTAGAGCCAAAGACAGTTGTTTTTGCAGCTGGCAATGAGACATCAGAATGGTGTATTGCTTCCCTGGTGCCAGGATCAAGAATATCTCTGAAAGGGTCTATAATATTCTCAATGGGGAGAGGGACCAGCACATAGGAAGAGAAAATGATGAGGTTCTGAGGAGAGAATTCAACAAATTAGGGAGGAATTTAGAAAGGTCCTTGAGGGTGATGTAGGAATAGGAGGATAGAACAGATGAATGTGTGGTGTGCTGGTGTAGGGAAGAAGGGTTCACATTTTTTGGATTATTGGAATCTCTTCTGCGTAAAAGTGACCTGTATAAAAAGATGGATTGCTAGAGCTGCTCGGGAGGATTTAAAGGTGGTGGGTGGAGGGGGGTGGAGTGGTTGCCAGGGAGACAGTGAGAAAAGAGATCAGTTTGACACTTGTGTAGTCGGAAAAGGAGCAAGTGAGCAATGTAATGGTGATCAGATCATCTGTTTTAGTGAACATTAATTGAGAAATAAATTCTGGCCAATGCAACTGTTCTTTTTTCTTCAAAATAGTGCCATGGTATATTTTTAGACCCACACAAACGTGAGAGTTGTGAAGCTTAGGTTTAACATGCCATTTCAGAATCCATTTTGTTTTTTGAGACTGCAGCACATCCTCAGTACTGCTGTTGAAGTGTTCGCTTGGACTATGTTCTCAAACCTCTGGTATAGGAATTGAACCCACAGCCTTCTGACTTAGTTCAAAAAATAGTGTATTACTTATGATTAGATTGGATAACTGGAAATTTAAGTACCTTGAAATCTGTGAGTCACTTCTTTTGAGCTGCAATTTTGACAGTGTTTCACAGAATGGACAGCACTGCGATTCACATCAGCCCGTGTCACTCCAAATAAAACTTCACAACATGGCCACATGCCATAAAATGCAGGATTTAAGTTCTTCTCTAACTCATTACCACCACACAATCCATGTGCCTATCCAAAGCTGCAAACAACTATTTAGTGGAACTGTATTGCCCTGTAATACATTTTCTCCCTTGTTTACAATTGGCAGTGAATTTGACATGTCTAATTTCACATAGAACACAGAGGAAAAAAAAATAACCTTTTAATGACCACCTTGTTGGATTAATGCAGGGGAATGTACAATTGGCAGAAAAATCGGTTTTGGATAATGGTGGAGTTAATTACACTCCACAAAATCACTTCTTCATCATCATTACAGCAAGGAGAAACCCATTGGTATAATGGTGGAACCACTGAGACTCTGCTATGATTCAGTAGCAGGAAAACGTCGCAAACTATTGCTGGTGCAATTTATACAAGCCATCTCCTTTGAATTTTCTGTAATGATGATGATCTATCTTCAGATTATAAAGGAAATAAGCAGCCAGTTTTATAATCACTCTTCATATCAGTGCTGAACATTTCTCGAATTTGGCAGTAATGCATCACGGTTTGATTGTCTTTCGGGCTTAGCTTCTTTGCCTGGTGGTCAACTTATTAATATCATTTTAAATATTACTGTTCATCTCTTTCAAATGTCAAATGTGTAGATTTTTTTTAAACAAATAATAGATCAGAAATAAGTCAGAACCCATATATGTTAGCCTGTAAGCTGACCCTCAGAGGCTTGCATTATCCTTCTAAAACCTATGGTCAACTTATCCGTCAAGTACTGTATATAAGTGAAGTGCTAGCACAAGTGTGCATGATGATATTTTGAAATGTTATCTGCCTCTACTGAACAGTTAGGGGTACCTTTTTAAAATCCTGCACATCTCTCTAACATTGCCCATATCATCTATTTTGTTCCTTAACTCTCAGTTATAAGATAAGAACAGACAAGAAAAATATACACTTGTGGGGTGAAGAATTGAGATGCCTGCTAATACAAGTATAACATGCCATGGCTAGAAAGGAAGTTGACTTAAATACTGAGTAAATACAACAACATGACTTTTAGGGGGTGGGGGTGGAAAAATGGACTTGGCTTATGTGCTGCAATATAAGGTACAAAATCTGTCCTGGTGCCTTGCAGCAATGAAGCCTGACAGTTTATGATAACGAAGTTGTACAGAAAGGTTCCTGCATCAAAGGTGGAATTTACACCAGGAAAAAAGTTGGTTCTTTTGAAAATAATTTCATCAATCATCCGGAGATAAACTTGCATCTCTGAGGAATGGTTGGATTAGACCTGTAATGTAATGTACTTGGATTGTTAATCTTGTTCATTTTCTTTAAATCCCTTGATGATATCTTCACTAACAGAGGTTTGATGTTCAGGCTTATGCATTCTCAGATTTTGTGGAACTTTCCGTATGCTGACTGTATAAATATTTAAAATTATTTTGCAATTCACCATAATTGCATATCTGTTTGGATTGCAAATATTGTTAGTTTTCTTCTATGTTCCTGCACATTATACACATTGAAAACATTGAAAAGGCATTTTTCATGCGCTGTAAATCATCAGTGCTTTTTAAAAAACTTTTGCTGTATCTTCTGGTAACCTGAGGGCCCTCATTATTGAGCATGAGCATCACAACAGAATATGATGTAGAATAAATCTCCTCCAAAATCCATTAGCAATTGATTTCTTTTTTCATTTTCTTCTGGTGGATTGAGGGGTTAGGAAGAATATTTTCATGTAGTAACTGTTCCTTTCCACTGTATGTCAGGATGATGAAGATTGTGTGGAAAACTAAACAGTTTGTTCATAATGCTTTGTGGGCAGCATGGTGGCACAGTGGTTAGCACTACTGCCTCACAGCACCTGAGACCCGGGTTCATTTCCCGCCTCAGGCGACTGACTGTGTGGAGTTTGCACGTTCTCCCCGTGTCTGCGTGGGTTTCCTCCGGGTGCTCCGGTTTCCTCCCACAGTCCAAAGATGTGCAGGTCAGGTGAATTGGCCATGCTAAATTGTCCGTAGTGTTAGGTAAGGGGTAAATGTAGGGGTATGGGTGGGTTGTGCTTCGGCGGGTCGGTGTGGACTTGTTGGGCCAAAATCTAATCTAATGCGGAAAAGTTGCTGACTTGTTTTTAATGTCAATAGGGTTAGCTGCTTCTGCATCCATACTAACTGTTCAAGACCAGAAAAGTTTGGTAGCATGAAACCATTCAAACCTTGCTTTCCATACAATGCCGAAGTAATGTGGGAAATCAGAACCAAAAATTAGGATACTAAAAGGCTCATTACACCTTTTCCTACCACTTGCTACTTCATCCCATGTTGTCTTTAGCTCCCCACCTTTTAAAGAAATATACTTCTCAATTTAAGAATGAACATTTCTCTGTTGGGGATGCTGATTTGTTCTCAAAAATCCTGAATAGTTGATCAGCTTCAAATTTGATACAAAAATGCCGCCTCCTGTGGACAGTCTCAGTCGAGATGTTGTTGTTCCCAATTCTTGTGGGTCAACACTCAAAACAAGTTTGTGGGAATTTCCTTCATCTGCAGTTTCTGTTGAAGCTTGAATGCACTTAGAATAATTGCCAAAAATTGTACCTTAAGTGTTTTAAGGGCTTTCAAGTTTGCCTTGAACTGAGATGCCCCCTAGTGTAGTTAATGTATGTTGAAATGACTCATTGACACTACATCATGTGTATGTGCACTAAGCTCTTTGAGATTCTGGAAAAAAGCGGGCAAGAACGTTTCACAAATTCAGATCCCAATATGAATAAGCTCTGTGCTTAATACAGAATTGTCTTTCTGCCTTTATTAAAGGCCTATAAAATTGAAAATTTTGGGATTTCTAAAGGTGTATTCCAATGGGTTCCTTTATAAAATTTCTTCCAGTGTAACTTGGCACTTTTTTGTTTCATTTATTTTCTTTCTGTTACTCCTTCATGACCTGCATATTGCTCACCGTGCCTCAGATAAAGGTTATCGGGCATCTGCCAAACTCTTGTTAGTGTAATCATATACAAGTGCATCAAAGTATCAGTGATGTTCTGGAACTCTGTCTTCTTACACCCTCCATGGAAGTGTCAGGTCTGTACTTGACCCACCTTCCCTCATGCGTTGGACATAATTGGCACCTCCTGAAGTTTAGAAATATTTTTGCAAATCCATATCTGTCTGCCGCACAGTGCTGCAATAAACCACTCAGTCATTCTGATCAACAAATAAAACTCCTTTTCAAAAATATAAAAATTGGTGGTTCTGCAATTACCTCAAAGTGTTCTTCATTAAGACGTAACAGAACTCTAGAAGATATACTGAACCAGCAAATCATGCAAACGTATTTACACCTCAGGTCAATCGGATTTTGGATCATGCCATTCACATTGCTGGATACTTGATTCTCTGACTTTGGGGAACCTGTTGCGACCAGATTTACTGAAAAGGCTGTCTTGTCTCAGTAACTAAGTTGCCTTACCTTTGGGTACCAGCATCACTAGCCCTAATGTTTGGAGTAAATATTAACCTTTCTTCCTAGTCTTTATTGTGACCAGTGATGTAACAACTCCCAGCTTAATGTATCCTTTATGCTTTACTTTTTCAGATCTAATTCATGATGTTTCAAGAACCTACCTTCTCTGCGAGAGTGTAATCCCACCTCCAGTACAAGAGAAGGTTCTCGACTGTCCACGCATCGTCGTCATATCCTGTGACCTATGTGCAGTTCTGATTAAAAGCCTTCGATGCATGCTTGCTCTCCTTGAAGTCATCAAGACCAACAAGACTGATTTACTTCTGCACACTGACTACCTCCTGAATCTCAAAGCAGTCTTCTTTCCTATAAGCATTGAGAAAGTCTCTTTTACCCTGCTGGAGGCCTTGCTCTGAGAGTCATGGCTGCTGCAGTCCAACAGACTGAGTTGGTGTTCGAATTTGCTAGTAACGGAATGGATGATGCACACCAGGTATGTCCATGTGCTTAATGTACAGCTTACCATCAAGTGTATCACAGAGCAACCACTTTACTCAAAGTTGCTTTGTACTGGATTGATGAATTGCAATGGAGAGCCCGAGTCTTCAGGTGAAATGAAACTAGGTGAAAACAAGTTTCAGATGAGACTATTCAGGGTCTCCCTGAGAGTTTGAGGCTATGACTACATTACAGAAGTAAGGATTAAAAGTACATTTGTTATGTTGCTGATCCTCCGGCACTTGCTTTACTGGCAACTTCATTTGATTTCAACCAAATTACTTCAATTTTCTTTCATCACGTCCAGGCCTCCTATCAGACAATGACAATGTGCGAATTCAGACATGAAAGGCTGCACAATTGGGAAAAAAAAATTCTTCACTATATTGTGACCAAACCTCAGAATTTCACTTTCTCGCCTTAAATAATGACCAACAATGGGCTTTGTGGTGAAGAAATTATTCTTTGTTATTTAAAAAAAACTGATGAAAAGCCAGTGAGCTAGAAGGCTCTCTAAAACCAACTTTGAATATTTGCCATTGACCTTACTGTAATTTTATGAAAGCTGTTTACAAATGAACAAGAAACTTTGTCAGGGGAGGATTACAGGGTGAGAAACGAAGCTAGAGAAGTGAAAACTATTACCATGGCGATAAAGTTAGATGGAGCTTTATCCCAAGATAGCTAGTTCCATTTTAGCAGTGATAGCTTTGTTGCAATGCAATCCCATTCAATTTCTAAAGAGTTCAGTAGAATCTAGTGGCACAGTGCTTACTGGCGAGTACTTTTTCCCTTCCCTCTCTGTGGAGAAACTTCCCTTTCCCTGTACTCTGACTTTCCATCTTTAATGATCCACCCGTGGTTGTAAATTCACAAGATGGGAAAGCAATGGCATAAATGTGTGTTGTGAACATTTGAAATTCACAGTTAAGTGTTTTTGTGTCTCTGGTGTCCTTCACTGATGTCAATCCACTGACGTAGCACTGCACTGTTTCTAACCTAAACAGATGTTTGCATCAACAAAATGTATGCTCCCTCTCCAAAGCCCATGGGCTTGATTTCTAATCAAAATCCCAAGTGATGTATATTTCTTTCTTCAAGACTGTGCACCTGACAAAATTGTCAGTCTCGAAGCACCCTAGTGAATGTCACATGAATCAATTAGACAAAATGATCAAGGCTTGAGGAAGGTGGCTGTTAAAGAGTTTCTATCGCTTTGGACCTAAAGGAAGGATAGCGCTATGATAAATATCACTTAGGTAGGCCTGGAGATGGCGCTGTAGCAGCAGTCAACACTAAGCTGATGTGTTTTCCATGCTGGGGAGTTTGGGAATGCTGGTAACAGGGATTTTAATTGTGGCTTCACTGTGTAGTATAGCTAAACACTCTGATAGATGTTTCATGAACATCTTAACTTCATTCCACTCATCACTAATCTCTGGTAGGAATTAGAGTGCAAGTTCAAATCTTAGTTGGAATTATTATTTGTTATTAATGCCTGCCCTACCTGCACCATCCATCTTACTGGATGTTTGTCACATGCTGAAAACGTGCTCAAACTTCCTGGTGCAGTGGAAGTCTTGCACCAGGCTAGCACTATGAACATTTAGGTTTCAAACTACATTAAGTCTCCCAATAAGCACACTGTTGTTCTTGTCTTCTGCCTACATTGTTTAAATGTTTTTATCTTCAAATGGACAATAATATGACAAAGTTACAACATTAAGTAAAATGAAAATGTACTTCATCAATCTCTGATTGTGTTCACGAAGGGACAAATGTTGACCACACCCAGAACACTTTGCTCCTCCTTGATTTTTGTTTTTATTTTAAAAATGTACTTTATATACATAGTCACTAAAGCAGTTCAGTTCTTCCAGCAGCATATGAAGAAACAAGCAAACATCGGAATTTGTTTGGTATCCCAAATCAGATTTGTCCATGCACTTGAAAGGAATTGGCATTGCATTCAGTAAAAGCCTCCATCATAGCCGACAATCCTACAATTCCAAACAAACCCAAGGCATTTGTTATTCGTACAAGACTATATTTACATATTTTGAGGCACAAGAGGGTCTGATAACTGAACAGACACCATTTAATTTCAGAAATCCTCCTTTATATATTGCCATGAGACCCATCTTAAATCAATACTGACCAGCCGCAAGTGTTGTTATGACAACACAATTTACTTCCATAAACTAATTTTAGCTACAAGTACATTATGCATTCTTTCAAATGTAGTTAGCCTTTGCTCATGTGCATATTTGCTTATAGACATTGCCATTCAGTAATCAAGGAAAGGAAAGAATTAATAATAATAAAATATATTCGCACACTTTTTTCATTTCCATCATTATCATCATTTCTCCCAATAAATGTATGGATAGCCTCCAGTTCACATGTTCATTGATTGTACCTGCTCCTTACTTACTGATCAGAAATACTGAGAGCCAAATCTTGTTTCCCGATTAGCCACATGGAACTAGTAATTAACGTATTGGACAACACGAGTAAGAGATTGAGTCTTTGTTTAACATCTCATGCTCTGATTGAAATGCTGGAGTTAACAGTTTCTCGTCCAATCTCTTGTAGGTTTTGAACTCATAGCCCTCTGATTCAGAAGCAAGAGCACTACTAGATTTAAATTGTTGGGTGTGATGTTTATTCCTCTTGAGGAGAAATATACAATCCATTAACTGCACATCATTTCCTTATAGTAAAGACAAAATCAGCCTATCTTTCTGGACGACATTCTTGTCGGATTGTTAGCTATGATGGAGGCTTTAACTGAATGCAATGCCAATTCCTTTCAAGTGAAGCAAATCATTGTCACCTCATGGGCATTTCAAAAGTAATTTTGAATCTCTCAGCATGAAGAAGTTGAATTAATAACTGTTGTTCAAGGTATTTTGAATATTAGGTAAATGTTTCCTTCAGGGAGTTCACTTTCTGCCCCTTAGTTTTATATCCACTATTCCACAAATCACTTGCGATTTACATTTTCTAACAAGTCTGCTGTGATATTTCATCATGCATCTCTTGAAATTCCTAATGCATAACATCAACTGCACTGCCCTCATCAGTGCTTTTTGATAGCGGATCAAAGAACTCAACAGAGTTGATCATTTGTGATTGGTCGATAACAAATCTGTCAACAATACCTTTCCAAGTTACAATTCATTTTCTTCCAGATTATTGTTTTAAAATTTGCCCCAACCATTAGGTTGGCTGACTCATTTGGTACATTTATCTACCTTTTGTAACAAATGAAACCTTTGCAGCATTTCAGTTATGTTGCATGATGCCAAATTCACTGAAGATTGATGTGGAGACACCAGTGTTGGACTGGGGTATACAAAGTTAAAAATCACACAACACCAGGTTATAGTCCAAAAGATTTGGAAGCACTAGCTTTCAGAGCATTGCTCCTTCATCAGGTGGCTGTGGAGAATAAGACACAGAATTTATAGCAGAAGTTTACAGTGTGATGTAACTGAAATTCTATTTTGAAAAAGACCTGGATTGTTTGTTCAGTCTCTCGTCTTTTAGAATGACCATGTTGGTTTCAGTTCTTTCATATGTAAATCACAAAACATTTTTTGAAAGTTACAAAGTCTCAAGTCTTTTTTGAAAGTCTCAAGTGAATTTAACAATTGGTGTCATGTCAGCCCAGATAATGTATTGAAGGTGTTAGCTTCCCTGTGTGAGGCTGACTGTACCACAATGGCCAGAGTGATTCCAATCGAAAGAACAGACTTACAGAATATTACATGGATTCATGCAGTTTTTGAGCAAAGTAAAATGTAATTCTGCAAGTACAAATTCACCCCACAAACTTACATGTGTATGTGTGCATGTGGGAGTGTGTGTGGGTGGGGTGGGAGGTGTGGAATTGAGTGTCTGGGACAGTGTGTGTGTACGTGAGTGTAAAGGGTATAAATCTGTAAGAGGATGTGTGTGGGAGTGTATGTGTGAGCGTATGAGAGAGGGTCTGTGTGAGTTTGTGTGTGTGTGTGTGTGTGTGTGTGTGTGTATAGTGCAATGGTGGAGTGTGACATGAACCCAAGGTCCCGGTTGAGGCCATTCCCATGGGTACTGAACTTGGCTATCAGCCTCTGCTCGGCCACTTTTCATTGTTGCCTGTCCTGAAGTCCGCCTTGGAGGACAGGCACCCGAAGATTGTGAGATTGTGACTGAAGCTTTCATAGTTTCCACCTTTACTTACCAACCTAGGAAGTACCCATCCACATTGGTTGAAATTTCTTTTTCGAGTGTTGGCTAACTTCTAAGTATCTACTCTTTTATGCATTATTTTTTAATCCAGTTTCTCTCCATCTTCTTCTCTTTCACTGTGATATTAGTGGTGTCCTCAAGTGAAGATGGATACAAAGAACTCATTTAGTGCTTGTGCCTCAAAAACAGATATTTTTTGTCCCTCATTGATTCCATGTTTCCTTAGATAACACTTTTCCCATTTGTGTGTTTATAAAAGACTTTGGACTCCCTTTTATATATTTAACCAGTCCATTCTCATATACTAGCTTTGTCTTTTATTTCCTTTACGAGTTTTCATGTATAGTTTTCTATGTTCAGCTTAATTCTCTGCTGTATTATTTTTGAATGGAAACTATATTTGGGGTAGGAAATGGTGGTGTCATCTATGGAAAGGCTGGATCAAGTCAAACATGACGATGTGTGGGAGGGACACAGGAAATCTGTGAGTGAATTGAAAATGATTATGTAGATTGTATTTTCCGTAAACAACCCTTTGCCTGGTTGTCTCCGTTTCCACAAGGTGTAGCCAAGATTTTAATGTGAAATTAATGCATGATTTGAATGGTGTAGTTATTTATCTGCTGGCCTCACCACTGCAACTGCATTGTACAAACCAACTTTGTCCTTGTCTGGTTCAGTTGTAACCTTTGTACCGAAGCTGAGAATTTGAACTGAGACTTGCACTCTTTAGATCTGCTTCATTTTTCTCTTCCTTTTTGTCAGGGAGCTTGTTAACAGCATCATGTTGAATTTATATAGTGCTTTTAACGTACTGGAAGTGCTTAAAAATCAGAGGGCATTGTGCAGCAGAGATGGGAAATAGTCACAGATGAAAATGAAAATTAATAACTTGTGCTGTTCATTAACCTGAAAAATTGTGTTCTGGGGGAGAGAATTTAAATCCCAATGAATCCAATTTAGTTCCCCTCACTTCCTGACTTCTCGAGGCCTCTCTATCACCTAGAAGGCAGGAGTGTAATAAAATATTTAGCACTTGGTTGAGTGGGTACAAGTGCAACTTCACTGGAAAAATTCAACATCTTAGTGAATAAAGTATACTTGATCAGCACTTGAATTACTAGGCTGAGTCCATCTTTTATGTGTGTGGCTGTAGTGTGTGCACTAGCTACAGAGACTCCAATGTAGGAAAATATGAAGTTAGTCATTTAGGAAGGAAGAACAAAGAACAGTATCATTTACATAGAGAAAAATTGCAGAAAGCTGTAACATAAAGGGACCTATACAGATAACAAGTAAGACTAATGTCATTTACAAAATACCTTGCAAGGACTGTAACAAACACTACATTGGACAAACAGGCAGAAAACTAACCACCAGAATACATGAACATCAACTTGCCACAAGAAGACATGACCCACTCTCACTAGTATCTTTACATACAGATGAAGAAGGACACCATTTTGACTGGGACAACACATTCATCCTAGGACAAGCCAAACGGAGACATGCAGGAGAATTCCTAGAAGCATGGCATTCCAACAGGAACTCTATCAACAAATGCATTTACCGCCCCCCTGAGAAAAAGAACAGGAAATGACATCACAGGAAATGACATCAACAACCCAAGGAAACCTAAACACATAAATAGAAAGTGGGTCACTAATGCCAGTGCTTCACCAGAGGCTTACTGATGATGTTACCTAGTATGGTGATGAAATGTCTGAAAATGAACCGTCCAGCTCAACGAGCAAACTTACACCCATAAAGGGACCTGTAGGTGCAAAAGAAAGCTCGAAAGCAGGTACAGCAGGTTATTAGGAACATTAATGGAATTTGGTCCTAATTTCAAGGGTTTTGGAGTGTAAGAGTAGGGGAAGTCTTACTGCAACTATACAAGGTGTTGGTGAAACCACATTTGGAACACTGTGATCAGTTTTGATCCCCATTTTTAAGGAAAGATCATTTAATTGGAGGCAATTCAGTGAAGATTCATTAAGATGATCCCTCGTATGGAGGGACTGTTTTCTAAGCAAAGGCTAAACCAATTGGTACTCCACTCACTGGAGTTTAGAAGGATGAGAGGTGATCTCATTGAAACATATCTGATTCTTAAGGGGCTTGACAGGGTAAATGCTGAGATGATGTTTCTCTCATGGGACAGTCCAAGATCAGAGGGCATAGTCTCAATAAAGGGGCACCAATTTAAGAGTCAGGTAAGGAGGAATTTCTTTTGAGGGTTATATATCTGTGGAACTCCTTGCCACATAGAACAGTGAGGCCAGTGTCCTGGTGTACATTTAAGGCTGACATAGACTTCTGATCATTGGGAAAGAGCAAGCAAGTTGGTGTGAAAAATGTTGGATCGGCCATTGAAGAGCAGAACAGGCTGAAGGGACAGAGTGGCCTACTTGTGTTCCTATTTCTTCTGGCCTTATAATAATGCACTACAACAACCTGACATGGCTTATTTCTCCTGTTTGGGAAGTGTTATCATTTAGAAAGATGATGCGTGAGGTGGAATAGGAACATTATCACCTTGAGGGGTACTGAGGATCCTACTCTTGTTCCTATGTTGTTGAAGATTGAGTTTAACTTGCCCAGTCTTGAGTAAACCTCAGGGACTGATTAATTACTGGAATTTAGTTTGGTTGCCTATTCTGTTTAAATGAAATGATTACAAATTATACATCACTGGGGAGAAGAGAATTGAGAAAATAATTACTAAACTGGAATGCAAATATAAAAGCAAGATCTAATGGAACTGACCTATATTCTTGCCTTAGAGAACTGCTTTAATGCAAAGCCAGGCTTTTGTTTCAGTCTTGATTGCAGCCTCCTGGCCCAGCTTCATGCTGTTGAATACATTAACAAATAGAATTTCTGGCCAATAAAAAAAAACATTTTTATAATGGTCAGTCTTCAGTACTTCTGAGATAATCTCTTCGGTACTCTGAATCTACTGCTGGCAAAACTGATATGACAGTAAAATTATTGCTTTTAAATTTGCCTTCAACTGAAAAAATGAATCGAGGAATAAAAGAGCAATCCTTTACTATGAATGAGCCAGACTGGGGCACTATCACACTAGAATACTGACTTGCTGCTGTTCAGCACACAGATGGGACAACTTCTAATGGTATATCATGATGATTTGATCTGCAATGCCCACCCACTGCATTGACAATAGCCACTTAAGGGGAAGCTGCCTTGAAACACTAAATTGCAGTGCAAAAACATTCTTATTGACTCTCTCATTTCAGTGGCATTATCAGAAATCAAAATAGGTTTTGCTGCTTGTGATTCTTTCAAAACAACTAAATAAGGGTAGATACATTGATGCAAGAGTTTCAAAAGGCAAAATTACAGAGAGGGTTAGAATTTTGGGTCCTTTACAGTATTGTAAGACACGTCACAGCAGAAGCTGGGAGAGCAGCTGCAATTCAGTGATTGACAACACTCTGTGTCAATAAAGTTGATTGAAACTTCTGCTCAGACTAGGCCTGACTTTGACAAATGTCTGCTGCCCCCTTTCAGGCACTCTGTCATCTTGGCCCTACCTCTGCCAGAGTCACATGTAATTTGGAAGCAAATCAATATGTTTTCATTTTCATTTAGGGTTTCTCTAGTTTGGTTGATGATTTACCTTTCTGTCCCCAAGAAAAGGAGGGTAAACATGGGAACCTTTCTTTGTCATGCTAGTTTTGCTTGCAGTGTTTGAAACATCTAAGTACTCAGATTGGCAGTGACAAGGAGTTACTTATACAGATGCAGTGTAACCCAGGGCTTTGCAACACCGTGTCAATATTTGATAAAATATGCCTGTTTCTGATTGAAACTTTTAAATGGAATACTTTATTACAGAATTTCTTCTAACCATAAAAGTACTCCAGAGCTAATTCTTGCACAAGGTTGTTCCATATAAATAAGACCAAAAGTCATTGGAATTTGAGAGTTGAAATAGATTTTTTTTCTTTTTATTCCATTTCTACATTTCAATTTTATTTAAAAAAAATACACATTGTTTTTCCCAAGAGAGGTTCTGGGAGGTCGACCACTTTCCAAGTCACGGACACCCTGAACGAACAGGATAAGTGTAGCTTGAGGTGAAATAACTTTGTGCAGTTCACTCCAAAATGTCATAATCACAGAAGCACGTCAGAATGAGCATGTCCATTGTCAAGATCAACCATACTGTGACTATTCAGAATGAGATTGCTAATTTAATACCAAATTAGGGGCAGCTTTATGCTTTGGCTACAAAGAAAGCTATTTCACATCGGACCACCACAGGCATCTGTCAGAAAGCACTGCAGTTAGGCTGTATTTACTTTGGTCTCACATGAAAAGCCTTAATACCGTCCAGTGGCTTTCATTTTACTACCTTTTTTTATTCTAAGTAGGATCCATTTACGTGACTTGAATCTACTTTTCAAATTATGGCCTGCACCCATACAGCTCCCCCACAGCCTTTGCTGCAAAGTGCTCATTGTACCTACCAGCTTTTTTCATTTATTTATAGCAAGTGGAACTGTTTTAATGTCGTAGACACCCTCGTCTTAATGAACAAATATTAGGCAAAATTTTCATCAGCTCCATGTTTTGCTGTACATCAGACAGTCCTGTAGTACAGGCAAATGTTTAGAAAACTGCAGAAGAGATAAGTCCAGTAAAAACCAGCTTGAGTTTGAAATGATAAAAGTATTTCACAGCTTTGAGGTGTGGGGAAAAGGCCGAGTTATTTCAGGAAACTGTTGTGATGTGTCTTAATTTCGACATAGAGGAGGAAGAGCTACATGTTAAACAGCTTAGAAGGAATAGATTGGTGAAATGGAGGAAAGCAAGAAAAGGGTGAGAACGTTTTCTTTGGTTACGGGAGATGCCATTTTGTCTCTCAAGCAAACCACTGTTCAATAAGGCCATGACTGATCCGATTGAAGATTTAATTCCATTTTTCTTTGTATCCATTTCTCTTTTCTGTCTCCTATTTGCTTGTAGGTTAAAAATCTGTCTAATATGAACATATTCAATGAGCCAACATCCTCTGACTTCTGAGATAGTCAGTTCCAAAGATCATTCAGTTTTGAAAGAATAAATTTCTCTTCCTCTTTGTCTTAAATGGGAGACTCCTTATTTTGAAACTAATTAAGGATTTCTGTAAGAGAGGGAGCATTCTTTCAGAATCTACTCAGTGAAGACCCCTTATGTTTTAATAATATCCCCTCTTATTCTTCTTATCAGAATTGTATCGGATCAGAAATCAAGAGGTTTCACAGGGATCTGTGCTGGGACTGCAACCGGTTACAATATACGTTACTGACTCTGAGGAAGAAATGATGTACTATGGTCAAAGTTGCAGGTGACACAAAAATAGGTGGAAACACAAGTTACAAGAGAAGTATGAACAGTTTACAGAAAGTTACCAAAAGGTTGGCAAATGGAGTAAAGTTTGGGAAGAATGTGAAGTTGTTCACTTTGGAAGGGAGAACAAAAGACCAGAAACCCTTCCTATTCATATACCCATCCAGATACTTTTTTAAAAGTTGTAATTGCACCCATTTCCACCACTTCCTCTGGCAGATAATTCTATTCATGCACTACCCTCAGAGTGGAAAAGGTTACCCCTTAGGTCCCTTTTTAATCTTTCCCCTCTCACCTTATATCTATGCCCTCCTGTTTTAGACTCCCCTACCCTAGAAAATAGACTTGCCTCTTCAAACGTAGGCCTGACCGGGTAAGGATCACAAATTTCCTTCCTTAAAGGACATTGTGATTATGGTTATCTCCACTGAGACTAGTTTGACATTACAGATATATTAATTGAATTTAAATTCCACCAGCTCCTGTGCTTGGATTTGAACCTGTGTTCTTAGAATAGTAGCCTCTGTGGATATTTATCCAATGACACTAACCCATGCCACAATCTTGCCTTGATTGTTATGATATTCATTCTGATACTTCCTGCAATAAAAGCAGTAAAGTTGAGTAGTTTTAGTTTGAACGTTGCCTTAGTGTGATTAGGCTGCCCGATGTCCTAACCTAAGATTTGACCTCCAGTCAGCATTGAGGGCAGACTATCATTATTGCACTACTGTTTGTTAGAACTTGTGTGCAAATAGGCTGCTATGGTCTTCCACTACAACAGTAACTTCACTTTAAAAAAATACATTTACACAAGCTTTAAAGTGCTTGGAATAACTTGAGATTATGAAATCTCAATTCTACTTGAATTCGAAGCTTTTCTTTCTTTCACATTATGCAAGATGCCAGGCTGTAGTACACCACACTTGTCATCAGCATTCATCATGCAACTTCATGTTCAGACTGGAAGGCCAAACATGAATGACAGGAGAATTAATAATGGGAAATAAAGAAATGAAAGAGAAACTAAGTAAGTGTTTTGTGTCTCTCCTCAAAGAGGAAGACATTTCTCTTAAATAATTGAGATCCAAGGATCCAGTGAGAGTGAGGAGATAAAGGAATTTCATAAAGAAAAGCATATTGGAGAAATTAATGGAACTGAAAGTTGAGAAGTTCCCAGGACTTGATCTTCACCTTAGTATATTAAAAGAGAAAACTACAAAGATGGTAGATGCATTGGTGATCCTTTTTCAAAGGTTTTTTCGTTCTTCAATAGTACATACAATTTGGAAGTTTGCAAATATAACGCCAATATTTAAGAAAGGAGGGAGAGCGAAACTGGGGATAACAGACTTGTTAGCTTGATATCAATATTCAAGAAAACACTTGAATTTATTTCAAAGCTATGATTGCTAGACTCTTAGAAAATATTTGTCTAATTGAACAGAGCTGACATGGAGTTTTGAAATGAAAACTGTATTCAGCAAACCTGTTGGAGTTTTTTTTGGAGGAGGTTAAGAGCAGAGCCATCAAGGGGGAACAGGGGGATATGGTGTATTTGGATTTTCAGAAGGCATTTGATAAAACATCCCAGGATGTTAGGAATTAAAATTTAAGTTGCTGGAAAAGTGCAGCAGGTCAGGCAGCATCCAAGGAGCAGGAGAATCGAAGAAGGGCTCATGCCTGAAACATCGATTCTCCTGCTCCTTGGATGCTGCCTGACCTGCTGCGCTTTTCCAGCAACACATTTTCAGCTCTGATCTCCAGCATCTGCAGGCCTCACTTTCTCCAATAAAATTTAAGTGCATTGGATTGGCAGTAATGCACTGGCATGCATTGGTGATTGGTTAACAGGCAGAAACTACAGAGTAGGAAGGCAAAAGGTACGTGCGCCTTTATTGCAAGAGTTTTTGAGTAGAGGAGCAAAGAAATCTTACTTCAATTGTAGAGAAACGCACCCGGAGTGTTGTGTGCAGCTCTGATACCATTGTCTCAGGAAGGATATACTTGCCATAGCGGGTGTGCAGCAGAGATTATCCAGACAGATTCTTGGGATTGTGTATAAGGAGAGATTTGCAAGACTTGGCCTTCATCATCTGGAGTTTAGAAGAAAGAATGGAAATCTCAGCGGATCTTCCAATAGGTTGGACCTAAGGGCCTGTTTCAGTGCTGTATGACTCTATAAACAGATGCAAAAAAAGATGTTTTCCCCTGGAATAGAGTCTAGAACCATGGCTACGATTACAGATTAAAAAGCGCAAGCCATTTAGGACTGAAATGAGGAGAGATGTCTTCACTCAGAGGGTATTGAATCTTTGGAATTCTCTATCCCGGGGGCAACGGAACCTCAATGATTGAGTAAAGTACACTAATGTCATCAAGGAATATGGTGATAGTGTAGGACTATGTCTTTGAGACAGATACTCAACTGTAACCTAGAATGGCAAAACAAGTTCAAGAGGCTGAATGGCCTACCCTCCAATGTCTGAGAATGGCAAAAAAAAGCAATAGGAGCATTGTTCAGCAAGTGACAGTCAAGTAAGATATTCTAAATAAATCAGAATTGGTTTCCTTTTGAGAAGATATCTTGCAGTTTCTTTTTTTAAAATTTCGAAGTCCTCTACAGCTAACCCTAACATTTGCTGAAAATAATGTGAAGTGACACCTGGAATGACACACTGTATATATTTTGAGATGTGTCAGTTGAGTCGAGGCGATTGGCATATCACAGTCATTTTTGGAGCCCTTCATCACCCAGTTGGGGGCGGAATTAGTTAGTGTTTCAATGCTGAACCACACAATTAAGTAATCACTTTTAATAGCAATGTGTGTTTTGTTATACTAAGATCACATGTTAAAAGGTGGAGTAGAGTTTGAACCAAATTTCAGGTTGAGCAGCTTTAGATAATTAAAACCTTAATTGTACAAAGTGCAGCTTCAAAAAAACAATATGTTGATATTCTCAGTTTAAAATGCATTCCATGCAGGTGATCTGTAAAGGTGGCAGCTGCAGCCCCTTGTGATGTGGTTCTGTCTCTATCCGTTTTATCTGTTGAATGTCTCCTGTTTCTTTTTATCTCCAGCTTGAAGACCCTTTGTCATTCCCTGCTGTGATTGTGGAACAAGTGCCAAACACTGACTTGTTCTATTCCAGCCTGGATTGTGATGAGGTTTCCACCCGAATGATGGATGATGCATCTTTGGATGTTGTCGAAGAACAAATAATAGAGGACAACATTGGTCTTTCAGGTGGGTATCTTGTAAGAGTAATAGTTTTGATTTTCATTGAGGAAAGGCAACAGTGGCATCATACAGGAGACTATTTATGGCAATTCATCACCAGTTAGAGAAAGTGAGTTTTAAATTTCTGCTCAATGATAATACTTTTGCCTCTGAGCCAGAAGGTTGGGATTTCAATGCCCCACTTTAGCACATAAACATCAGTATATTTTCCAAGTGGATATTCCAGTATGAGTACTAGAGTAGGGCCTCCTTCTGAAATGAGATTAGACCAAGGGCCCTGTCAACATACTCAGAGATCATACGATATCCCATTGTACCATATTTTAAGAAAGTGAGTGCCTGAGCAATATTTCTGCCAGCATCTGTTAATTATCTATTCATCATCTCAATGCTATTTGTGAGAGCTTGGTCAGTGATGACTGGTGGCACCCATTCCTATATTACAGCAACAAACTACATTAAGAAAGTACCTAATTGGTTGGAAAGCTCTTTGAAATATCCTTTTAAATAGGAAAGGCATATTATAAATATTTCTTTCTATTATCTTTGCAAGCCTTCCTCCCCTACTCAGAATCATATCTCCTGCATCCCTCTCATCTTCCCTGTTTGACAATTGAGTCCCTTCACCTCATCTGGAGTTCTCCCTGCTCAACTAGAAGCGAAGCATGTAATTCTGGCCGACAACATTGGAAGATGGAGTGAATTCTCGGTTAGCATGCAGGATAAACCAGACTTCTGTATCTCCCTGTGCTACTTACTGTCCCCTGCCCCGAGTCCCTGTCAAACCAGAAACCTACCAATGCATCAGAATCTTAACAATCACTACCACTGACATTTTCCACATTTATCGGCCAACTAGATCAGACAAATTACTCTGCCTGTGGGTGATTTTCATTGAATTTGATTAGAAAGGCATAAAAAATGCACTGATTCGCTTGGGTAGGCATTGTCAAAATGTTTTTGTTTCTCTCGATTGGTTGTATGAAAATTTGTTTCCATGTAGTCAGATGCAGCTGGTCACTCTAATCAAATAGATTTGTAATGATCATAAAGTGCATGACTGAAGTGAGGAGGACAGAGATTTCATACCTGTAGCAAGCATAGGTAGTCATGTGCTGCATTCTGCCGCCTTATCACTGTTATAGTACCTGCTGTCAATTGTAGTCAAGTTGCCTTAACATAAAGGTACCTACTTCAATCGGGGAGGACACTATAAATGAATCCCTTAATAATTGGGACTTTGAGCTCAGATAATCTTTTAAGAATATATTATGATCATAGTCGGCATGGCCAAAATGGCTCCCCTCTGAGCTGTATTATTCCTACGGCTCTGTGTAGGGATAAGATTATAACTTGTGCAAGGTAAATTTAAGAATGATATAAAGAGGTTCCTCTGTATTAACATATGGGCCCAGATTTTTCTGGGTTGGAACATCTTAATTTTCATTTATCATAGGGGGAGCTATGTTCAAAAAGTCCTAACCATGTGCCTTGACCCCTATATCCTCCACACCCACCCAATGCTATTTCAAGTCCATTTATTCAGTAAGCATTATGTATACAGCCAATGAGCCAAATAGTGGCAAGTGCCAAACTGCTGAGAATCACAAAAAAAAAAACTCATTCAGAAATGTCCTTTGGAGGAAAAGAATTGCTGTTCCTATGATACTATGAAAGTATCAATCAAACAGACAATTAAAGTGTCAGTACCAGGTCAAAAGCTTCACCCTTTTAATCTTGTCCAAATGAACATTACCAAGAGTGATTATCAAAAGAAAGTTTATCGTAACCAATTGCATTAAGCTATCAAAGTCAACAATTCACATTACTCCTTTACTTGATCTGGGCTCTTGGGTGAACATACACAATGAGGACAAATAGTCTAATCAGTCCATGTCAGCACTCTCCACCAACACCTCGTGGCCATTTCGGATGTACTACAATGGTCAACAGGCTAGACTCTGATAGGAGGAACCGAAGAGAGCTTCAGGTCAGTACAAAACTGGAGCCAAAATTGTATATAACTGGCCATTCTGAATTGAGGTGAGCATGCTGAGTTAGGAAATTTCCTAACTTGAGTTACCTGCCTCAATAGACTTTTGGCTAGGCAGGCAAAGGCCATTGCCAAAGCATTGGAATAATGTAAACTATTATACGTCATGATGATGGAGTCAGTAGGTTTTATTTCAATGATTGTACAAAAGTGACCTTCCTCCTATGTATTTGCAATCATAATTTAGTTAATGATTTCTACATACAATTATGTGTATGTTATGGAAGTCAGTGTTTGGATCCTGACTGCACCCCATCAGTAATTTAAGATTTGTTCTGTCTCATGTGATTAGGTTTGAATTAGTACAGGGCATTGTTCATCATGTCTCAAGTGAGGAAGATGTTCAGAAGGAGAGCCTTTCATGGTAATCTCAGCCAGTGCAGGATTTGAACCCATGCAATTGTCTTCAGGCTAATTTTTAATTCATAGGTGAATATTGGATTAATTCAGCTACCCACAAACAGTTGTGAAAAACCTCCCTGAAAAGCAGTTTTAAGGATGTTACACATAAAGGGGACTTTATGTAAATCTATGTTGATTGCAAGTTTTTTTTCTTCCCCTTGTCACAATTTATTTGGATTGGATCCGCTGTCAAAACTATTGTTCATGTGTCTACAGAAAAATGATTTGAACTTCATGTAGAGTTCACTTTATTTCAAAATGAAAATTAACTTTCAGATTCAGGGATTGTGCTCTACAATAAGTCAAGTCTAAGAAGCAATGACATTAAAAACAGCAGTTCCTAAATGAACAGCAAGACAACTGATCTTCAGGGAATACACAGTTACCATCAAACAAAGCTAGTATATTTATCATGTACAAAATATTCCACCAATATAACATGAAGGTCATTTTTGTAATCATATCAAGACAAGCTTTTCAAATTAGTGTAGGATATCTTTACTGTGAGCAGCACTAACATAATAAAACATCATCTGATTACTTTGTTCATTGAGTAGCTTTCAACATTCATTCCATAAGCTAAGTGGCATCATTGGAATCATGGAATAGTTGAGCACAGAAGGAGTCTATCCAGTTAATTGAATCTGTGCCAGCTCTTTCTAAGAGCAATCCAGTTAGTCTCACTCACCAGCTCCCTGTGGTTTCTAGTGTATGGGCGAACTATAGGCCAAGACATCAGGGAAATCTTATTTTTCTTCAAATCATCTCAACAGAGCTTTTACGTATACCTGAGCAGGCAGACAGTGCCTAGGTGTAAGTCTGTATTCGAATTAATATTTCTCCAACAGTGTACTATTTCCTCTGAAGGTACTGACATGTCAACTTAGGGTTCAAACTTAGTCATCTTTCTTCTCCTTCTGAACTTCTAAGTAGAGTCATAGAGTCCTATAGCATGGAAACAGGCCCTTTGGCCCAAACTGGTCCATCCATGCTAACCCCATTTTCCTACACTTCCTTCTGAATGTTTCCTATCCATGTATTAGCCCAAATGCCTTTTAAATATTGTTAATGTACCCGCCTTGACCACTTCCGCTGGCAGCTCATTCCATATGCATACTACCCTCCTGTTTTTAAAACAAAATTGCTCCTCAGGATCCCTTTTATTCTTTCCCCTCTAACCTTAAACTAATGCCCTCTGGTTCTCAATTCCCCAACCCTCGAAAAAAAAAGTGCATTAATTGTATCCATAATGGGCCCAGTGATCTTACACACTTCTGTAAGATTTCTCCCCCACCCACCCACGTCTCTTCCGGTCTAAAAGAAAAGTCCTAGCTTGTCCAACCTCTGCCTGTAATTCAGACCCTTGAGTCCTGGCAACATCCTTGTAAATTTCTTCTGCACTCTTTCCAGTTTAGTAACATCCTTCTTGTAGCAAGGTGACCAAAACTAAACTCAGTACTTCCAGTGATGCCTCACCAATATCCTGGAAAACTGCAAACTTCCAAACTTCTGTACTCAGTGCCCTAACTGACGAAGGCCAGTGTGCCAGACAGACCTGCTCAACTTTCCCAGCAACTTGTTAAAATACAAGTCAGAACTACAAAATAAAACTCCAATCCCAAAGTATACTCTGTAGTTCAGTTCAGTCTATAGGGCAGCACGGTAGCTCAGTGGTGAGCACTGCTGCCTCAGAGTGCAATGGACCTGGGTTCGATTCCAGCCTCGGGCGACTGTCTGTGTGGAGTTTGCACATTCTCCCAGTGTCTGCGTGGGTTTCCTCCCACAATCCGAAGGTATGCGGGTTAGGTGAATTGACCACAGTGTTCAGGTATGTGTAGGTTAGATGCATTAGTCAGGGTAAATGTAGTCTAATTGGGTAGGGGAATGGGTCTGGATGGGTTTGGCTTTGGAGGGTTGGAGTGGACTTGTTGGGCAAATGGCCAGTTTCCACACTGTAGGGATTCTATATGTAAACTGACATTATCATTGTTCCAGGATACAACCAATCTGATCACTTTACTACTTCTGTCACATAATCATAAAGGTGAATAAGCAAGAATTACTGTATAGGTGACTTGGAATTGAAAACCTATGGCAGGAACCCAATGTAACCTTTATAACTGGGCCCATTATTTCTATATGCTTGAGTGCAAATAAAAAAGCATGTACATCTGGACTCAGACCTGAATAGGTGATGGCTTGCATAGTGAATCTTTAGTATCAAACAGCTTTTCAGAGAAGTGTGCAGTAGAGGTCAATGTGATTTCAACAAGAAGGACAAGAAAACTGGAGGGTATGTTACCATGGACCATTCACGCTGTTGACAAGAGGCTGTAATCTCCTTTTCTGATTGAAGGCGTATGTCTGTTTGGTTGTGTATGTTTATGGGTATGCATGAGGTTAATCAAGTATTTAATAACACAAGAGAAAAAGGAGCAGCAGAATCATTGTGTTAAATACAACCAATTCAACTATTGGTTCACATCAGATCATACAAAGATCAGCCTTCGTGCTCTGTCATATAATCAATCCAGTGAAGTGCTTCGGCTGCTGCTCCCTCACCACAGCTGACTGCACAGGTTGATGAAGACAAAGTGCAGCTTATTGAGATAACCCATGTTTTCAGGAACCAGTGAAGGAAGAGAGGAACTGTAAAATGCCAGCACTAACAGGCTTTGAAATTTCATTTTGATTTTCAAATTGTGTGTTTACTGACAATAAAAAGAGTACCCTCGCTAACTTGCTTCCTTTCCTCCACCTAACAGACTCCTCTGTCCCACTGGAGAAAATACTGGTATGTTTCATGGGTACTAGCAGTCCTCCTGTGTGTGTATCAGTTGGAATTGGTAACTGGAGTAGGCCATTCACCCCACAGATCTGCTTCATAATTCAGTATGATCTTGGTGATTGGAGCCTCTACTCCACTTTTCTATTTATTCCCAAAATCATTTGAATCCCTTGTTTGACAAGAATCCATTTACCTCAGCCTTAAAAATAACTCAGCTTTTCATGTCTAGCAAAAACAAGAGTTCCATAACCCCTCGACCCTCTAAGAGAAAACTCTAGTATTGGAACTGTGAGCATATCTGGACATCACATCTAAGGAATGGTAAATTAACCTTGAAGGGAGTACAATGTCCAAGAATAATACCTGGACTTCAGGGGTTAAGTTATAAGGAGAGTTACTACAAGGTGGGCCTGTTTTTTCTAGAATTTAGAAGGTTAAGGAGTGATCTGATCAAAGTCTTCAAGATATTAACAGGAAAAGACAAGGTAAAGATAAACTATATCCATTGGTGAAGATTCTAGAACTAGGGAGCATAGTGTGAGAAGTTGGGCTAGACCATTCAGGAGAGATGTTAAGAAGCACATCTGCACACAAAGGGTGGTAGATGTTTGTAACAAAAACAGAAATTGCTGGAGAAATTCAGCTAGTCTGGCAGCCTCTGTGGATACAAAACAGAAGGAAGGTCGAGTTGAGTAACTGCTCAGAATTTGAAGCCAAGAGAGACTATTAGATGATACATATTTATTATGTTTGAACTGTCAGTTTATCCATTTAGTTGTGAATGCTGTGCACATTCAGATACAGAGCCTTTAGTTCTGTCATTTTACTATTTTGCAAGCTCCTCAAATTATCTGCGGGCATACCCTTACACTTGTATTGTCTGTCCTTTGCTGCTATCCTCTGCTCAACATTTGTTATTACTACCTTACTCAATTATCTTGTCCGCTCTTATCATATCTTCCCTCACTTGATATCTCATGCCCATTATTTATGTAAAGTCCAGTGTGGTTTAGATGAAGATAGTCCCCGAGAACATAGCTCACACTTTTGTTGGTGTTCATTAGTCAAAACCCATTTATTTCACACAAATGATCGAGGCAGGCATTTAACTCTTTACCTATGAATTATTCATTTACCCTATTTTTCCTTTCTTGTGGCTCAAGTAACAATCCAGAGATTAAGGCATTTTCATGTTTTGGTTTTTAATTCAGGGCAGTGGTCAGTCAGTTTTGACAATCTTCCTCGTCTCAGCAGGATGCAAAAGATCCCTTTGTAGAATGTGAAGAAGAGCGGGGGAATTCCCCTGGTGTCCTGGGCAACACTTAACCAGCCAATATCATTAATGTATATCATCTGACCATGAAACTTATTGCTGTTTCTGCCAGCCTGCCATATATTTCCCTGTGTTGCAATAATGATTACACATTAAAATTACTTACCTGGCTGTAAATTGCTTTGGGATGCTTGAGCTCTTGAAAGACCCTATATGAGTGCAAATTCTTTCCTTTGAATGTTGACTGCTTCTCTGGTTGTGATTTGTGTAGATTGTAAATGTTGTTTAGCAGGCTGACCTGTTGAAAGTTGTGTACATACCTTAGAATACATACAACCTTAGGTTGTTTAGTATGTCATGAGTGACAAATTATTATTGTCAACTGTTGCATTCCTCTGTCCATTGGATTTAACATCTATCCAGCAACTCTCTGTTGGGATTAAGCCTGTGTTACTCAATGCATAAGCATATTCTTTTATCTCCTATGCTTTATATTTAAATGTTGGACATAGGCAGGTCGTACAGCCAACAGGCTGCTACATTCATCAGTCTCCATAGTTCTCCTATAATCACTTTCTTTAACTTCTAATCTAGCTCACCACCCCCAGACTAAAACATTGTAAGTGTAGGCAGCCATTTTTAAAGTTCAGATTCTCTGCACACATGACACTGGAGCTGAAATCCCAGCCTAACAATACAGTGTTCGACTAGAGTCATAGAGTCACACAGCGTGGAAACAGACCCTTCAGTTCAACTAGTCTATGCTGACTGTGTTCTCAAACTAAACTAGTACCTCCTGCCTGTGTTTGACCCATATCCCTTCAAAGCTTTCCTATTCATGTACTTATCCAAATATCTTTTAAACGTTGTACTGCATCTGCATCTACCACTTTCTCTGGAAATTCATTCTACACATGAACCACTTTTTAAAAAAAAGTTGCCCCTCATTCTTTTTAAATCTTTCTCCTCTTCCCTTAAAAATTATGCCCTCTCGTTTTGAACCGTCCTTGCTCTCGCTCTCGCTCTTACCCTTCGGGAAAAGACCTTTGCTATTCATCTTGTCTATGCCCTCACGATTTTATAAACCTCCATAAGTTCACCCTTCAACCTTCTACCCTCCAGTGAAAAAAGGTCCCAGCCCATCCAGCCTATTTTTATAATTGAAATCTCCATTACTGGCAACATCCTGGGAAATCTTTTCTGAACTCTGTCCAGTTTAATAACATCCTTTCAATAACCGAGTGACGAAAACTCCACATGCTACTCCAGATGTGGCCTTACCAACATTCTGTACAAGGTCAACATGACATCCCCAACTCCTATATTCAAAGGTCTGAGCAATGAAAGCTAGCATGCTAAATGCCTTCTTAACCACGCTACCTACCCATGATGCAAATTTCAAAGAGTTATGTAGCTGAACACTCTGGTCCACAACACCTACTTAGGGCCCAACCACTAACTGTACAAGTCCTTCCCTTGATTGTTTTACGAAAATGCGAAACCAAATTAAACTCCATCTAGCACTCCTCAGCTGATTGACCCAATTGATCAAGATCTCCTTGCAATCTCAGATAAACCTTTTTCATTGTCCACTATATGACCAATTTCAGTGTCACCTGAAAGCTTACTTATCATGTCTCCTATATTCTCACCCAAATCATTTCTATAAATGACAAAGAAAAGTTGACCCAGTACGGATCCCTGTGGAACACCACTGGTCACAGGCATCCTCAAGAAAACAACCCTCTTTCCCATTGTAAAGCCAATTTTGTATCCAATTGGCAAGCTCACCCTAAATCCCATGTAATCTAACTTTACTAATTAGTCTACCATGCAGAACCTTGTCAAAGACTTTAAAGTCCAAGTACAGAGGGACCTTGATTATCCGAAGGACACGGACAGGAAGTATTTTGTTCAGTTAATCGAATTCTGGGTAATTGAATGCTGGATAACATTCCTGATGAAGGGCTCTTGCCCGAAATGTCGGTTTTCCTGCTCCTTGGATGCTGTCTGACCTGCTGTGCTTTTCCAGCACCGCTCTAATCTAAACTCTGGTTTCAGCATCTACAGTCCTCACTTTTGCCCTGCCGGATAACATTGTTTACCCAAGCACCGGGATCTTACGAGCTTGCTGGATGATCTGATATTCGAATAATCGAGGTTCTTCTGTAAACAACATCTACCACTTTGTTCTCAATCTTTTTGGTTACTTCCTCAAAAAACTCAGTCAAGTTTGTGAGACACTACTTCCCTCACACATAACCACATAAACTTTGTCAGAGGTACCATCTTTTAGGTAAGAAGTTAATCCAAGGCACCATCTGTCTCTGGAATAGTAAATTCTCCCACAGTGCTATGTTGAAAATGAGGCAGAAGTTCCCTCAGCCAACATTTGACTTCTCAGACGAGAACATCACGAAATGTTAGCTGGGCTTGCACCTTACAGTTTTGCTGTATGCAGGTTAGCTGCCATATTTCTCTCCAAGCCAATAATGACTACCTTCAAAAGTAATCCACTAACTATGAAAAGCTTCCTAAGTGCATAGAATGAAAATATAAATGCAACATTTTATCCTGTACCAAGTTTCTCACCAGTTACACACTGCATAACATAATTAAATCAAAATGTTATTTTTTTCCCTTTTCCATCCTATATTTAATACTTTCTGTGGAGGTACATACTTGTGAGTATAACAGCTCCGGATCCTCGTTCAGGAGGTGAAACTAGTTGATTTTCACAATATAAATATTCATCAAGCATTAATAAATTTGAGTGAAGTTGGTTTGCTGTTCTGATTTTGATTTGTTTCTGGAGACTAGAAAAACAGTTTTTCCATGCAATATTATTATTTCTGTTCTGAGTGGAATACCGTGGGACCGCTTTGTAAAATGTTTACGATTGGTGAAGAGTTATCAATCAGATTGTTAATGAATGCTGCTGGAATCTATGATCTATTGGCAGTACCTACAATGTCCACCACAGGCCAAAGAGAAACAGGTCTTGGTTAGGCCATCTTTCAAACTGAAGACATTATTTGTACCCAGTATTACAATGCAGGTTGTCTCTTTACCCTATCCCTTCCTGATTTGATTGTTTAATAAACATCCTGTAAGCGGGCAAACAAGCCATCTAAATTTATTTTAGTGCTTATCGTCGTGTGAGAAGGTCAGGCTCATGGTCTGGGGGATTCTGAATTGTTGCAATAAGGGAGAACCTGAGAGTCCAGGATTGTTTTCTATCTGAACCTTTTCTCTCCCATAGTCATTCTATGCATTGTAATGAGCTTCAACATATTGCTATTCAAACAATGTCTTATAACAGAGGTGTCTTGAAAGAACTCTGTTTCCAGTTCCTTTTCAGGAGAGAAATATTGTCATGTGGAATTTATCAGAATTCAGACAAAGGTCAAACTGTTACTCGTATGTCAATGATAATGGTTACAGTGGAGTACTGTGATGCTTAATGCATATTATATGGCAGGGAAAATGAGTTTAATCAGCTGCTGATTTATGTAAGGCTTTATTTAGATTATTTTAAAGTGGGACAGTACCAATACATGCAACTAGATACTCTCATTTGAGGGTGTTTGTTTAAATTGATGATAATTTGATTTATTGTCACTTGTTCATTCCAGAATGAGCACCAACCGTAAAATACAGCGAAAAGCTGTTGTAGATGACTGAGATGTTAATTCTGTTTCTTTCCCGACAGCTGCTGTAAGACCTACTGAGTTTCTGCAGCATCTTCAGTGTATCTTTAAGAATTCCAGCAGCCGCAGTAACAGGGTCTGTGCTTTCTGTATTTGCACTACTAAAACACACGACAGGCAGTGTTTTCACAGTGTTCAGAGAGAGGGAGGAAAATCCAATTTCACAGCAAGTTAGTGGGGTGGGTGTTGGAGAGCCAGCAGAAGATTGACTGAACTGAGAAGCAGCTGAAATAGATCCTGAAGCATCAGCTCTTGTGGCTTTTGTCTTGGCCAATGTGGGCTGGTGATCTGCCCAGTATTCCCAGCACGTTGCAGTTCTGACTGTACTTAAACCATCACAGTCCAACTGGTGCAAGAGATCCAGTTAGGTCTTAGCCCCCATCCCCCCTCAAGTCCCGGACCTGCCTGTCAGGCAGGCTGGCATATCTCACCATGAGAGAATTTCAAATTGTGAAACCTCTCTACCTTGGCCTCTGGCCTTGCAGGATCTGCATGGGATCTTTGTGTATAATACTGCTGGGTAAAGCGTGGTGATTGGAGGTGGGGGGAACAGCTGAATACAGCTGTACACGTACTTCTAAATACTTCATAAAGACCGGAAGAACTGCCGGATGCTGTAAATCAGAAACCAACTTGCTGGGAAAGCCTAGCAGGTCTGGCAGCATCTGTGAGGAGAGACATTGACTCCCAGATTCCTCTCCTTCACAGATGCTGCCAGACTTGCTAGGTCTTTCCAGCAACCTCCGTTTTGTTTATTTTCTTGATTCCAAACACCCTTTTGTGTGTGTGTGTGTGTGTGTGTGCAGTCCTGAGCTGCTGGAATGAAGCAGGATCTCATTTCACTGAGATGCCTTCAGGAATTAAACACGGAGAAGGGGTTTGTTTGGGGGAGGGAAGCTTACCGTGTTCCAAGCCGGCACTGAGTTGCATGCAGCAAGCCCGGAGAGATCTGAGACCCACCGATCACCCGCCCTCTCTCATTTTTGGGAGAGAGTGAGAGGTGGAGGTGCGAGCACGGCGCCTGCGTCCTGGAACACCATCCCGGAAGAAGCTGGAAGTTTTGGGGATGAAGTTCGATACAGTCCCGCGGTGATCCAACGTTTCCGGCTTTGGGAGAAACAGGGGGAAGGGGGTGGGTGGGTTAGTCGAGAAGGGTTGGGTGGGGGAACCTGTCGCCTGGAAAGCCCGGCGAGAGAGACCCCCCCCCCCCCCTCCACACGGAGGACGCCACGTAACTTCCATGGACGAGCCTTTGCAAAGCAGACGTGGTCCCGTCAGCAAGAAACCAGCGGATTTCCATCTCCATATGGCTTTCCCCGTTTACCAGGACATCAGAACGCCGCTGGATTTGTTAATCCGGGCAGGTAAACCCCAGGGTTTTTTTGGGGGGGCGGGGGTGGAAGAGAGAGAGAAAAGAGAGGGGGAATGGGAGAGGAGAAGATTGCATCTCTTTCTCTCCATCCCCCTCCCTCCCACAACCCTGCTCCAAGTTCAGGAAAACATCGCAAAAGTTTGTGAAAGTGCGCGTATGGGTTTTTGTTTTGGGGGGCGGGATCAGTGTTTGCGGATTGAGGTGGTAGGAGGTGAAGCTGGAGGATTTGAGATAGCCATAAAAGCTTTACTGTGTCGGGGGTGGGGGGGGGGGGGGGGGAGGCGAGTGCAATTGGGATGCAAAGTAGCGGATGGAGTTGGGTGGGGGCGGTGGGTATTCTCTTTGAAGACCTAACAGATGGCAGCATCCCAGCATTTTGGTTCTGTTTGACTGCAAAAATCTCAGCATGTTTATAAAAGTTTTACAAAATTTAAGGAGTAATTCTTAAATTGCTTGGAAAATAATACATTTTTCTTGTGCTCATCAAGATAATTCATAAGGACATCAATTCATGTGGAAAACCCCTTGTCTCCTTTTTTTCAGCAATATTCAAGTTTTGCTTGCAGTTTCAGGTGGTCTTGTCAACAGCGAGCAGCTGCACGCCTTGACAGCGACGCCAAGTGCGAGTTCCACTTTTTTTTGTTGATGTGGGTCAGGTCACGGGGTGGATTGGAGCACTGTTCAGATTGCAACAAGAAGGGGTGGGGGGAAGAAAAAGAAATGGCAACAGGAGCATGTGCAGAGTCACCAGCCCTTTAAATGTGACTGGCATTCATCATTTTCAGGAGAAAGTGAGGCCTGCAGATGCTGGAGATCAGAGCTGAAAATGTGTTGCTGGTAAAGCACAGCAGCATCCAAGGAACAGGAGAATCGACATTTCGGGCATAAGCCCTTCATCAGGAATGAGGAAAGTGTGTTCAGCAGGCTAAGATAAAAGGTAGGGAGGAGGGACTTGGGGGAGGGGCGTTGGAAATGTGATAGGTGGAAAGAGGTCAATGTGAGGGTGATAGG
>NC_057724.1:16699811-16705818 GCF_004010195.1 Chiloscyllium plagiosum
CCTCACCTTGACCTCTTTCCACCTATCACATTTCCAACGCCCCTCCCCCAAGTCCCTCCTCCCTACCTTTTATCTTAGCCTGCTGAACACACTTTCCTCATTCCTGATGAAGGGCTTATGCCCGAAACGTCGATTCTCCTGTTCCTTGGATGCTGCCTGACCTGCTGTGCTTTACCAGTAACACATTTTCAGCATTCATCATTTTCAGACTGGGCCTTTTGCAGGCTCCCTGTTAAAAAGCTGAAAAGTGATCACGTGTAATTTCACACGGGTATGAAGTATGGAGTGTTGGCCGTTCCAAATCTATTAATGGATCATTCTTACGATGTCCCTCTGAAGAGCAAAGGTGGCCTGATGTATGCTGCTAACCTTATATAATGAATTTCCCTTTGAACGAGGATGTGTCTCTTATTTAAGCTGAGGAATGTCCGTTTAGTCTAGTAACTGATTTAGATGTTGACACAAATCTGGTGAAGGGGTTTGAAAATAAATTTCACGTAGCAGAAGAGATGCTTGTGGTTGAAGGTGTGTGGAGACTGTGCCTTTATAACTATTATAAAGGAATTCTATTAAATATGCTAATAGCTTCAACAGCTTGAAGTGATAAGTTTTTGGATCCATTCAATGAGCTTCATCCTTGCCTTTCGGACATTCCGTTTCTGTGATTTATTCTGCTAGAGTGGTTTGTCTAGAGTGACTCAAACATTATTCTGTTACATCCTACTGCATTATAATCTCAACTTCCAATCCATTTGTTTTTTTTTCAGGATTTCTCAGTGCGGCAGCACTACTTTTGAGCAGATTCTTTTTCTTAAACAAAGGTCACCGCCTCTCTGACTGTTGCCCAATGTTTTGCTGCTGTTTAATTCATACAAATGTACAAAAATGATCTGTGGGAAAAGAGCAGCTGGCCCATCAATACCTCCCCACATGCTCTTAATGGAGCTGGGAGAACTAATACAAAACAGTCACCACCTGCCTACCCCCCTCAACCATGCCCTCTCCCTGTAGTGTGGGAGATAATCAGAAACCAGTAAGGAGAAAAAGAAATTCTGTAAAATTCAGCTCGGAATCTTTTTCAGGCATCCAAAACCAAGCTAGGGGATCACATGGAATCAAAGGCTCTGTTTGAAATGCATATAAAACTTACAACTTTTCAGTTAAAGCATTTTTGTACTTTCAGCATCCACCACTCTTCACCATGCCCTACCCCGTTACCACTTTCATCCTCCCAGTAGGAAAACAAAGATATGATTCTCTGGGAGATGAGCTGTTCACAGATAATTCTAATGATTTATCAAAGCACTTCGGCAGTGAGCATGCAGAGGTTGTTGGACTGTGGAGTGCATCACAGCTGTGACTGTTTGTGTATTTGCCCACACACTCAGTTGCAAGCACAGGTCAATGACAGCGAATGGGAATGCAAAATCTGATTTTGATGCACCAGGCTTGTGTAGAAAGACACACATTTATGATGTACTTCACAGTGATTTAAGCCCTTTTTGAAGTTACTGATTTATATGGAAAATGCAGCAGTCATTTTGCACACAGAACAAGATTTTTGAACAGCAATGTCACAATTGAGAGTCTTTTTTTGTGTGTGATGTTAGTGCTTGAAGGATAAGTATTGCTCAGGATACTGGGCGAACTCTCCTGATCTCCTCCTAGAAGTGGACCTTGATTTAATGTCTCTCACAGCATCTCTGACACTATAGCACATCCCTCATAACAGCACTTAAATGTCAGTCAGGTGCTCATGTGAGACTTGAAGCCAAACCTTCTGCCTCAGAGACATGAGTGCTACAGTTGAATCAAGGTTGATGTATATCTGTCACTCCTAAACCCTAAACTAAACATAGGACCCTGTACATTTTTCTCCAGTGTGAGAAGTGCAATGGACTATTGTAGGACAAAAAAAATTGAGATATTTTACATCAATGTGCTTTAGTCTACACCATGACCCATCTGGCTATCTGGGAAATTTGCTCTACAAGTTCATCAATTTGTTTATAAATGTTACTTATATAAGCCTTACTACAGACATGAATGCCCAATTCGGTGATTCGTTATGCAACACCAGAGCTATTGAAAAGGATTACTTACTGTCAGATGTTGAGAATATTTCCATTCGTTATTACGAAGGACGCATCATTGATATCCCAACAAAAAGCTCTTTTCAATGCCAGCAAGTGTTATTTTAGTGTACAGAGTGCAACAAGTTTTTATGGCTCTTCACCACAATGGCAGGGAAGGCAGCAGTAGATGTGACACGATTTGAAGAGTCCATTTGTCAGAAAGCACAAAGAGCAGTATGTGCAGCTGATGATGTTGGATAATCTCTGAAAAGCAGCTTGTCTATTTGGCAAACATGCTGACCGGGCAGTACTGTCGGATTGCACATAATGGTATTGTAACAGGATATTCGGCTCTACCATCTGTACTTTGCTTTACCAATGCAGATATCGTGCAGTATAGGATGGGTAATTAAAACTCAAGTTCCCACTATTTTGTGAAATGAACTTGGTGGTGGCACAACAGCCTCCGAGGACAAGAACGATAATAGGAATTTGCAGTTTCCAATTGACTTGTTTGTCTAATTTATTGCACTGTTGCAGTTTTCATTGTCACTTCTCAGTCACTGTATCCAACTGGTAGCCTACCCCAGAAGAGTCACTAAGGTGAAAATATGATTTGGAGATGCCGGTGTTGGACTGGGGTGTACAAAGGTAAAAATCACAGAACGCCAGGTTATAGTCCAACAGGTTTAATTGGGAGCACACTAGCTTTCGGAGCGACGCTCCTTCATCAGGTGGTTGTGGAGGACACAATTGTAAGACACAGAATTTATAGCAAAAGTTTACAGTGTGATGTAACTGAACTTATACATTGAAAAATACATTGATTGTTGAGTCTTTCATCTGTTCGAATACCATGATAGTTTCACTTCTTTCATATGTAAATCACAAAACCTTTTTTTTAAAAAAGTTACGTTCTCCGGTGAACTTTAACAATTGGTGTCAGCACAGATAATGTTTGAAGGTGTTGGCCCCCTGTGGTGCTATGTATGCCATAATGTTTAGATTGATTCTAATCTAAGAAATGAGTTAAGAGTCTTACATAGATTCATGCAACTTTTGAGCAAAGTACAATGTAACTCTGCAAGTACAAATTCACCCCACAAACGTGTGTGTCTGTGTCTCTCTCTCTGGGGTGGGGGGTTCCAAGCGTCTGCGAGAGAGTATATATATATATAGACTTAGACCCCTTTAAACTCTCTCTCTCACTCACACACACACATATATATATGAGAGAGTTTAAAGGGGTCTAAGTCTGTGAGAGAGTGCATGTGTGGGAGTGTGTCTCTCTGTAGGAGTGTGTGTGTTTAGGTGATCAAGCAGAGGCTGATAGCTAAGTTCCGTACCCATAGGGAGGGCCTCAACCGGGACCTTGGATTCATGTCACGCTACAGGTGATCACCGTTGCACTACACACACACACACACTCATAAACTTACACTCACCTGACACACTCTCACACTCCTACAGAGAGACACACTGGCACACTCTCACATGCACCCTCTCACAGACTTAGACCCCTTTACACACACACATACAAACTCTCTCTCACAGACACTAAGAATCCCCCACTCCAGACAGACAGACACACACACGTATACGTTTGTGGGGTGAATTTGTACTTGCAGGGTTACATTGTACTTTGCTCAAAAATTGCATGAATCTATGTAAGACTCTTCACTCATTTTTTAGATTAGAATCAGTTTAAACATTATGGCCCAGACAGGGAACACAGGGGGCCAACACCTTCAACACATTATCTGTGCTGACACCAATTGTTAAAGTTCACCTGAGAATGTAACTTATAAAAAATGTTTTGTGATTTACATATGAAAGAAGTGAAACTAACATAAGTCTCTCATCTGTTAGAATAATTAACAAACAATCAAGGTATTTTTCAATGTATAATTTCAGTTACATCACACTGTAAACTTTTGCTATAAATTCTGTGTCTTACAATGGTGTCCTCACAACCACCTGATGAAGGAGCGGCGCTCCGAAAACTAATGCTCCCAATTAAACCTTTTGGACTATAACCTGGTGTTGTGTGATTTTTTAACAAGTTGAAAATAGGTTCGGGTTCCCCCTTCCCAGCCCAGATTGAGTGGACTGCTCAGTATGGGACTTACTCATACCATCAATCCTGGTTTCAATCCCTACTTTGTATCTTGGGTACAGATCCAGAGTGGAAAGGATCATAACGGGCATGATTTCCACTGCTGTGTCTTGCTGGAAAATATTCTAGGTTGAATATTGCGTGAGGGCAGGGTTAGACAGGGCTCAGATAACACCTTGCCTTTGTAATCTCTATCTTTAAAAGTCGGTCTGGGCTGTGTTGAACAATTGGCAGTTGCAAAGTACTGGAGGGGAAACTGCTGCCTTGGCAAATCATTTCCCAACAGGAGTTGCATCTTTCTAAAAACTAGGCCTGAACATGATGGAGGCAGGGAGCAAAATTGTATATTATTCCCTACTAAATTGTAACTTTATGAAGTTGGAGGATAATTATAAGGCAGGAATATAATTGAAGGACCGATGCTTGAGTGGTTTATTGCTGTTATACAATTCCCCCTCAATTGTAACCACTGAAATGCAAGCTGGAATAACAATGTGGCTCCTCTTTGTTACTAATTGCAGTTCTCAGGTGAAGACTGCTTGTCACTCCTAATCTGTGTGTGATGATAAAATGAAGGGTTAATGATCTGTGCTGTCTTTACAGCAGGCTTTGGAAGCTAATTTTGAGTTAGTAATTGTAAGGTTTTCTTTTCAATATATGATATGAATAAAAAGCACTGGTTTGAGTACTGATTTACACAATGATAGATCACACTGTTCCAAGTGGAGGCTTTTGCTGATTGGCACTGCAATATAATAGCAGTCAGGTGTACTTTATTACTTTAGAAGCTTGCTCATCTGACCTCCTATAGCTTTCTAAGGCAGTGAGTTTACAAGGATTTTTTTCCTGCAGAATAAAAGATTGTGTCTTGAAACTGTTTCTATGGAATCCACAACATAGGAATTTTTTTCTACATCATGTGGATGTTCCCTGTTACATCCCTCCTCTCAGTAATGTCTCTTAAATTCTCTTAAAGTCTCTTAACATCTCTCTTAAATTGACCTTCTTTGCGATCACTTCAGTGTTTAGAAAAACTTAGAGTCATAGAGATGTACAACATGGAAACAGGCCCTTCAGTCCAACCCGTCCATGCCGACAAGACATCCCAACCTAATCTAGTCCCACCTGCCAGCACCTGGCCCATATCCCTCTAAACCCTTCCTATTCATATACCCATCCAAATGCCTCTTAAATGTTGCAATTGTACCAGCCTCCACCACATCCTCTGGCAGTTCATTCCATACACATACCACCCTCTGCGTGGAAAAGTTTCCCCCTTAGGTCTCTTTTATATCTTTCCCCTCTCACCCTAAACCTATGCCCTCTAGTTCTGGACTCCCCGACTCTAAGGAAAAGACTTTGTCTATTTATCCTATCCATGCCTCTCATAATTTTGTAAACCTCTATAAGGTCACTCCTCAGCTTCCGATGCTCCAGGGAAAACAGCCCCAGCCTGTTCAGCCTCACCCTGTAGCTCAGATCCTCCAACCCTGGCAACATCCTTGTAAATCTTTTCTGAACCCATTCAAGTTTCACAACATCTTTCCGATAGGAAGGAGACCAGAATTGCACGCAATATTCCAACAGTGGCCTAACCAACGTCCTATACAGTTGCAACATGATCTCCCAATTCCTGTATTCAATATTCTGACCAATAAAGGAAAGCATACCAAACGCCACCTTCACTATCCTATCTACCTGCGACTCCACTTTCAAGGAGCTATGAACCTGCACTCCAAGGTCTCTTTGTTCAGCAACACTCCCTAGGACCTTACCATTAAGTATATACGTCCTGCTAAGATTTGCTTTCCCAAAG
>NC_057724.1:16707164-16727807 GCF_004010195.1 Chiloscyllium plagiosum
AGGTCACTTCTATCCCAAAAGAGATTCCAATGATCCAAAAATGTGAATCCTTCTCCCATACACCAGCTCCTCAGCCATGCATTCATCTGCTCTATCCTCCTATTCCTGCCCTCACTAGCTCGTAGCACTGGGAGTAATCTAGATATTACTACCCTTGAGGACCTTTTTAAATTTCTGCCTAACTCTCTGTAATCTCTCTTCAGAGTCTCAATCTTTTCCCTTCCAATGTCGTTGGTTCCAATCTGGACAATGACCTCCTGCTGTCCCTCTCCCCCGTGAGGACATTCTGCACCTTCTCTGAGACATCCTTGATCCTGGCACCAGGGAAACAACACACCATTCTGCTTTTTCTCTGCTGGCCACAGAAACTTCTGTGAGTACCTCTGACTACAGAATCCTCTAACACAATTGATCTCTTGGAAGCCGATGTACCCCTCGTTGCATTAGAGCCAGTCTCAATACCAGAAACTTGGCTGTTCATGCTACGTTCCCCTGAGAATCCATCACCCCCATCATTTTCCAAAGCAGCATATCTGTTTGAAATGGTATATCCACAAAAGACTTCTGCCCTAGATGCCGACCACTCTCACCCTTCCTGGAGTTAACCCATCTATGTGACTGTATCTGAGATTTTTCCCCCCTTCCTATAACTGCCATCCATCACATACTGTTGCAGTTGCAAATTCCTCATCGCTTCTATCTGTCTCTCTAACCGATCCACTTGATCTGATAAAATTCGCATCCAACAGCATTTATGGCAGATATAATCCGCAGTGACCCTTAAACTCTCTTTTAAACTCCCACATCTGACAAGAAGTACATATCACAGTCAGTCGCCTGAGGCGGGAATTGAACCCGGGTCTCTGGCGCTGTGAGGCAACAGTGCTAACCACTGTGCCACCGTGATGCCAAACTGTAAATTGTGTTGAAACTTGTGAAAAGTTTCTGGAGAACAAATGTAATGAAATTGGATTTACAGATGAAGTTCAATTATTGTGCAAAAACAAAACAATGAATTTATATTAGCAAGTTTTGAGAAGATTTGTAGTTTGCGTGGGTTTCCTCCGGGTGCTCCGGTTTCCTCCCACAATCCAAAAAATGTGCAGGTTAGGCAAATTGGCCATACTAAATTGCCCGTAGTATTAGATGAAGGGGTAAATATAGGGGAATGGGTCTGGGTGGGTTACGCTTCGGTGGGTCGGTGTGGACTTGTTGGGCCGAAGGGCCTGTTTCCACACTGTAAGTAATCTAATCTAATCTAATCACTGCAAAGGCCATTTTTGCTCCTTCACAATCTACAGACCCAGAAAATAACACTGTCTTATTCCTCTACAAACACTGCACCAGGTTAAATTAATAGCTATGGCTTATATTTTAAGTTTAATCAAGAGACTTATCTCCAAAAGCATATAATCAAGTTCTGAGATTTTTGGATCAGGAATCCCAGTCTGGAAAGCGGGTGTTAAAGGCATTCTATTTATGAATTTCTACACTTACACCCCATATGTAGGATACTCAGTAATTTGGCTATTGTAAACTTGGTTTAAGCCTGGACAGAGAATTTGAGCTACATGGCATAATAGCAGAGACTGGGTAAATACCTGTGTTATTGCTGGTTGGAATAATTTGAGGTGATGAGTTAAGACATCAGACAAATGTTTGAATTATGATACTTTTCTTGTTTGCAAGTATACATTTCCCTGCACTACATTAAAGCTTAAGTGCAAAAATAAACCTGACCATAAGCTGTTACAGCAAGCTATTACAGCATCAATAGGCCCTTACATTGTTTTATTGAAGTCTATGATGTTGAAATTAAATTCACAATAATCAAAAATAAACTTGATGCAGAAAACTTAAAATTCTCATCCTTACAATCAGTATCGTCCATGGCTTTCACCTTTCTATTCTCTGTAACCTCATGCAATCATTGATGTGGAGGTGCTGGTGTTGCGTATATTGTTGTCCTTCATTCATGAACTGGCATGGGATTGGCCTTTTGAGGAAACTGCTTCCCAGAATATAATCCCACTGCTTTGTGCATATGTAGGAATCCTCCAGTGATCGCTGTTTGAATGCTTTATGTTGAACTATTGAGTTTAAATGACATAAGTTCAATTAGTTACATGCTGGACTGTGTGTAATTGTTTTGTGTTGTAAGGATGACAAGGGAATTTGGCAAATTTACAGGCTGGCAATATTGCTCTGAGGCTGTTGGATAATATGACTCAATTTAGGCCTTTTAAGTTTATACTTTGTAGACACCTCAATTGTACAGGATTTGTGCAATCTATTTGAGAATAATCTTAAATTGGACCTTTTAGAGAAGTCAAAATTTCAGACTAGGTCATGTAGAATTAATTGTGTTGGTACCTGTGACCCAACAGTTTGAATGAGTTTGAATTATTTTAAAGAATGCCTTGCGTCACTTCATGGCCTCATTACTGGGACGTATTGAGTACCAGCCCATTACAGTTCAGGTTTGTAGGCTGGGGACAGAGGCCAGTTGTTAGACTCAACAATTCTTGTTCAGAAATTCATTTTGTAGCCATCATCGATTGAGCACCTGTTTGACTGTTTTCCAAGGAAATCAACTGTTACTTGTGTTCACATTCTTGCACTTTGAATGAAGGAAATCATTGTATCTCAAAATGCCATCCGTGTATTGAGCACGAGCTATTTGAGATTGCCAGCAGATGGGGTTTGGACTCAGTGACATCTGGTTGTAGAATCTCCCAAGTTTTAGAGTGAGAATAATGATCTCTACAAGTGTTTGCTTTCACTAATGCAAATGTAAAGCATTCATTACATCAGTGATTGCTTTCCAAAACTGATCTGACCATATTGAAAATGACTGTGGGTGATTGTAATCTTAATTAAGAAAATTGTGAACCCTGTGGCTAGCAGTTTTTGATGGCACTGCGATAGCTAAATTGTAAAAGGAGTGCTTGTTCCCACCACCCCATCCCCTCTCCACCCTGTGCACCCTCCAACATCATGGGAAATTGGAGAAACTTTGTAAGATGCAAATGGATTTCCTGATTAAGACAGCTGTAATGTAGAAGTAGGAAAACAAATGTTAACTTGGAGCTGGTAGGATTGAGATTAATGCTGCAATTGGGAAGGGGCAAAACAATTGAACAGCAATTCTTAGTTCAAGCACATTGTAATTGTATCCACTAGATTTCCTATAATTTCCCATTAGCTATATGGGTTATAGTTAATACTGTTCTGAGCCTCTCGACAGTAATCCCCTGTCTATAATACATTAACCTTACAAGATTTAAAGAGACTAGTGTATATTGCATCCTGAGCCATTTTGAACAGCAGATTTTGAAAGCAGTTAGATTAAGATAAAGCTACAAATCTTCTAACATAGCTGCCTGAAATCTAGCCAATGATTTACACATGATACAGATGCTAGGCATGAGGGAATATTTAATAGCCAGCAGTTCAGCTGTGCTTTTCATGGGGAGAGGTGCTGTTTGAGTCTTACTGGAACAACATGCACAGTATAACCAAAATGATTATCAACTTCATTATTCAACTGCTGGAAGTAGATAATCGTCACTTGTTTCCTCACAAATAGCTTTTGCAACAAATATGATTCGATAACCTGATAAACTATTGCATTTAAATAACCTAATTTTCAAGATTCAATATTTTAGATAAATAACTATATTTATATAGGAATATATATTTTATTTCCATTGTATAAAGGCATATTACATGGGTGAAAGTTTCACTTAAACCTAAAAAGTTAAAAATCACACAACACCAGGTTATAGTCCAACAGGTTTAATTGGAAGCACACTAGCTTTCGGAGTGACGCTCCTTCATCAGGTGATTGTCAACCACCTGATGAAGGAGCGTCGCTCCGAAAGCTAGTGTGCTTCCAATTAAACCTGTTGGACTATAATCTGGTGTTGTGTGATTTTTAACTTTGTACACCCCAGATCAACACCGGCATCTCCAAATCATCACTTAAACCTGTTTAAGTATCTGCAGTACTTATTGTTCATCTAGTTAGAGTTTTGATAGGTGCTTAACAATATTAAGCATGTCATAATATCCTGTATTTGCTTTCCACGCTGTGATCTGATTGCTTAGCCACAATATTTGTATCATTGGTCCAATAAAGTTTTTGGTTAATGGAGCCTCCAAGATATTGTTTGGGGTGGTAGGGTTGTCCATGGTGATCCATTATAGTTATTGCAGTAGGACATTGTCTGGCATTACTGTGGCACAAATGTTACTTGCAGTTATCACCTCAGTGCTGAATGTTATCCAGGTCTCAATGAGTGTTTGCACAGACTGCTTCAATATGTAAGGAGTGGCAAATGGAACAGAACTGCAATCTATCGTGCACATCTCCACTTCTGACCATATTGTGGAGGTTAGTTTGAAGATGGTTGAGTTTAGTATACCGTCCTGAGGATCTCCTGTAGTAATAATCTGGAACATAGATGATTGACTTCCACAGCCATAGCCATCGTCCTGTATGTTAGGTATTGTTTTAGCCAATTGAGAACTTTTTCCTCTGATTTCTATGACTCCTCTGCTCTATGATACATGTGTGGATCAAGCCTGTAACAAGGTCTGGAGCTGAGTGGCCATTGTAGAATCCAAACTGAACACTCATTTGCAAATTGACCCCTTTCATCAGTTGGATGATTTGAGTGTTGATTGGGGATGTAATAGGTTAAATTGTACATATCCTGTTTGTGGACAAGATAAACCTAGCCAATTTTTGAGTTGACGCCAATATTATAGATGTACTGAAAAGACACAGAGGTACGTGTCTTTAGATCAAAAATGGGGATATCGTCAGGGACTGTAAGCAAATCATAAGCAAAGTGATGGAAGTGGTTATCACATGGGACCTGCTCAGCAATAATTTGCTCACTGATGGCTCAGTTTCGGTTCCACTAAGGTCATGCAGCTCCAGATCTTGTTGACCAACCTACTCATGTTTTTTGAATCCTGTGCCTTCTGCCACTTTTTCATGGTCACATGGAGTGAATCAAATTGAAGACTGGCATCAGTGATGCTGCAGATCAAGACCAAATTGGATCATCTACTTGTCACTCCTCGGTGGAGATGGTTATGCATGATTGGCCTACTTTAAGTGCACACTGAGTTGTTTCATTTTCGGAGAGCTTGCATGGAAAATGTGTGAGAAAATAAGTAATCTTATCTCTAAATGTATGAAAGATGTGAGCGGAGAGGGAGAAGTTTATGTCCATCTGTCATTGAAAGAATTAATTACTACAAACCTATAAGATTTTTTGAAAATGCAACATTATTTTTTTAATATTCGCTTGTGGGATGAGGGTGTTGCTGGCCAGTCAGCATTTATTGCCCATCCCTAATTACCCAGAAGGCAGTTGAGAGTCAACCACCTAGAGAGTCAATACAGAGGAGCCTCGATTACCTGAAGGACATTGGCGGGGAGTATTTTGCTCGGGTAATCGATGCCAGATAACATAGTTAGCCAAGCATTGGAACCTCGCGATCCTGTCCGCATCATCTAAAATTCGGTTAATTGAATGCTGAATAATGAGGTTCCTCTACATCTGGAATTAGGAGTCAAATGGTGAGACCATGAATCCATTGTCAATTGTCTGAAAAACCCATCTGGTTCACTAATGTCCTTTAGGTAAGGAAACTGTCATACTTAATTGGTCTGGCCACAGGAATGTGGTTGACTCTCCAACTGTTCTGTAGATGATTAAAGATGGGCAATAAATGCTGGCTGGCCAGCAACACCCTATTAAAGGGGGAAAAATGCTGATTTAAAAAAAATGTATTGGAAGTTTGTAGTAATTAAATGTTTTAATGACAGGTGGACAAAATATATTTAAAAAGTATGCCAATAGTCAAAACATTTCACGAACAGTGTGAATCTGTTTTGTAGTGGAACCAGAATGTCTGCAGTTTCAAGAATGATGCCTGACTTGATGGATCAAATGTTTAACTTGTTTAGTTAGTTCATGTGGTTGTTAGTTGCTGAAATGCAATTGTGTAAGGCCATAGATGATCTTTAAAAACAGAACACTAGTTTATTGCACAAAAGAAAGTAGAAATAAATCTCTACTCAAAGTATATTTCCAATATTTAATATAAAATAATTCTTTTATATATTAGATGTATTTATGTAAAACCTTAATGCCTTCATTAGAACAAAGTTTCAACCTAATTCCTGACACTCTGTTAGAGGTTCTTTTACATTTCCACTGAACCGATTCCTTTTACAAATTCATCTTCAAGTCTGACTTTTTGAAAATCAACACTTCTTAGCACTAATCCGCATCCATTTGCCCCCTCTCTAAAAACAGTTCAAATTCCAACAATGATGATCATATATTTTAGTTGCTTTTATCATATTGTAATGTGATCTATCAAAATATCACTTTACAGCAATATAGCATATTACTGGTCAACACCATTGGAGGTGTCTCATACTTTGAGGTTGGAATCAGCAGGTTAGCCAGTATATTTTGTTTCTCTATGTTGTGATCTCCTGAGAGGTATGTGCTAATAAAATGGAATGTTCTGGCATCATTATACTTTTACTGTCTGCAGCAGATAGAAGTTTTGCGTTAAATTTCAGATGGTGTGTTTCTAAAGTTGTGAACGCAGGGAATACTATTTCACAGATTGGATATAGGGCATGTGCATAAAAATTAGCATCTGTTGAAATTAATTCTTGCTGTACAGGTTCCAACTCTAACACAGAATCTGATCGGGTTCTCCCACACACACACACACACACACACACACACACACACACACACATCATTGTCACTCGTAAATTGGGTGGGCATTTTATATCTGATAACTGCTGGCATTCTGACTGTTCACTTTTCCTGGGGAACCAGAAGATGGTACGGTCTAATAGGTTTCCCTGCAGTTGGTATGCTGTCCGACACTGCACCAGGCAGCCAAGAAGGGGGCTTGCTAATATTTGAGTAGTCTCGGCTACTGTTTGAATCATTACTTTTGTTTTTCTGGTTCTTTGCAGAGTGCTGCCAAGGCTCCAGCACAAGCGGAAAAGTCTGCATTGCTGCCAAAACACTGAAAGCAGTGATTGGTTGGCATCTCTATCTCACCCTAGAGGGTTTGTGAGAAAACATTCATTTAGGTTTGATTACCCTCTTGTTGCTCATGCAACACGAGGAGTCTATTGTCAATTGCAGTTGCCTTGACTGTTGATTCTTATTTTAACATGCCAATTATACTACTTTGTTTTTAGTGCACCTTCCCTTTTATTTTAAACTCTAGCAGTTCGTCAATCCCAGTCTGTTTTCATAATTTCCCTGTCAGTTTGAACTTGGAAAGACTGATGGTTGCACTCGCATCTCCGCCTTGTCTTCTAGCACAGGACTTGTTTGTGGCATGTTTGTCTTGTAGTGCACCATTCCTGTAGGCTACAATTCTTTGCCCTTTGCTAACCTACTTTGGTGATTCTCTCTGATCCTTAGTGGAAGCTTCCTGTCAGGATGAAGATGAAACAATGGAGACCATTGAGGCTGCCGAAGCACTGCTTAACATGGAATCTCCAAATGCGATCTTGGATGAAAAAAGAATGTGTGAGTATTAAATACATGCATACTTTTCATTTCCTTGACACTTGGCATTTTCTTTTTCACTCCTTGCCAACTGGTGTCATTATGTTAGAACAGATGTACACCACACAATGTAAGTTTAGACTGCACAGTGTTCCAGCTTATGGTCAGGACTTTGGCCAGAAGCCCATTTTCTCATATTAGATGTATTTGATGGCTTTCCTAAAAATATCATCAATTTATGCAAAGACAATTGCTAGTGCATTTGACAACTTGAAGGAAAAATGAAATATAAACTGATTTTTTTAAAAAGTGTTCAGCTACAATGGAGTGTGTGCTGTGTGAAGAAGTCTCCTGTTGATCTGTCAGCAGCACTGGCACATCGGTATCGGACTCTCCGAATGTTCTGTCTATGAAAAATAAATCCTCAAATCAATATCTTTTCAACTAAACCTTGAGGTTATGTTTTTTCCCCTCACTTTGATTCCCCTCCCCCTCTCACCTTAATCCTTGTTTAGTTCATGGATTTGCGCATTCTCTGGATGGAGAAATCACTGCAACTATGCCTCACATATCTGTCATGTCAGATAAGAGACCAGAGGTAATCAACAGGTCTTCAGCTCATGTGGCAGGCGATGAAGATGATTCTGCAGATGAGTCACCCAGAAAAAATGCACTTAAACAAAGGAAAAAGAAAGGTAAATTCTAGATTGACTGATACAGTTATTGAATTAGCTTTATTGTCACATCAGTACAGTGAAAAATTTACAAGTCACTACTTATGACACCAACTTAGGTACAAAAGTACTCTTGAGTACAAATTCTTAAGGGGAAACAAATTAGAATATAAAGAAATAAAAAAAGTTAGCAGGGAAAGAAGAAAAAGGATATTTACAATCCAAATTTATTTTGCCTCCGATTTTGGGAAATAATTGAACAATTTGAATAGGCACTTAAAGATAATAGGGATTTTTTTGGCATCTGCTTCTTGTGGCTTTTTGTTTTACTCCGTGAGAGTTTAGAAATTTTTGACTCGATGGGGCAGTCTGCATCTGGCTAATATTCACCAGTTTTGAGTCAATACTTTCCTGATCAATTTTACACTGGTTAAGGCACATGCATTTGAATTGTGTGCCCAGCATATTTTTGATTTGTGAGATTAAGATAATTTGATAAATATTGATGAGTGTTTGTTGTGTATGCTGTCTGTGTGGAATAATTCCTGTGAAAGGCTAAATTTAGACTTGTACTAGGAACAAATTAAAACCAGGACGAAATGGCTTGTGCTCAATTGTTATTGTCAGTTTTCCATTGGTGTGCATGCAAACACAAGTGCAGGAATGTGGGATTGGTAATATTACTGTGCATCAGTACATGCTTGGTCTAAGCACAAACTTCTAACCAGGCAAGCCACTTCCCATTTGAATTAGCTATAAAAGATTTTCAGTCCCAGAGCTGCAAGGTTTCCTGATCATTTGAACCTCTTTTGAAATGTCAGGGCTATTTCTACAGTTAAAGTTCTATCAACAGTGAATTTGTAACATTTCTGCAATTTGTATTCATGTTTGCTGTTATCAGTAATAGACACGCTAGCGCACACATGTTAATGTGGCCAGAATGTGTGCTGGTGCACACTGCAGTTTAGATAGCAGTTTTAATCAGAGCGTACCATGCGTGCACACTGATGTGATTTCATTTTCCAGGTCGTAAGATGAAACCTGCTCGACCATCTTCGCCTGTCACAGCACCACACCTTCCAATTAAGAAGAAAAATAAGGATGGAAAAGGTATTGCACGATTAGTGAGACAGCTTGACAGTTGCACAAACATTGTGATTTACCTTTTTAGAAGCTTTTTACATCATCAGCAAAATGATGATGTGATGGCACTGAGTGATGGGTCTGCTGACAACATAAAAATAAAGTGTTTTTCTTTTGTCGTGTTTGCCATTCTTCCACACACCCTTCCTTTTCCTTCCCCAACCACGTAATTGGGCTTTCAGTTTTAAAGCTGACAGCCTGCATTTACTGGTGATCTCTGCTGAATCAGAGAAGAGTGGTGAATGGCTAGTAATTGCACTGCTCGGAGAAGATCAGGGATGATTTTGTGATCAAAATTCTAAGCAATTAACGTTTAAAAAAGATACCCTTCTTGTCCTGAAAGCAGTTGTTTGAGCATGCAACAAGACAGTACTAACATAGAATTTTAAAATGATGGTGTATTGCCATATTTATTGTATGGTCACCTCTTCCCTCCCACATTTGAATACTGCATCCACATTTGAATACTTGATTTAGAAATGATGGTTACTAATACTGGCTAGTCAAATTTTGAAAATGTTCCCTTCTCCAGACTTTCATTATTCACCTGATGTTCACAAAAATAAATGTATTTCTTTTAATAATAAACTAATTAAATTCTTTGTGATTCAGTCTTCTCTAAATAGCTGCTATTGGCGTGGTACTTGTGGCATTGGAACATGGGAATCAAATCATAGGTTAATACTGTTATGAAAGTGTAGAGGTCCTGTGCCTTTTAAGAGAGTTGAAAAGCCAGCCAAACTGTCTGACACAGCACAAAGTGTTCTGAACAAGGTAACAATGTACCACATGGTCAACACAAATAGAGCAGATGGGTTGCCATGAGACAAAAACAAATTCAAATTTGACCAATCAGTTTAAATTATGCCCCAAGATACCAAACTCCAATCAAGTTTGAATTTGATATTTTTATAATATTAAAACCAATGAAATGATCTGATGTTTTGGGGTTATAAAACCAGACATTTTTGAACCATTAAGAGAGAACTGCCAAAAGCTCAAGAGATGTAGGCTGCTTGTTTCAGAGCTCTCTGAGATGTTCCTGTCTGGGGAAGGAGCTTGCACAGCAAAACATTGAAACCGATCTGGAGAAAATCTACAGAGGAAACTTGACAAAGCTGACTCGTTTTCAAACATGATTTTGTTTTGTAAATCTTGGGTTGTTTTTTTATCAGATTAGTATTGTATAGTGGGAAGTAAAAGATAGGAGTTGTAAATGGTTGTTAGTTTTAATATTCTCTGGACTTCAAGAACAAAGTTGTTAATTTTTACTTTAAATATTTACCTCTGGGATAGCTCTTTGCCTCTCGAATTTTAACAGCTTACAGCATGGGGTGAATCTTTTCTGTGTTATTGGTTTAAATTTGCAGAGGGGTTTACCCTGTGTTGTAATAATATAACATAGCACAGCACAGAAGACCATTTCGCCTATTGCGCCTGAAATATCAATCATAGACTTGCCGATCTTTTCTTGAGCTGCAGCAAGCCGAGGTATAGGAGTTCTGCTCATGGAGGAAGAGAGAGATGTACTGGGGAAGTGCTAGTTTTGTTTCTGTAGCATCTGGCGGATGCACTATTATTGGAAGCCCAGAAACTAAAGTTGCAGGACAACAGAGTTGGCCTTTGATTAGTGGAGGAAATTTCAGACTCCTTTGTGTCGTTTTTTTATCAGGATTATGAAGAATAGTTTTAACATGCTGGGTTAAAAAGGAACAGGATCTGTTGTAATGTTGGCTCTACACCCTGCCATTCACTATTTCAATGGGGAGAGAAAATTCAGTGGGATCATAATCATCAGGTTATCCATCAAAGCAAATATACCCTATGGCAAAAAATTGCAGTTGGAATGTTTTTGGAGAGGCTGTCATGCTGCAGTTACCACACGATTCTCCAACCCTTAACTGCTTACCTTGAGCATAACAATTTACTTAAGTCCCAACAGTTCATCTAAGGTGACAATAAATGTTCATATAATTTTAAAAAAAATGCAAATGTACATCTACCTGTAGATCAAAAAAGACAAATGCATAGTTTGTTTCAATAGAAATAAATGATTTGATCTTCTGAAATCTCTGGTAATGAATTAATCAAACATTTAACAACGATTCAACATTCTTAAAAATTAGCAAAAACAATCAAACAAAAATAGCAAATGGAAAGCTTCCATGAAATGACTATTGTTGGAGCAATCAGGGGGAAAAAAAAGTTACTTCATCCTTCACCATCTGAATGCTATGAAAAAAAGTCAGTATTTCACTTTTGCCTCCTGTCAAATTGTTTATTGTTAAACATTTATTTTTGAACATCTGAATAGTAATATATTCAGCCTCCCCTTTCATGATGCTTGGCTTTTTCTTTTCTAGGTAACACAATTTATCTCTGGGAGTTCCTCTTGGCTCTCCTTCAAGACAAGAACACTTGTCCAAAGTACATTAAGTGGACACAGAGGGAGAAGGGAATTTTTAAACTAGTGGATTCGAAGGCTGTATCCAAACTGTGGGGCAAACACAAAAACAAGCCTGATATGAACTATGAAACAATGGGCAGAGCGCTTAGGTGAGTAGGGCCCGAGCATTCTGGACAAAAGGGAGTTAATTCAGCTTTGTTGGATACAATATACTGTAAAGTCCTAACATTTTGTAAGCTTTTTTAAGAAGTGTTCTGGTCGTCATGCATCGTACAGCAACAAGTTGAATTCTGACTGTTTGGTTCCTTCTAGGTATTACTACCAACGAGGGATCTTGGCAAAAGTGGAAGGTCAGCGGCTGGTGTATCAGTTCAAAGAGATGCCAAAGGATCTGGTGGTCATAGACGATGACTCAGTTGAGCACTCTACTTCAAATTCGGAGACCTCGCCCAGTTGCATAGCTACATCGCTGACAAAGACCAGAAGCACCACCCATGGTGTCTCTCAGCTGCAAAATATTAACAAAATGACGGTGGTGCCACAGAGCGTCCTGATGCAGCACATCAAGCAGGAACACACTTCCTTGCTAACTCAGCAAAACCAGAAGGCAGCAGTACAGCAGGGTCCATTTTTACAAGCCATCCAAGGGCTACAGAGCAATCAAATTCTTCAGCAGGGATCCCCAGAAGTTTCAAAGAGCACTGTAACTATAGCATCATCTGGACACCCGATGAGGTAGTGATGAACATTTTTGTAATTTATAATTTGCGAAAGGGTTTTGCAAAAAAAAAATCAAATGTTCCCATTTTGCACAAACACCAAATATACAAGCAGCCTGTAACCTTAAAGTACATTTTTCTAAAATCATAACTTCAAAAGTGTTTTTTGGATGGTTGTGCACTATCTAATTTTCTAATTATCTTCCAGGCTGAGGTTAAGGGACCAGTTTCATTAACAGAGATGCTACTGAGTAAGATATGGGCTCAATTTCATGGCTATTATGCCTGAGTACATGAAAATCTTCAGTGGCTGCCCAAGAAACTCTGTGGTGTGCTTAATGTTGCATTATAATCCCATTATTGGGAATGTTTTCAAACATCTTGAAGTGAGGCTTAATTAGCACAATCATTTGGCTAGCAAACTACTAATTTGTTCCGATTCACTTCCACAATTAAGCTATTCACTTTTAAGACAGCTCAGTCAAACTGATAGGAACTTTCAACTTCATGGGAATTGAATCAGGAACATCTGACAGGAAGCTTGAAATGGGAATTAGGATCATCTGAATAGACATATCCATGTCTTCCTATAATGGACTAGGAAACTAGGGCAAGATATGGAACACTAGATGCCTCAGTGTAAGGATAGAGTTAACATTGTTTGAATATTGTGATTTGGTGACAAAGGGGATTTGTATTGAGTTTTTGGAAAGGTTGGGAAAGGAAGGATAAAGTATCACTGGTCATTATTTACAAGCTTGTGGAATCTGATTTGGACTTCTGTACTATTTTTAGTTTTAAAAAGGTACTAAAATTATCATTGCAAAGTTTATGGAAGAATTTCACTAGTTGGTCTCTGATATCTAATTTATTGTGCTACAATCTTGTGAGGTGTCTTCAAACTGTTTAATGAATGTTTTCTTTTCCTTAAATCAGCAGGACAATAAGTGTCCCAGCCCAGGTCCCTATGGTGATGACATCTGGTGCACATGCAGTCGGTACGCTAATGTTGCAAACCATACCCCTCACAACAGTGCTGTCTGGAACGGACACAATGAACAACTCTCCATCCAAAGTTATTTTACGTGCCATTCCATGTTCGGAAGCCTCGAAGGAAACCATCACCATTCAGGCCGCCTTGTCTCCTACTGATTTAGAATGTTCTGGCTTATCAGAGATCCAGCAAGCCCAAGTAATTGCAACCAGTCTTTCATTAACTGATGGTGGATTTCACCCAGTGATAAACAATTGTGTACAGCCTTCACCTGATACCATCACACAACTAGTGACCATCAATAGCAATAGTCAGCCAATGGTTGCCCACCGTCCAGGCAGTGTAATTGCCACAGTGCTTAAACCGCCGGAACCCATTGTGGACACTCCGGAATTCCAGGCTTCAAGTACAAGCGCTGATACTGCCAGCCCTCGTGTCAAAATGGCTGAATTGGAGAGGGAGCTTGGACCCACTTCAGATGACGAGCCAAATTACCAGCATCTCCAGACTGTGGTGCTGAGCAATACAAATGGTGTTACAACATCGGTCATAAAGGTTGAAGGAATGGACAAAGACTTTGAAAGTGCTATGGAAGGTTCTCAGAACCTCAACTGTTCATTGTCTCACAGTCCAAACTGTGCTCTCACCCCTGTAGTGAAACTGGAAGCCAATGAAGATTGTTCAGTGCTGAACCTACCATCAGACCATAGACATGATCAGGATAAAACTCTTGTGGATACCAATCTTCATGACACCCTGCCATTTCTGAAACTGGAAAATGCCCAAATGTTTTCACATGCAGCAAGCATGCTTAACTATCCCAGTAATGTGGCTCCCAGTCCAAGTGCCATATCCACTTCTGTAGTGGTTAAAACAGAACCAAAAAAATTGTAATTATTGTAGAATACAATAACTTTGTATCTTTCACATATGTTGAATCCTTGTTTAATTATAATCATTTGGCAGATTGTAAATAAGCAGTTATTGATTTATAATCTAGGTCAGTTTATTTAATGCTGTATCGAAGCTACCATTCAATTACAATTTGCAATAATGTATCAACATCTATAAAATAATCAAGGGACCTCAATACTGCAATAATTTTGTCAAATTTTGATGAAAAATCAAAATTTCACACTCTGCTTCTTCTGAAGCCCACTTTTTCTGTTGTCTTTTGTTGTGCTAGAAATAATTAAGCTAGGTCTTGAGCTAAATCTGTTTTTACCCAAGTGCCGCAAAGGTGAATGCTGAGGTAAAAGTTGTAAATGTTAAGTTGAACTGCTGAACTGCAAAGGCAGGTTATCTTCAAACCTGACCAGCGTTGGCACTGGTAACTAGTAGAGCATTGCACTGGCAGGTCATCAGTTGGGTTGATGCATCCTGCTTGGACTTCAGAGGTATCCCAAATTCAAGTTAATTGGACTGAGAGTTGAGATTGCACTTGGTGTGTTAAGGCGAATGCAATTCAGTTTCATTCTGTTTGCTTTGACACAGATTTCAATCATCGAAGATGTGCCCAGAATTGAATGAGCCATAAATCCCAGATATTTTCCTGTGGTCTTCTATCTGGTGTGCAGTGACTAAGTCACTGGTACGTTATTCCTATTTGTATGCTATTTTTTCCCCCCAAGTAGCATTCAAGTCCAATTTAATTACTCAAAGGCATAATCTGGGCTAGTCATCAATACAACTAACCTTTTAGACAATATGTCCTATTTATGTTTTGTACCTTTGCTGAAAACCTATTTAAGGAACTTTTAGATTTCTTGCCAGCAATTTGATGTAAACCAGATTTAGAAAATAATATAGAATGTAATTTTAGGTCACCATAAATATGGTGCTAACAAACCACAAGATGAAAATTTTATATCTAAATTGTTAATGCCTTGTAGGTTCATTGCAAAATAATATTTTTCATATATGTAATATGAAGAAAAATCTTCAGGGACAATGTGAACTGGGATATTTTATAAATGGTGGGATTATTTTCCAAGCAAAATATTGTAAATATTTATCTTTGATATAACAAAAAAGTCTACAGTTACTGAGGTGTATTATCTCCTCTTGTGCTCTGTTTTTTTTTTGACCAGATTCTTATTGTGTTGTAAGTGGGGATTTGCTTTTGTTCTATTTTCATTCAGGCCAATGTGGATATTGCAGCCTCTTAAGAAAAATGTTATGTGGTAGTGAGATTTCTTTAAAAGAAATAAAAACCTTTTTATTTTACAAATTACATAATTAGACTGGTGATTTTTTTTAGAAAATACTTCTAATGTAGAGTGGATCTCTGAATTCCCTCAGTGTTTTAATCAAAACTCAGAATTGGTTCTTGCTGCCTTACTGTCACTTCAGTAGTTGGATGCAGTGGTAGGTACAAGAGACTGATGCTTGCATTCGCAAAATGGACGGAAAATGTTGACAACAATTACAGTTGTTCTGCTATAACGTGTGTTCCATTAATGCAAATTCACTGTAATGTGATTGATGAACTGGGGACTCTGTTCCTAAAGCGCGAACTTTTAAAACATGTGTTGGCTGTAATGCAATTACAATGCCAACACTTTAAGTGCTGTTTCTAAAGTGCAATTTTTCTATAATGTGGGGTTGCACAAGAACGCAACCAGTTCGTTATAGAAGAACTGACTATAGTTTGCTTTAGAATGCTGTTCAGCAAAAAAAAAACACATGTCAAGCAAGCTAAAGAGGAACTGAAAGAATTGCGGATACTGTAAATCAGAAACAAAAAACAGAAGTAAATTTCTGAGGAAGGGTCACTGGACACGAAATGTTAACTTTGATTTCTCTTCACAGATGCTGCCAGATCTGCTGAGTTTTTCCAGCAACTTCTGATTTTGAATCTAAAGAGGAAGCAGGAATCACATATAAAATATAAAAGCTAGCCTGTAACCCTTAAAATGACTTGTCTTCCTCAGGTTTTCTGCCATTGAGGACGAACCAAGCAGTGATCCTGGGCCTGAGCATGCCTCAACTAAAAATCACAGGACATACACTGGCCAAGTTGCAATTGTATGAATTTTGCTGACCTCATTGAATCAACTCACTCACTGTTCAATATGCTTACGCTTCAACTGCATAATTGACTTCCTGTGCAGTTTTGCACTTGAATTGATGTTTAGGTGTCCATTTTGATGCAGTATCTTTGATGCATTCCTCTGGGGTGTGTGTGAACAGAGTGAGCAATGGTCTCCTTGACCAATCAAGCTGAAGAATCCTTATTGAGGCAGCATGATTCTAAACAATTAGAAAATTGAATTCAACATTCTTTCATTCAAAGAAAGGAAAAACGTGGGATTAGCCGGGAGACAGAAAAGATTTTAAAAACTGAAGGCATAAGGTTGCACACTTATAAAAGTTAATGTTCTGCGCCAGACAAGTTGTTTAACTGTAATTAATACTTACCATCGTGTTAAAGATGCAATTAAATTGGAATGGACATGGCCTAACATTTTCTAGTCTTTTAGTGGGCTTGTAAATTATACACCATGCTCTTTGTATTTTGGTTGAATCTCTTGGCAAGACAATAAAGCTTCTGGAGAATTAACTCAGAATGCAAATCCTAATTGCTCCATTTCATTGTCCAATTGTGTTTGCCAGAAGTTGCTGTCTGATTAATACTTTAACAACAGTGAATGCTGATTGGCTCACCACAGCTTTTGACACCTGTTTCTGGGCCATTGTTTATCTTACTGAAGTCTTTGACAGGGTCATTCCTACTATTTTCCTCGAATCCAGTCCAGTCCGTTGGGCTTTGATTACCTTGATCCACTGTAATGTATTTGAGAGTAGGTGAATGGCTCCTTTTTCTCATCATTGAATTTGGCCTTTGACAATTCTCAGAGTATCCACCCTTTGAACTCCTCTTCCTCATTTACATGATGTTCAATGGCCATGCCATTCACAGATATGGGGCTGAATTTTAAACATGGGAACAAAACCCAGCATCGAGATGAATTCTGGGTCCTAATAGTACATGAGCACATTTTAAACTTAAATGTCTCAAGACATTCCATTTTTTAAAAGCTTGTTCATGGGATGGGTGTGTCACTGGCTTGGCCATCATTTATTATCCATCTGTAATTGTCCAATTTACTGTAGGTCTGGAAGCGCATGTAGACCAGATGATTTCCTTCCCTAACTGGAATTAGTGATGGGTTTTACGATAATTGACAGTGGTTATGTATCGGAATTAAACCAGCTGTTTATTCTGGACTGTTATTGATTTCAAACTCCATTACTGCCATAATGGGTTGTGATCAGATGTCTCCAGAGCCTTGGCTTGAGGTTCTGAATTGCTTCTCCAGTGACATTCCTACTACACAACTGCCCCCTCACAAGGGAGAAAAAGCAGCTGGAAGTCATTGTTAGGGGTTGTTGCTGTGTTATCGCTTTGGCAGCTCTACTGAAGGTTGAAAGTGGCCATCGATGACCAGTTTGGTGCTGTGCTGATATTGTTGTTCTCTCGATTTTTCAACTCCGAACAAATCCAGAGAAAATTACTTGGGACTTCCCGTGAATCTAGCATTTTTATAGCGTGCAAGATGGTTCAAACTGGGGGAAAACAAATTAGAAAATTGCACACTCAACCAGCCCATGATTAAGCTCATTAAAGAGATTAAGGGCTGTTAATTGGAGCCAAACTGGCACGTTTTCCCACTAACCCCAATTTCCCAACCTTTTAAAATCTAAAACTGTCCTGGAGTCATCAGGATCCTGAGAGATCCATTGGGACTTGAAATTTTAATTCCCATGTTGGGTCCTGACCCTGTGGCCCGTTGAAGCTCTAACCTATATGTTCAGCTTCCATGCATATGCTGACAGTCCGCTGTCCCTCAACACTACTTCCCAAGAGCCCCTCTACAGCATTGAAACTTGATTGATCTCTTCCATTAAGATTCCTCAGAACTCACCTTGACAAAGCTTCTGAGCATCCCTGGTAATGTTGTCTTTAGTTTTGCATAATTTTATTTTCTCCTGAGCTTGCCTCTGTGAATTGCAGTGGTGCATTCTCTTAACTTGAAGGCACTACGTAAATACCGAACAGTTGTAAATCTGTTTTGGGGCATTCCATTTATTTTATGTTAAATAAGTAAGGTTTTTCCCAAATTATAGGCACATTGGCTGATGGAACAAGGCAGGTAGATAAATTGTATTGTTATCATTGACATTTTAGTTATTGAAAGGTTGAACTGCAGACTCCGACCGGATTGCCTGTTTGTGAGCATGGGTGGAGATTGCAGATAATGACCCATCCTGGTTGTTTTATAAAGCATCAAGACATACCAGAGGACATTTGTTATGAGTAGGTTTATGATGGCTTTGCTGTTAGTGTGGCTAATATGGTTATCTCTCCTTCATTCTTGACCTTTGACCCAAGTTACACACTGTCAACAGTGCCTTGCAGCAAGATGGTAATTTGTTGCAGATGCATCTTCGTCCAGTAGATGAATTGATTAATAATAACCGTTGGGTTCATTTTAGCATTGTGCAACTGAACTGTGTGGGGGTTACTATTTACAGCCCTATTTATATAGGATGAAGAAACTTTGGGACTCTTCTTACTCCAAACTGCCACAGGAAGAAGGATCTGAATAGAATAGAGTAGGAAATCAGCAGTGCCAAAGTTTGATTGAAACTCTTCTATTATTGAGTTTTGAGAAAATTTGTAACTCAGGTTGAGGTTCTGGATGTAGGTTTGCTCGCTGAGCTGGAAGGTTTGTTTTCAGATGTTTTGTCATCATAGGAGGTAACATCATCAGTGAGCCTCTGATAAATCACTGGTGGTATGGCCTGCTTTTTGTTTAGATTTCCTTGCAGTGGTGATGTCATTTCCTGTTCTTTTTCTCAGGGGTGGTAACTGGGATCCAAGTCAATGTGTTTGTTGATAGAGTTCCGGTTGGAATGCCATGCTTCTAGGAATTCTCACACGTGTCTCTGTTTGGCTTGTCCAAGGATGAATGTGTTGTGCCAGTCGAAGTGGTGTCTTTCCTCATCTGTATGTAAAGATACTAGTGAGAGTGGGCCATGTCTTTATGTGACTAGTTGATGTTCATGTATCCTGTATGCCTGTTTGTCCGTAGCAGTGTTTATTACAGTTATAGAGTCATAGAGATGTACAGCATGGAAACAGACCCTTCGGTCCTACCCGTCCATGCCGACCAGATATCCCAACCCAATCTAATCCCACCTGCCGGCATCCGGCCCATATCCCTCCAAACCCTTCCTATTCATATACCCATCCAAATGCCTCTTAAATGTTGCAATTGTACCAGCCTCCACCACATCCTCTGGCAGCTCATTCCATACACGTACCACCCTCTGCATGAAAATGTTGCCCCTTGGGTCTCTTTTATATCTTTTCCCTCTCACCCTAAACCTATGCCCTCTAGTTCTGGACTCCCTGACCCTAGGGAAAAGATTTTGTCTATTTGTCCTATCCATGTCCCTCATAATTTTGTAAACCTCTAAAATGTCACCCCTCAGCCTCCGACGCTCCAGGGAAAACAGCCCCAGCCTGTTCAGCCTCTCCCTGTATCTCAGATCCTCCAACCCTGGCAACATCCTTGTAAATCTTTTCTGAGCCCTTTCTAATTTCACAACGTCTTTCCGATAGGAAGTAGACCAGAATTGCATGTAATATTCCAACAGTGACCTAACCAAAGCCCTGTACAGCCGCAACATGACCTCCCAACTCCTGTACTCAATACTCTGATCAATAAAGGAAAGCATACCAAACGTTGCCTTCACTATCCTATCTACCTGAGACTCCACTTTCACGGAGCTATGAACCTGCACTCCAAGGTCTCTTTGTTCAGCAATACTCCCTAGGACCTTACCATGAAGTGTATAAGTCCTGCTAAGATTTGCTTTCCCAAAATGCAGCACCTCGCATTCATCTGAATTAAACTCCATCTGCCACTTCTCAGCCCATTGGCCCATCTGGTCAAGATCCTGTTGTAATCTGAGGTAACCCTCTTCACTGTCCACTACACCTCCAATTTTGGTTTCATCTGCACACTTACTAAATATTCCTCTTAGGCTCACATCCAAATCATTTATGTAAATGACAAAAAGTAGAGGGCCCAGCACCGATCCTTGTGGCACTCCACTGGTCACA
>NC_057724.1:16728741-16747982 GCF_004010195.1 Chiloscyllium plagiosum
TGACACCTCAGTCACCTGCCCTGTCTTATTTCCCAAGAGTAGGTCAAGTTTTGTACCTTCTCTAGTAGGTACATCCACATACTGAATCAGAAAATTGTCTTGTACACACTTAAGAAATTCCTCTCCATCTAAACCCTTAACACTATGGCAGTCTCAGTCGATGTTTGGAAAGTTACAATCCCCTACCATAACCACCACATTATTCTTGCAGATAGCTGAGATCTCCTTACAATTTTGTTTTTCAATTTCCCTCTCACTATTGGGGGTCTATAATACAATCCCAATAAGGTGATCATCCCTTTCTTATTTCTCAGTTCCACCCAAATAACTTCCCTGGATGTATTTCCGGGAATATCCTCCCTCAGCACAGCTATAATGCTATCCCTTATCAAAAATGCCACTTCCCCTCCTCTTTTGCCTCCCTTTCTATCCTTCCTGTAGCACCAGGAAAGGACAGCGAAGTGGATCAGCATCCTATTGAATGGTTGAGCAGGCTCGAGGGGCTGAATGGCCTACTACTCCTTATGATGGGTTCAGAGTTGATGTAGTTGGGGAATAGTTGGCATGTTAATCTTCAGGCCATATATTGTCTACAATTGGACTCTTAAAGTAGCATTTGTTAGTCCATTACACCTTTGGTTAAAGGGAAAAATATAGTCAAACACCTATTCGGAAGCGAATTGCTATTTTCTTAAATTGACCTAAATATATCAGAGTGGGCACATTACAAAATAAGAATTTATTTGTTTTTGGTTTCCACTGTTTGCTGTACTGTAGAATTCCAGCATTCCTTTTATTCTGTTCACGTAAACATTATGGTGGTCTAAACCCATTTTCTGTTAATTAGGTGTGACTATAAATCCTAATTAGATTTGACAAGAAATAAACTGGTGCTACGAAACTGGGATTTGTATGCTGCCAAAATAACAGCACTAAACCTTTGCCTGCAGAGCTCTTTCTGCCTTAAGCTGTTCACTTTTAATTCCTGTTCACATTTGGTTACTGAATTAAATGTATCTTAATTTTTTTTGTACATAACCATGCCTACTAAACTCAGCAAGCGCTCCTGCATAGTAATTTAAATGTTGTGACATTGTTCAGGGTAGATTAATCTTCTAAAAGTGCTGCAATGTGTGAAAACAACCTATTAACAAGCGATTTTCTTTCAGTATTAAATGTTATTTAATCTGCAGTGATTATAGACAGAGAGGAGACATTAATACAATTTGCTGTCTAGCTTCAAATAGTGACCAGTTTCTGCTATGGATGAGGATAACACTAAGGAGCTGTGATTTGTGAAAGATTTTGCATCTGCATTTTGACCAACTCTCATAATGTCCAAGCGAAGTGTACTTGTTTAAACAAAGATTAAAAGTTGAATTAAATTATGATTTAAGCTATAATATTTCCATTAGCCTATTTAATTCACTGTCCAACCACCCGACCTTCCTTCCAATGAATGTTGAACGCAAGCTCAAAGAACAGCATTTCATCTTCTGTGAGGCATTTAGAACTTCCTAACTTTAAGAAATGTGGTCCCTTTAGCTGTAGGTGTAATCAATAAGGAACAGTATCCTTTTATGACACAGATCTGGATGTATAAAGTTATGGTCCACAAGTTATGGTCAGATGTAACGTAATGTAACAGAGTTCCATTATCACAAAATGTCAAGCTTGTAATTTCTGGATCTTCCCACATAAAACTTTTGGAATTTTAACAATTCAGAAGTGCAAATGTATCTCTGACACAGAACTGACAACCTCCAAAGCTCTAATTGTAAGGTTTATGCGGTATTTTCCTACATGACCACCGGTGGCACCTATTGGTATTTGTCACTTCTACCAGTATGTGGTACCAGGTAAAGGGTTGTTTGTGGAAGGTTGCTCCTCCTTTGTCTTTGTTTTGTCTTGGACCTATCCTGTGATTAGTGGTTGAGAGTACACTGCAGTAAAGTATCTATAGAAAAGGTACTGTTCTTAGATAACAAGAAGGTTTATTAAATAGTAGCAATAAATACATATACATTTGGTCAGGCATGAGTTGGACCAAAAAGGCAGGGCAAAGCAGAGATGTTGTAAGCATCAAAATAGATGCTGCATGAGCGAGGTAAGAGAGCAAGTAAGGAAACCTGACTTGCAGCCAGGTCCAAAACATGAGGTGTGTGTTTGTCCTAGTGCTTCGCAGCAGCATTGCAATGAAAGGTATTGGTCCACTGCAGAATGCAGCATTGAAGTGAAAAACTGTGTTCTAAGTGAGTTGGAGATGTGCCAAGATGATTTGGTGAGGCTGGGGGCATGTCTGATACCAACCTTCCTGTGCGTTGGATGCAAGAGGTTACTGTACATTTGAAGTGGGCTCTGAGATGTCAGGTATTGTTGGTCAAGTTGATATCTAGAGGAGCCAAGTACTCATTCTGACTTTCATGTTGGGAGTTGTCTAGTTTCTCTCTGGCAAGTTAGAGAATAGAAAATTGCGCATAAATGAGGTGTGATTTGGTGCTTATGAGATGTAAATACTGCAAATGGGCCTCTTCCTGCTGACTAGTAAGACTGTCACCTCACCATCCAAAATTTGATTATAAAATTGGACCTTTTTCATTTGACATCGAAAAGCTTATCCATATTTTCCCAACTGCTTCACCAAAAGGTGGCATGGTGGCTCAGTGGTTAGCAATGCTGCCTCTCAGCACCAGGGACCTAGGTTCAATTCCAGCCTCGGGTGACTGTCTGTGTGGAGTTTGCACATTCTCCCCGTGTCTGTGTGGGTTTCCTCCAGGTGCTCTGGTTTCCTTCCACAATCCAAAGATGTGCAGGCCAGGTGAATTGGCCATAGTGCTAGGTGAATTAGTCAGAGAGAAATGGGTCTGGGTGGGTTACTCTTCGGAGGGTCGTTGTGGACTAGTTGGGCCAAAGGGCCTGTTTCCACACTGTAGGGAATCTAATCTAGTCTAAGAGCACATCTTTCAGGAGCAGGGAAAATTCAGTCCATTGAGTTTATTAGGATCCTTCAGAACCATTAGCTTAAATGACAGTAAGTTTTAAAACAAATGTTGAAGAGCAGTGTAACTGAATTCTGATTAAAAAAAAGTTCAGTTTTTGGGGCTTCTGGCACAGTGGTAGTGTCTCTCCCTCTGTGCCAGAGGCTTCAGTGCAAGTCCCACCTGCTCAAATAGTGAGGTTACATAACAGGTTGATTAGAAGGTATCAAGAAATTGAGTTTTGGATTTTTTGGGAGTTGATATTTTATAACCCTCAATGGACTTTATACAATTGATGCACTGGGGAATGTTATTTCAATGCTTTGACTCAGGCCTGGTACAGAGGAATTAGGCACTCCACGTAAAGCAACAGCTTTGAGAACCACTGCTCATCACAATTAACTTTTGAAAATGAATATTGCGCACATGAATGAAGGAAAGGTCTGAATTCATAATTACAGTTTTATAAAGAAAAGGAGAATATAAAGGTCCTTACTGCGCATTCTCATTGTTATATGCAGGATACCTGCAACTATCATCAACTGATCTGTTGGAGTACTTTGAAAATGTTGCATGTACTGTGAATGTAGCCGGGAAATGCTGATGGCCAGTTAATCATTGGGCAGTACAGATGAACGTTGTGCATTGTGGAACCCAGCCACAGCAAACTCTGTGAGAATTGCTCAGGAAATTGAACATTTTCATTGACAATTCCTTAGCACCTCTGAAAAAGAAATCCCGAGTGGAAAATCTCTCACCTTGAATACGTGATCTCTCACCCTGGGAAAAAGCTTATCTCTATCCACCCTATCTATACCTTTCATGATTTTGTAGACCTCAATCAGGTCCCCCTTAAATCTTTTTTCTAACAAAAACAATCCTAACCTACTCAACCTCTCTTCATAGCTAGCACCTTCCATACCAGGCAACACCCTCGTAAACCTCTCTCTGCGCCCTCTCCAAAGCGTCCACATCCTTTTTGTAATGTGGTGTCCAGAACTGTACACAGTATTCTAAATGTGGTCAAACCAAAGCCTTGTACAACTTTAACATGACCTGCCAACTCTTATATTCAATACCTCGTCCGATCAAGGCAAGCATACTATATGCCTTCTTGACCACTCTATTCACCTGTGCTGCCACCTTCAGAGTACAATGGACTCCCAGATCTCTCTGTTCATCAAGTTTTCCCAAGGCTCTTCTGTTTACATTATAGTTCGCTCTAGAATTAGACCTTCCAAAATACATCACCTCACAGTTGCCTGGATTGAACTCCATCTGCCACTACTCTGCTCAATTCTTCAGTCTATTTATATTCTCCTGTACTCTTTGAGAGTCCCCTATATTTTCTGCTACTCCACCAATCTTCATGTCATGTGCAAACTTACTGATCAGACCACCCATGCCTTTTTCCAGATCATTTATGTATATCACAAACAACAGTGACCCCAGCACTGATTCCTGTGGAATTCTACTGATCACCTTTCTTCATTTCGAGAAACTCCCTTCAACAACTACTCTCTGTCTCCTGTTGCTCAACCAGTTCTTTACCCACCTAGCTAGAACACCCTGCACACCATGTGACTTCACTTTCTCTATTAGTTTACCATGGGGAACCCTTTTCAAATGCCTTACTAAAGTCCATGTATATGACATCTATAGTCCTTCCTTCACCTATCAACTTGATTACTTTCTCAAAGAACTCTATTAAGTTGGTACGGTACGATTTCCCCCACACAAAACCATATTGCCTATCACTGATAAGCCAAATATAAATCAATCTTGTCCCTCTACCTACTCCAGCAACTTTCCCATCACTGACGTTACGCTCACTGGTCTGTAGTAAGTTAATAGCTACCCAGGAAAAGTAGACAATTTAAAAACCTAGTCTAACTCCTAGGTAACTAATAAGTTGGTTTATGTCACACTCAACTACACCTCCCCAAGTCCTTACACTACCAGTGTCCCTGATAACCACTGCCTTGCCTCCCCATCTCCCCTGGAACTGATAACCTCAAGTTCCCACTGACTCCCCTATCACCCGCTAGCCTGGATCTCCAAAGCCTGACAAATCTCTTACTGCTGGCCTACTTCCTTCATACTGGCCCTGACAACAAAGCATCCTCCCAGCCTCAACCCTTCCACTGCACAGCCCACTCCCAACTTGACTTCAGACAACTCTACCTCCATCAGCCACACCTCTCATCTGCCAACCTCTAACATTGTCTTCCCCGTCTCCCACACGCCACTGCTGCCAGCCCCAACACACTATTTAAGCACTCCATTGCTTACTTGGCACAAAACCCATCAGGTACGCTAAACCAACTGGCACTCTAATCTCACACTTTTCTTATATACTTACAGCTGTCTAAGTGTGGTTGTACCACTGGACATTTTAATCTCAGAGCAAGGCACATGGGCTGCTGTAAGAATCTCCTTCACAGCAAGGGTTGGGGTTGCATCAATTTCAGCTATGCTCAACAGTTCTGAAAGCACTGGGATCAGAATTCCCAGCTAGAATTGCAAGACTCAGTACTAACGTAAAGAAAAATTCACCAAGTCACAATCTGACTGCAATTACTTCCTCTGGAATGTCCAGGCCATTCTGTGTGGACTTCTGGAAGGCTTTAAGTGCCACATCAAAGGTTATTGTGGGAAGTAAAACTCACGGTATATGGGGTAACATTTGTCACGGACAGCAGATTGGCTAACAGGAAGCAGTGAGTACACATAAATGGTCTTTTTCAGCTTGGCAAATGTAACAAGTGCTGTACCACAGGAATCCGTGCTGGAACCTCAACTATTTACAATTTATGTAAATAATTTAGATGAAGAGACAGAAGATATGTTTGCCAAATTTGCTGTAGACCAAACATTTGTAGTAAAATAAGCTGTGAAAATGACATCAGGAACTAAAAAAAGGTAGATTAAGTGAATGTGCAAAGATCTGGCAAATGTATTGCAGTGAAGTTTGAAATTTGCCCTTTTGATAGGAAGATTGGAGCATAATCATATTCTACAAATGGTGAGAGATTTTAGAGCACTGAGATGCAGAGGGATTGGGGTATCCTGGTGCATCAATTACAAAAACTACTATGGAGATGCACTAAGGAATTAGAAAAGCTAATAGAATGGTAACATTTATTGAAAGAGGAATTAAATATAAAACTGGGAGGTTATGTTTGATTGTCTAGAGTAGAGGTAATTTCACATCTGGAGAGCTGTGTACATTATTGATCATCTTGTTTAAGAAGGATTTAAATTCATCGGAAGCACTTTAGAGAAGTTTACCAGACTAAAATCTGAAATGGGTGGGTTGTCTTAGGGGGAATGGGTAGGGCAGACTGGGGGAGTATTCGATGGAGTTTGGATCAGTAAGAGGGTATATTGATTGCAATATATAAGATCCTGAGGTATTGAAATGGTAGAAATGATGAGGATGTTTTCCCAGTGGGAGAATCTGGAACTACAGACCATCATTTAAAAATAACAAATTAGTCTATTAAAATAGACATGAGGGTTGTGAATTTTTGAAGCCATCTTCCTGGAAGTGGATGCATTATTTTTAAAACAGAGGCGAATAGTTTCTTGGGAAGGAGAGATTGAAAATTTATCAGGGTAGATGATGATGTGATTTGTGATTAGAATCAGAACAACAATGATCTTGTTAAATAGCAAAACAGGCTCAAGCAACTGAGTGCCTGATTCCTACTCCTGTTTTATGTTCCTGTATCTAAAAACTTCATGGAATAATATGGCTAACATGATGCAATATTGTGTTCCTGTACCAGTTACTAAATGCTTTTAAGTCTAATTTACACAATCAATAGTCATTGCAAGAGAGTGGGTGATATTAAATTGCTTTCTTTATTTTGCAGTTTTGGAATAGTTAGGTCAATGCACAAATTTATAAATTGCTCAGTATTATGACAGTCTGTTTGGATGTTTATTAATAGATCCACACCTTTCATCCCTAATACTGAAGCCTGCTTGTTTGCATATGTAGGTTTGTGATTCATTCATTGATTTTTTTTCATACCACCCTCTTCCTAAATTTAATCTACATTGCCAAGTGATTGCACTTGCCCCTGCCGTAGACCAAGGAATTTAGGGCCATGGTGCTGAGAGCTCCCAGTGAGGTCCTGGTCTTGGCTGAGCATCGAATGTAAGTGGAAAGTGTCTAAGGAATATTTCAAAGGGAAGATGAAAACACAAGGAACAGATTTATGCCCACATAGTGACACTAACTCCAATGGTGCAACACCCCACCATTACTGTATTGAAATATTATCTCAGATATTTATGTTTCAGATTGAGACTTGAACCCGTGGACTGAGGAGCCAAAGCCACTGTGGACACAATGAAAAACCCTGTCAGTGCTATAGTGCTTACCTACATGCTGAAGTTGCTTTAGAACAGAGGGAAAGAACTGTTGAAACGATGAAAATGTATTAGAGCAGAAGATAGTGCTTTTATTACATTTTTTTAATAAACTGAAATTTTTTTCATTGTCACAATCTTTTGTTTCAGGGAAGAACAAAGGTAATGGAGATAATAAGGTTCGAGGCTTAAATTGCTCGATCAGCAGCACATTCAATTTGTTGATTAAAATCATAGGCAACAGAATCAAATCCCCAGCTGAAGAACACTCTCAGCTGAGGTTTGCTAGTTTGGAAGATAACAGATTGAATACAAGCCTCTTTTGGAAAGGAGAACTTTCTGTTGATAATAAAGGAAAAATACTGCACAAAATGAGCATCTCAAAATGTATAAAGATGAGTGGGAAAAGTAAATGTTTTGGATAACAACAAGTATTGTTGTGCTATTCCTCAAAATGTCGAGATTAGCCTTCAATTCATACAGGCTGCTTTTAGTGGAGACTAGGAGAAAGTGAGGACTGCAGATGCTGGAGATCAGAGCTGAAAATGTGTTGCTGGAAAAGCGCAGCAGGTCAGGCAGCATCCAAGGAGCAGGAGAATCGACATTTCGGGCATGAGCCCTTCTTCATTCCTGAATGTCGATTCTCCTGCTCCTTGGATGCTGCCTGACCTGCTGCGCTTTTCCAGCAACACATTTTCATCTTTAGTGGAGACTAGTTCTACACAGTGAATTCATGGTCTCTTGTTGAAAATTGTTCTTCCCAGGTGAACAACACTGGGGAACAGAATATTTGTTTGCTGCAGTATTGGTGCCCGTAGAAGTATTCAACACACCTTCATGAGATATAACATGTTCCAGAGGAAATTGGCTACTAAAATATTCAGGTCTTGATACACCCTCCATGCTGTGTTGCTGTTCAATTGATGCAACAAAAGTGAAAATGTCTAAATTGTAAACCAACTGCCAAAGTTGCTTTTTCTGAGAGTAATCCATTTTTGCATTTTGTGTTTGAGCATGCAGGGCCACATGTTTCAAAACAATTTTCCTGAGCGACAAATATCTGAGAAAAATGCTGCACTTCTCCAGCTACTTCATGATTTTGGATCTGAGGCTCCTTATTACAGCCGTATCCCCTATGGCAGATACTCAGATTTTATATATGTAGGCTCTCCTGAGCAAACTAGAGATGGACAAATCCAAGACAGGGTAGCATGAGGGTTAAGATTAGATTAGATTACCTACAGTGTGGAAACAGACCCTTCGGGCCAACAAGACCACACCGATCCTCTGAAGAGTAACCCGCACCGACCCACTTCCCTCTGACTGATGTACCTAACACTATGGGCACTTTAACATGGCCAATTCACCTGACCTGCACATCTTTGGACTGTGGGAGGAAACCCACGCAGACACAGGGAGAATGTGTAAACTCCACACAGACAGTCGCCCGAGGCTGGAATCGAACGTGGGACCCTGGTGCTGTGAAGCAGCGGTGCTAGCCACCGTGCCACCCTACTGTTCTTTCATCTCTACCACTGGAATTTCGGTGGTAGAGATGAACAAATTAATCCAACATACATTTAACAGTTTTGCTCAGCCGACAGTATCAATTCTAAGTTAAATTAACTTAGGCAACCTTGAGTCAGTTTTCCTTTTGGGTGTGAATCCACAGCTGAGATTTGAAAAAAAAACATTAGCTGAACATTAAATTTGCAGCCTTTCAAAGAAGTAACAAGGACAGCTAAAATAGCAATTGGAAATGGCACATGAGTGCAGCGCTGTTGAGATGGGGTTAAGACATGTTGATGGAGTGTGAACAGAACTTCATAACGTGTTTAACAGTGGCCAATGCTTTATTGTTTCTTTGATGCTAGGCCAAATTATTACATGGAATGGGGGAAGGAGAACTTTTCTAAACATACTGATTTGACCTGACACATATGTAAAATACAATGTTTGAAACATGGTGCTCCATTGTCATAGTTACAAATCTAATTTAGGTGGTGAATTTTTTATATTGCGTTGAGAAACAAGATAAAGAGGAACCCTTGCTCTGCATGAAAATAAATAGTTGTTTAGCTTGTCCGAGCTGGATAACATTTAATTAATATTTTTATGGAGCAGAGTATGAATTTAATAAACAGCCAAGGCTGAACCCAGGCTATGAGCTGCAACCAGAAAGGAAATAGTTAAGGTGGATGTCCAGCCAGTGAAGCAGTCTGTTGCTATGGTATCAAGCATTGATTAGTCAACCAGGATGTAGAAATTCTGATAATGAGATTGCCAATGTGTGAAAATGGTGACAATCTCATTATCAGAATTCCTAACTCCTAACTGACTAATCAATGACAGTTACCATAGCAACTACTGGATGCAGCTACCAAAATTACACAATGTTTTATTTCACAATGCTCCTGAAGTTGCCTTTACCTTAACTCCTGTTTATGTGTATACTAACCATTATTGCTGTATAGATGATTGTTCTGGAGTTAAGTGGAGGAGCACAAATTTGGTGTTATAGAGAATGTCATGGAAAATTTTGATTATTTTCTCCATGGTGTTGTGTTCTTAATCTCTGCTTTGTCATTCAATTAAATGGAGGGCAAAATCAAAAAGAGACTTTTGCACCTCCTTGTATCTGGTTCAGGGCTATATTGGAAACCTGAAAGAAGGCTGTAGTCAGCCACAATTGATGTGCCTTGAACTGATACTTAGAAAGATCAGTCTTTTTATATTTGATTGAAGCTAGACCTAGCTACTTGGAGATCAATGCAGTTTTAAAGGGACCGTAATTTACTTGTAAACTGGACATTGTGCAAAGGCTCAATCTATCCTTCCTTATTCTGGAGAAATCCTGAAAGCGACATTTCGCATCAACATGAGATGTCTTTGCTTTCCTGAGGTGGAACCCTGGATAGGGTCACAACTCTGGAGCTGCACTCAGTCAATGATCTTGCTGTGAAAAAAGAGAACAAGGGAGGCCTGTCTGTTAAGTATGAATTATAAATCCAATGTTGCCTTCAACTTCGATTTTGACCATGAAACTGAAATGTTAACTCTTCTGTAGCCTTACTAACTAGAGGATTCTGCCACTATTTCTCTTTCCTTTGACCGGATTTAAGGGTCTATTTAAGGGTACCCAACCACTAATGGTTTTAACAAGAAGGGACTTCTCTTAAAATGCTGATGATTGTATAATAAGTAATTAGGTACAAGTTACATTAGTCAGTTAGATCCACATCCTAAGGGGTAATGTTACTACCTCTTGGTTAAGGTCCCAGATGGCCAGGAGGTCTGTCACAATATGTCTGAACTTGCTGTCAAAAATAGTTTAGAGAGCTTTAGTGCCACGGTGGCAGCGTGTCTTCCTCTTGTTCAGATTCAAGTCCCACCTACCTCCGAGGTGTTTCATAACATATGCAAACAGTTTGATTAAAATAACTACGTTAATGAATTAGAAACACCACGAGACTCTCTCTGAATAAACATCTGTGCTCTACAAAATGCTAAAATGATCAAGCTTATCTCCATCCAAGAAAAGGAAACCACCCTGACATTATCAAACAGAGTGGAACTTAATGCAGTCTCCGACATTAACCCTTTCAAAACCATTACTATACGCAACATTATCCATGTCTGAAGAAAAAAAAAATGCTTATGACATGCAAGGAAGGAACCAGATTAAGTTTGATCCATTTCCACTTTCTACTCTTCTCTCCTGAGGTTGATAACTTGAAGTGGGATATAATTCCACAATTGCTGATGGCCCTTCAATGCCTTATCATAATGGAGCTTCATACTGTACCAACACATTGAAAGATGTAAATTAAGGTAAACTGCACAATTGAATCTGTACATCTTCTCACTTTCATCTATTGGTCTCCATTTCTAACAACTGGAAGTCTGAACCTTTGCTGATTTTTCTCCCCCTAGGACTGGTACATTGCACCTAGTGTTAGCATTTTCACGGAGGTGGCAAACAAGAAAAAATATTTTTAATTCCTTGCAAATTCATTGCGATCCTCAGGTTGTAATGAAAATATTTCTTTTCGCATAGTCTGTACTTCTGTGGACTTGTTGTTTTTGCAAATTTATTTATGGATAAGACGTGGGCATTGCTGACTAGGTGTGGAGGTGCTGGTGTTGGACTGAGATGGACAAAGTTTAAAATAATACAACATTAGGTTGCAGTCCAACAGGTTTATTTGGAAGTACTAGCTTTCGGAGCACTGATCCTTTGGCAGGTAGCTATGGAACAGGATCATAAGACACAGAATTTATGGCAAAAGATTACAGTGTCATGCATGCAGCTGATACAATATATTGAACAAGCCTGCTCCACAGCTACCTGATGAAATAGCAGTGCTCCAAAAGCTAGTACTTCCAAATAAACCTGTTGGACTATAAGCTGGTGTTGTGTGATTTTTAATATTGCTGACGAGACCATCATTGATCATCAATCTATAATTACCATTGTGAATGTGAGCGTTCTTGGACTGGAGCAGTCCTTCTGCTATAGGTACACCCACAATGCTGTTACAAAGGGAGTTTCCAGATTCTAGCTCAGTGACAATGAAGGAAATGTGATATGGATCAAGTCAGACAGGTGAATGGCTCAGAGAGGCACCTACAGGTATTATTCCCAACTTGCTGCTGCCGTTGAGGTAGACATCATGCGTTTAGAAGATGCTGTGAATGGAGCCTTATTGAGTTGCTGCAGTGCATCTTGTAGATAACATACATGGAGGCCAATGTGCGTTAGTGGTGGGAGGAATGAATGAAATAAGTAAGTAGATGAAACCAAGCGGTTGCTTTATCTTGTTGACGTCCTACTTTTTTGAATGTTGTTCAAGCTGCACACGTTTTGGCAAATGGAGAGTATTCCATTACAGTCCTGATTTGAGCTTTATATATATAGTGGACAACCTTTGAGGAACCTCCAACTTACTCTTGTAGCCACAGTATTCATGTAACTGGTCCAGTTCAGTTTCTGGTAAATTGTAACCCTCATAATATTGCTTTTGGGGGAATTTGGCAGTGATAAGAGGAGGTGGTTAGATTCTCTCTTGTTGGAGATGGTCATTATCTGGCATTCATGTTTTGCACATGTTACTTGTGACCTGAATGTTATCTAGCCGTGCTGCATATAAAACAGGATATTCCAATATCTGAGGAATTGAAAATGGTGATGAACATTTGGCAATCATCAGTGAACATCTCCACTTCTGACCTTGTGATGGAGATGGGTAATTGAAGAAGCAGCTGAATATGATTTTGAATAGGTGTATTATGCATTAGACAGCATTGGTAATATTAAAATAGATGAAAATATCATCTTAAGTAGAAAGTTCCTTTTGTTTATTCTTTGAAGCAAAGCTGATCATGTTCATTATCACACGGCTAGTGCGCTGAAAATTGAGCCTTGCTATTCCTGGAGTTGTCACAAAAATAAAAAAAAAATCACAAATATTTAAAGTTCACAATTAACTGTGTAATGGACTCAGGTTAATAGAAAACATGAATCATGTCTCTGTACTTGCCAAGACCTACAACCGATTACAAATAAATTGACCTAACCACATGTAAACAGGTATGAACTCTATGAACAGAATGGCTCTACTGGTTAAAACTGTAAACCCCTTTTCTCTGACACCCCCCAACCCATACACACAGAACAAATAAAATTGTTGTTATGAATGGAGAGAAAATAGGACAGGGGAGCTGTTTAATAGCAGCAGTTTTTAGGATTAGAAGTGGTCTTCATTTTTTTCCCTAAGTCTTTCAGTTCTCTGATCTTTCCCTTCAGGTTCTTCCACTCTTCCCCGGGTGGTGCAGAGTGAATGGTTCACAAATTAAAAGGACTTATTGGTTACAAGTGACTGTTTACAGCAACTGAACAGCAAGTGGAAGAAACAAAAAAACTTGCTTTCTTTGGCTTTAGATATTTTATAACAAAGAGATGCTCACTAGCTTCCTTCCAGAGATCCAAGGGCTTTCCACTGTATTGTTCATACCCACAAACTGCTCCAATACCCAGGGTCCAAGCAGAGATTTGCTATCAGGCTGATGACCTCTAGCATTCCCAGAATTCTATAAACCAATCTGCTACTTGTTGCCTGCCAAATCTGACTTTGTACACGTGTCCCCGAACCATACTGTACACTTTTACACCATTACCTGACCTCTTGCAAAGCAATGGTATAAGCATAGCCGACAATGAGTTCTGGTAATTTGCTATTTTTAAAATACAGCAATTAATTCCTCAGTCCTTTGTTGCAAAACTGTCCTTTTGCCCATTTACTACACAACTAAAATATAAAGTAATATAAAATAGATGCAGTCTTTGCAGGTATCTAGTGCATATCTGGTGGGTATATAGGTGATAACTCAAACTGTGCCTGAAAGTTTCTGCTGTAATAGGAACAGGATATCACAAATTATTGAGTTTTGGATGAGCTGCTGGCTTCGGTTTTGCATTTCTTGCATTTTCCCACTGGTTCTGTTAATCCTTGCTTTGAAGGAAACTATAACGCTCCTTTTTTTATTTAATTGTTCCGGGTGCAGTAATTCTGGGTGAGCTTCTCCCATGATTTGGAGGCAATTTCAAAAGTTCAAAGTGAAGCCTTCAGATTACAGGCAATCTCCAGATTACAAATAGGTTCCAAACTTGAGTATGTTGATCAGTTGATTTGTACACAAGTTGCAACACAATTCAAAACAATACCATACAATATAAAATAACCATTCATAAGTATGAACAAATATTTTCATGTATGATCTTTAAAATTAATATTAATATGGGGTCTCATTTATAAGTAGGTTTATAAGTTGGGTGTTCAGAAATCCCCTGTCATTGTAGTACTTCCCTTGACCACCATGACAGAGCACAGCATCACCAACCCAAAGAAACCCAAACATATAAATAGAAAGCAGGAATCATGTACATTGCTTCGCCTGAGGTTCACTGAAGATGTTACCTAGTAGGGTAATGAAACATCTGGAAATGAACCTCTCAGCTCAGCGAGCAAACCTACATCCAGAACCTCAACCTGAGCTACAAATCTTCTCAAAACTCGCTAAGTGCACAGCAGATCAGAGCTCATCATTGAAGATTCACTTTTGGGTGACAAGCATTTTGGCTACATGATCAACCCAGCTCTTGTGACTGTCTCAGTGCAGTGTGGTTGCTTGGCGTGGCAGATCTGGTGAGAACCTTAGTGCCTGGTATTTTGTCTTGCCATCTGATCTTCAGAAGCTTCTGAGGGCAAGTGGTTGGTCTTCTTGACATTGGTACACAATTTAAGTCTTGCAACATGTAGAGCAGCGTGGTACACTACCTCATTTTTCTTCATGCTAATTGTCAGGCTGAAGTTGTCACATGTATTGCAGAACAAATCTCCACTAAGTAGTATGTCCAGCTCTGAACTCATACAGTCAATGGCAAACAGGAAATTGTTAGCATGTTCTTCAGGACCTTGATCTTTGCCCCTATAGTCAATTCAAATTGACCTAGCTTCCTGTCCATTCAATATCCAATTCTGATGCCAGAAAATTCATCGCAAATGATTTGACAGCTCCAGGAGGGCATCCTGACAAATGGTGAGTCTTCAGACAGATTTCTATTCATGAATGGAGTTAGGAAGACTTAAAATTAATTGAACACAATTGAACACAATGGATCCATCCATCCATGGATGATTGAGCATATGAGCCCTTTAATGGACTCAAGGATGATTCCCTTCTCCTAGAAGTTAGTTCAAGTAGACCCTATTTTCAATAAAGAGAAAAAACGAGAATCAAGAAACAACAGACTTGGCAACTTTCCATATTTTATTGGGAAGATGCTAAAACACATTCTAAGCGATGTCCTTTATGATGACTGGAAATGAAAGGTACCATTAGCAATTCACAACATGGCTTTTGAAAAACAAAGTTGTACCTTTTAACTGCACTTTCAGAAAACTGAGCTGTAGTGTTTCATCATCACCTTCTGGCCAGTGGGATATGGCGCAGACTTGATGAATGTGTTGGACTTCACCTGACTGTTAGTTTTGTGTGTTTGTGTGAATGGAAAATTATAACAGCTGCTTGATGCAGACAGCCTACTCCTATGACAGAGAGATGTGATTTGGCGAATAACATTGCTGCACGAGGCACCAAAGATGAATTGATCTCAAAGTTTATCTTCAATAATTCATTAATTACAACAAGGTCACCAAATTCAATTCTGCTGAATAATCCATATCCATTAGAAACATTTGCACTTCTGCAGATGCGAACGAGCTTGCACCAGATTGTTGGCTGCTTTTTTAAAAACTGATTATTTTTTACTGAAGTCTTATAACAATCTACTACCATCAAAATGTTCAGTCAGTTATACCATAAAGGATAAACTGTTGATTTTGGATGTCTTTAATACTGACATTGTAACTCTTTTAGTAAAATTGGTCTCTGTTGCTGATGTGCTGAGTGGCCAAGATTGTGCCACACATTGGGGCAATGCTTTGATTTGTAATTTGTCTTCAATGTGGGAAGATCTTGAAGCTGCTCATTCATAACTGGAGTTGAACAACATCCCTTTTGTTGCTATAGTTTGGTCAGATCTGGATTGTTGATAAAATGTAGTCCATAGCCACATCAATGTACACCAAAAACTGACGGTAAGTATCAGCTATATATACAAAGGTGATTAGAGAGAACATCTCTGGAGCCCTACACACTTGGATTCCATTTCCATTATATTTGACATCATCATTACATAAACACAAAGAACTGAAGATGCTGGAAATCTGAAATAAAAACAGAGAGTGCTGGAGAAACTCATCATTGTCTGGCAGAATCTGTAATGAGAAAGCAGTTTGAGAAAGAATGTTTGTTAGACAAATGGTTGTTGGACTCGAAAAGTTAACTCTGCTTCTCTCTCTTACATGTGCTGTCAGACTTGCTGAGTTTCTCCAGCAATGTTTGCTCTGTATCAGAATGACATTGCTCCTTACACACATTTTCAGTGGCTATTAATAAAGGTACAGTTGGAAAGGTGTTTTTTTTGTGGAAGAAATGGGACCTTCAAAGAATGAGATTTTTGGTATAAGTATAAAAACACTTTGTAAGAATTAATAGGCACAGCATAAGGTTGTCTCATCAGAGACGCTGTTAGCTTTCTTTCTCTGAAAAAACACAAAAACAGAACCTGGAAACATCAGTGTCACTTCTTCAATCCTGGAGAGTTACATAAGATTTGAAATATTATTTCTGTTTTTCTCTCCACAAATGCTGCCAGACCTCCTGAATTTCTCCAGCAGCCTATCTGTTTGTTTCAGCGTCATGTGGAATTGTGGGAAAACTTTTAACATTGCACAATGGGGAAAAAAAATTAGCCAACTCTCGAGTTATAAACCAATATGTTTAGGCTTGCATGTTGACATTCAGACATTGATAAGATAGCACCCTGTGTATCCTTTTATCAGTGCAAGTGTTTAGAAAAAAACCAAGAAATTACATTCTTAAAATGGTGACCTTAAGCTGAGGGGCTGAAGGTGATAATGACCCTAACATCTTTGGTACCTGTCTTGTAATCACTGGATAGAAAGATGCAAACAAATGATTGACATATGGTAAGGTGTCACTCTTAGAAATAAAGCATGTTATCAAGCACTCAGAGACAGAGGGCAGTACTATCAAATGTAAAGGTGGCACTATTTAATCTAGTCTTGCAAAATGAAATTGGTCATGAAAGTTATCTCTGAAGTAGTGATTATGATATTGGAAGGTTTAGATTCCTTATTAAAAAGAACAACAAACAACCTGTAGTAAAAAAAAGAGGGCTAATTTTGCCAAATGAAGGGCGGATTAAGGCTCAGGTATTTCAGAAGTAAATACTATCATCCTGAAATGTAGTAGAACAATGGATGACATTTATCATTTGGCTATAGTTTAGATTCATTTCCACAATAGAGAGAAAGAAGCCAACCAAAGATAGAGTTTAGCGGATGGAGAAGGAGTTAGAGAATTAAATGAATCAGACAGTACTTCAATAATCCAAAGGAGAATTAGGCTGTATCCACAAGTATCAGCAGTAAAGTGAAAAAAGGAAATATGAGTGCCAATGTTTCAGAGCAAGAATGGATGGCAGCAGAAGTAGAAGAAAAAGTTTACATTCCATGAACAACCGGACATCACAAAGCACTTCACAGCTATAGAAGCACTTTTTCAAGTGAGGTCACAGTTCCAATATAGGAAATGTAGCTTCTGATTTACACTCAGCAAACTCTCACAAAGAGTTTAATGATCAGATAGTTTGTTTGGTGTGATGTTTACAGAGGGATAAATACTGAAAATGTGTTGTTGGAAAAGCGCAGCACATCAGGCAGCATCCAAGGAACAGGAGAATCGACATTTTGGGCATAAGACCTTCTTCAGGAAATGCCCAAAACGTCGATTCTCCTGTTCCTTTGATGCTGCCTGACCTGCTGCGCTTTTCCAGCAACACATTTTCAGCTCTGATATCCAGTATCTGTAGTCCTCACTTTCTCCCAGAGGGATAAATACTGCCTACTACAATGGGTATAATTTCGCCTTACACTTCATCGAAATAATCTCCTGATTTCTTTCCTTACATCACCCAAGCAGGCAGATGCTTGCTCAGTTTGACATTTAAACTCAAAAGTGCCACCTATGACATTGCAATTCTCCTTCAGTACTGTACTGGACTGTCCTTTCACGTATATTGATAGTAAAATGATTATCAGAGGAATGTTAAATTTAAATGGTCATTAATCAGGAGGGCAAAAAGTGGGCATGAGATAACTTTGCTGAAAATGTGTTGCTGAAAAAGCGCAGCAGGTCAGGCAGCATCCAGGGAACAGGAGAATCGACGTTTCGGGCATAAGCCTTTCTTCAGGATTCCTGAAGAAGGGCTTATGCCCGAAACGTCGATTCTCCTGTTCCCTGGATGCTGCCTGACCTGCGCTTTTCCAGCAACACATTTGCAGCTCTGATCTCCAGCATCTGCAGACCTCACTTTCTCCTCATGAGATAACTTTGGCAAACGGTTAAAGAGAATCCAACTGGTTTTCACAAATACATTAAGGACAAAAGGGTAACTAGGGAGAGAATAGGGCCCCTCGAAGATCAGCAAGGCGGCCTTTTTGTGGAACCGCGGGAGATTGGGGAGATACTAAACAAGTATTTTGCATCAGTATTTATTGTGGAAAAGGACATGGAAGTTATACAGTGTCAGGAAAAAAGTCAATTTTACAGAGGAGAAAGTGCTGGATATCTTGAAATCATAAAAGTGGATACATCCCCAGGACCTAATTAGGTGTACCCTAAAACTCTGTGGGAAGCTAGGAAAGTGAGTGCTGGGCCTCTTGCTGAGATATTTGTATCATCGATAGTCACAGGTGAGGTGTTGGAGGACTGGAGGTTGGCTAACATGGTGCCACTGTTTAAGAAGGGTAGTAAGGACAAGTCAGGCAACTATAGACCAGTGAGCCTGACATCGGTGGTGGGCAAGTTGTTAGAGGGAATCCTGAGGGACAGGATGTACTTGTATTTGGAAAGACAAGGACTGATTAGGGATAGTCAAGATGGCTTTGTGTGTGGGAAATCATGTCTCACAAACTTGATAGAGATTTTTTAAGAAGTAACAGAGAGGATTGATGAGGCAGAGCTGAGGTGGACTTGATCAAAATGGACTTCAGTAAGGTGTTCAACAAGGTTCCCCATAGGAGACTGATTAGCAAGGTTAGATCTCATGGAATACAGGGAGAACTAGCCATTTGAATATAGAACTGGCTTAAAGGTAGAAGACAGAGGGTGGTGGTGGAAGGTTGTTTTTCAGACTGGAGGCCTGTGACCAGTGGAGTGCCACAAGGATCGGTG
>NC_057724.1:16753474-16785115 GCF_004010195.1 Chiloscyllium plagiosum
GTTGGGCCACAGGGCGGTGTGGTTGATTGCCCAGGGCATCAATGTGGACTTCAACAGTTTCCTCATTTCCCCTTCCCCCACCTCACCCCAGTTCCAAACTTCCAGCTCAGCACTGTCCCCATGACTTGTCCTACCTGCCTCTTCTTTTCCACCTATTCACTCCACCCTCCTATCATCTTCATCCCCTCCCATTCACCTATTGTACTCTATGCTACTTTCTCCCCAACCCCACCCTTTTCTCACTTATCTCTCCACCCTTCAGGCTCTCTGCCTGTATTCCTGATGAAGGGCTTTTGCCCGAAACGTCGATTTTACTGCCCCTCGGATGCTGCCTGAACTGCTGTGCTCTTCCAGCACCACTAATCCATATCTTGAGGTTAGTTAGAGGCTAATTACTCTTGCTGAGGGATGCTAACTTTTATCTATAAAAAGGAAAGCAATGTAAATAATTTCTAAGCTATTATTTGCAGATAGTTTGTATTCTCCTTAATAGAAGTATGAATGTCAAATGTAATATTGCACAAATATGATGAACGCTTTGTGTGAAAGCATTTTAAATAAAGCAGAGTAAATCATTCAACCCCATGAGTCTGCTCCCCCATTCAATGTGATCATGGCTAGCTTCTAACTTGACTCCACTTTCTTACTTTCTCCCAAATTCATTGATTCCCTGATAAATTATTCCTTTTTCAAAATCGATTTGGAATATATTTAACAGTGGAGCTTTCGCAATCCTCTGGGGCAGACAATTCCAAATATTCATGACCCTTCAAGTGAAGACGTTTCTCTTCTTTTCAGTGTTAAGTTATCAACCCCTTATCCTGAGGCTCTGCCACGTTTTCTAAATTTCCTAGCCAGCCGAAACGATCTCTCAGAGTCGGTCCTATAAGCTCCTTCAGAATCTTGTGTGGTTCACTAAGATCACCTTTCAATCATTCTAATTCCAGGTAACAATGGGCCAATATCTCAATCTCTCATCGCACAACAGCCTGCTCCTTCTAGAAACTGATGAATGAGTTTGTAGAAAGCTTTCCAGTTTTACAAGTAAACTCCAGGCATAATTTAGTGGATGCAAATTACACCTACTTTATTGGTAGCAATACGTGGAACTGCTAGTATCTTTTACAGAAGCTGTACAGATGGCTGCTACGTGGTACCAAAAGAAAAATCATGAGCTGTCTGTTAAGAGAGGTGAGCGGACGAGGTAGGGAAAATGAGCTTCAAGTAGTGGTTATTAATTCCAAAAAAAAACCACCCAGGTTATGTTGGGCTTTAGAATAATCTTCAGAGAAGTGGCAGTTTTAATAAAAACCATTGCTGTGCCCACCTGTGGTTATTGTGTCACCATAGTCTTACCAGACCATAGGGGCTGCTCTCTCATTAGAGAGAAACAATTGGTGGTGATTTATGCTGAGGGGCATCAGACTTCAGAAAGAGGTTGAGGAGGAGAGTCCTTCCTAGTAACCACAAACCTGTGATGGGAATTGGACCCATGCTGTTCGCATCACAATGCTCTGCAAACCAGCAATCCAGCCAATTGAGCTAAATAAATTCCCACCTGTGATAGGGAGACTCAATTACAGGATAATTAATAGGAACAGTTTCTGTCACAAACATTGATCAAAATATTTATAACTGTTATACTCTAGTTGAACTTTCTGGGTGAAATGGTGGTTGAAATGGAAGGGTGTTGAGTCCAAAGGCTAACCTTGGGAGGTGACTCCTTGGGACTGAAATTGGACATGAACAGAGATATCTGTCAACTATTATAGGGACACAAGGTAAAAACAATGACTGCAGATGCGGGAAACCAGATTCTGGATCAGTGGTGCTGGAAAAGCACAGCAGTTCAGGCAGCATCCGAGGAGCAGTAAAATCGAAGTTTCGGGCAAAAGCCCTTCATCAGGAATTATAGGGACACTCCTGGCATTCAGTTCCATCAATGAGTTCAATATCAGGTGGGACCTGTAAGAGGTACAAAAACAGAAATTGCTGGAAAAGCTCAGCAGGTCTGGCAGCACCTGTGGAGAGAAATCAAAGTTAATGTTTTGAGTTGAGTGACTCTTTCTCAGAACTGATGATAACAGGAAAATGTCAGTTTATATGTTGAAAATAGGGTGCTTGGGGGAAAGGAGTAAATGATAGGTGGGGATAGAGCTCAAAGAGAGAGAAGAACAATTGAACACTTACCTGTAACAGATAACTGGTGTGATTGTAAAACAGAACGTGCTTGAGAAAATCAACAGTTCTGGCAGCATTTGTGGAGAGAAAAACAGTTAATGTTATGTGTTCAGTGACCGTTTGCCATAAAGTTTTGTTTCTTTTCCAGATCTTCAGCATCCACAGTTCTTTGTCATATCCAAATTCACTGCCTTGCCGGGGTGTTGTGCGGGTGTGACTAGCATATGAAATATGTTGGAAGACTTGTTTTGTGACCCCCTCACCTGCTCTCACACACCATTGCAATACCAGCAATGTTACCGCAATGGAGCAAGAGTCGTTCCTAGCAACTGGTAGTGGTGTCAGGAGTTTGCTAAATAACATTTGACTGAAATGCCGACTTCATCAGCTCCCTGTTTAAAATCCTAATGGCCTCGTTCAGCAATGTACTTGTGCATTATAAATTGATTCCATGCACAATTTTGGCTTGGCCCAATCATAGCAAATTCAGGTTTTCCCTGATCTGTAATATCCAAAAGTATTGTGATGAAAATCACTGTTTGGATGGCATTGCAATCAGTTCCCAAAACAGCGCTTATACATTCACACAGAAGAATAGGATGTTACATGAATCCTTTTCAAATATCCCACACATTGGTTTGTGCTGCTTGCAGCTGGCCTTCCTCAATGATGACTGAACAGATGCTACATTATGACCCTGAAGCATTCTTATGGAAGAAGCTGTTTCCCCCCCCCCCACCCCCCCCCCCAAAAGCCACACACACACACAAAATCTGCTTATAATAGCCAAGGTAATAAAATGACCTTATGAAATAATAAATGTCTCATCCCATCAGGGTACAAAATTTTGCATTCAAATGTCAGCTTCAGTCCGAGGATTCAAAATCAAGTATTGTTGAGGGTCATATTATTTATAACATTCCCAACCTCCACAACTACTGTGGCACAACTGGTTCCAAGTAAGCTTTTCTTATGCACTTGCAGTTTTTACCCCTCCTATATATATCCATACATACACACATACGGTATTGAACTGACTGTGGCATAATAGAACCAGTGTAAATCAAGTATAATATCTAAACAGATTTAAAAACAACTGTCATACTATGATTTCTATACCTGGGGACTCATCCCTGTATTGTCTAAATAAATAATGCACAGCCCTCATACTTGAATTGCCTAACAATTTGATATAATGGCTTTGATCATAGTATTACAGCCAGGTTTCGGGAGGTGTATGTAAACAAGCCACTATTTTTGTTTACCAAGTTAGCACCGTGATCATTCAACCAGTAATAACCTGGACCCAGAATTTGATGTGAGATAGGCTGTATCTTATGTAAGTTGACCCTTTGATGTGAATACCTCTTTACCATTGACAGCTGCAGGGTTTTTTAAACTCACAATACATTTCAACACAAACCTGAGCTGCTCATTGTCGATGATAGACTGACACTAGAGGGTGCTCTTCACAACAGAATTTTAGGGATAGTGTTAAGTTACTTTCCAAAGTTATCGTTAAAGAAAAGCCGCCTGTCAAAGTATTCTAATTACATTGAGGGGTTTTCTGAAGCAATACTTTCCTGGAATACAGCCAAGTGGCTCAATGTCATTCTTCACAACCCAATTATCTGGACTGTAAGCAAAACGTGACTTTACTAAAGCTGCAGACTTCCTTTTCCAATTGTCAAATTCAGGTCAATTTCATAAACACAAAATTGACTAACTAGTGATCTTTGCATATTCAGGCTAATTTGGAAATGGCACTTTTACTAATGGAGCAACAACATTTCATTTCCTGTTGCGATAAAACATGCGTTTTGTTTGCAGTGGAAAATAAGTGGGCCAGAAGCCACCATTTCCACAATTTTCAGCCTTTTAACATTCTAAAGAGATTCTTTCCATGACATCCAGGTCCAGTCTTCCATTACCGACATCAATCACTCCTATGTCTATAGCACCTTCCCGTGCATGCATCGGAGTTGCAATACATGCTCTTTGACCTTGCCCTTTCCCATTGATGAGGGCACTATATCCATTTTCCTGCTCATGGTGCACAACTGGGGAGATCAATCTGTGTGATTGTATTGCTGGAAGTCTCTAATAGCATGACTTTGACTTTTAGTTGCTTGTCATTTAGATTCTCTACTTCACTCCCACACTGCTGTTTCTGTCTTCTGTCTCCTATACTCTTCTAATGAATCCCAAGGAACAGCCCCTCATCATTTGATTAGTATTTTCCAATCTTCCAAGCTCAACAACAAGTTGGAGCTGCAGCTGTTGGTAATGGTTCTGCTGTAACCATTGACAGCTCCTATAGACTTATCTCTTCTTCTAATACCTGATCTATTACCATAATCTTTATCTTGGATCACCCTACTTTTCATTGTTTAATCACATCTGTGTTCAACCCTGTCAGAGATGTTTAATTCTTCCTCCCCACTCTTTTCCTTGCCTTTGTGCTTCTATTAAACTCTAATGTGTCCCTGTTTCAATGAAAGGCCAGTGACCTGAAACGTATTCATTCTCTTTCTGTTCCTGAGGATATTGTGTGATTTACTAAGTATTACCAGCATTTTCTGTTTTCTTTATTTATGAAGGAAATGAAATGTTGTTGCTCCATTAGTAATTTGGGAAATGGGAATTGTTAAAAATTCAAGACAGAATTGTTGTGTTTCCTTTCCATCTCTGGGTCTCAAATTTGAATCTGAACCAGGAGTCTCTCTCTCTCTCTCTCCTGATATGCCAATGAAATGAACTCAGGTAGGTTTTGATGACGTAAATCTCAAACCATGTAAAAATAGTCCAAAAAATGAGAAGACTGGACACACATTACTGTCCTGCATTGCTTTTTCCATTGGATGATGATTGCTCCCAGTTTGCTTTCCAACTTGTGATAGGCTACTTGATTGACTTTAATTAACTCCCACTCTGATGTTTCTGTCTTCAGTGTCCTACACTCTTCTAATGACTCTCAAGGTTAGAGGGGAAAGAATAAAAGGGAACCTGCGGGGCAACATTTTTACACAGAGGGTGATATACAAGTAGAATGAGCTGCCAGGGGACATGGTCGAGGCAGGTACATTAACAACATTTTTTATTAGATTTGATTACTAATCTAACATTTAAAAGGCATTTGGACAAATACATGGATAGGAAAGGTTTAGAAGCATATGGGCCAAGTGCAGGGAAATGGGTGGATGGACATTTTGGTCTGTATGAATGAGTTTGGGCCAAACGGTCTCCATGCTGTAGGACTCTATGACTCTAAGACTTTGTGAACTCCTTTAGAAAGCATATTTCTATCAAGTGCTCTGCACTATTTCCCAGTAGACTATAAGGTCTGCCATGACCATGGATCAATTGGATGATCTCCATGAGGATGTTAACTACCTCCTAGAAAAGCATAGCCAATAGTCAAAAATCCAGCTTTCACCCAGACTCTGACCAAACAGAACATGAGGAATAATGTATTCCATCCAAACAGCTGAACATTTATACTGGACCATGTTAGCTAAATGACGAAAGAATGCTGCGGGGAAAAAAAAAATTACAATTGGAAATTGGGGGCAAATTTGACCAAATATATGACAAGGCCCTGTTATCAACACATCCAATGGCACACTTTCAGCACCAGTTCCAAAGGACTTTCTTTTGAACATATATATAATTAGACGTTTATTAAATCCGTTGCAACCTCAGGACTTCCTTGACAAAGAAAGTTAAAAATCACACAACACCAGGTTATAGTCCAACAGGTTTAATTGGAAGCACTAGTGCTTCCAATTAAATGTGTTGGACTATAACCTGGTGTTATGTGATTTTTAACTTTGTACACTCCAGTCCAACACCTCTTCAACACATCTCCAAATCTTGACAAAGAAAACATTTGTAGGGCAGCACCTCATCCACTGCAGAGCAGTAAAATGGAATACTGTTTAACTAAACCTTATTTCATGTGCATCAAGTTGGCATCAAGTTCCTATCAGACCATCAACTGAATTTTATTTGTGCGCAAGCACTTAAATTGTTGCTTAAACATTTAATCCTTATCGTGCATTAGGCCTGATTTAGAAATGCGCATGAAACCAGATTGCAGCAATTTTTTTGTTGGCTGAAATTTTCCCTTGATCTTTAGTTACCCCCTTCTTTCAGAACACTTTCCAAGGCCAGGTGCATTTGAAACAGGTGAGTAGGCAATGTAAATTTACCCTTGAACACAAGCAAAGATTTATTAAAGAAAGGCATAAAATTTGCTTGTTTCAGATTTTGTGAGTTCACTACCATATTATTTATCCTTGCAATTGACTACTTAATCAGCCATGTAAATGTAAATGACTCACCCCCACAAAACATAGCAATCAGGTATTATGAAACACTTTGTTGACACACATGGTTTGGTGTAGACCCTCACCTTTTGTGATAATGCTCATAGTTTTAGTTATAAATTATGCTTGACTTGAGGCTTAAAATGCCGGGATTGTTCTGTTTTTTCTGCCCTGTTGCTCATCTAGATTAGCTTGGACAGAACATTTAGGGAGTGGCATTTAGCTTCTCACATAGTATTTTAAAATTCAATTGCTTTCCTAACTTATCTATGTCGATTGTGTCTGATAAGTTTTTTGAGTGCAAAAAATGTGCTTCATCATCTATGTGAAAAGACAGGAAAATGCCACTCAGTAGGCCAGTATTTTTATTGCCACTTACGCCAAAGCTATTCTTAAAGCAAAGTGAATGAGGGGTTCTTGCAGCTTCTCAATTACAGCTGCCTGCTGCTTGATAGTTCTTCTTCAGCTCAGATTGGTTGACTTGCAATGCTCTATCTTGTGCTTCAGTGGCTGACTGATTCCCTCAGCTCCCAGTACAAAGCCAGAGCAGCAGTATTAGACAGTTTGTGGGTTTTGAGTAGGTCATAACATCCCAACCTCCCATGAGCACATCCAGCAAGCTGCTCAACTAAATAGTGAACTTGATTACAGTACTCAAACATCACAGTGGATCTTCATGTTGCTACATTGGAAATGCCAGTGTTGGACTGGGGTGGACAAAATCAGAAGTCACATGACACCAGGGTATAGTCCAACAGGTTATTTGAAATCACAAGCTTTCGGAGTGCCTCACCTGACAGAACAGCATTCGAGTGTTGTGTGACTTCTGACTTCAGCTTGCTACAGGAGATGGAAGGAACCTCCCCAGAAATAAAAAAAATGCATGCCTCAACTTCTGTTTTTTACTTAATTAATGATCTGTGAATGTCATCAAAATTCACATTGATCTCCTAGCAAATATTGCATTTTCCAATATGACAGTTCTGAAGAAGGTTCACGAGACCGAAAATGTTAACTCTGCTTTCTCTCCACAGATACTGCTGGACCCTGCTGAGTTTTTTCCAGCAATTTCTGTTTTTGTTTCTGATTTCTAACTTCTGCAGTTCTTGTCTTTTTGTCTGTATGACAATGGATTACTGTAGGTATAGACAGAACTGAAGATGGCATGGACAATGAGTTTATATTCAGTTAACCAACTGTGTTAAAGGGGACAGATGACACTGTTTTAATGTAACCATCTATTTTTGTAGTGGTATTAGATTTTTTCCTTGCTTGCATTTGGGACTTGATTTGTAATATTATCCAGTTTACAGCTGAAAAAAAAAGTAAATCATTACATAGAATGTGGACAGCATGGTGGATGAGTGGTTAGCACTGCTATCTCACAGTGCCAAGGATCTGGGTTCGATTCCAGCTTCGGGCGACTGTCTGTCTGGGGTTTGCACGTTCTGTGTCTGCGTGAGTTTCCTCTTGGTGCTCCAGTTTCCTCCCACCATCAAAAGATGTGCAGGTTAGGTGAATTGACCATGCCAAGTTGCTCATAGTGTTCAAGGATTTGTAGGTTGGGTGCATTAGTCAGGGTAAATGCAGAGTCAGAGGGTAGAAGAATGGCTCTGGGTGGGATACTGTTTGGAGGGTCAGTGTGGGCTTGTTGGGCCGAAGGGCCTGTTTCCACACTTGGGAATCTGTGAAAAAGAATTTCATCAAATAAACATTACAGGCCCAGGCTGTTTGATCTAACTTGTCTATTTACTGCTGCTTTTGCACTAATGAGTCCCTCCCACTCCCCATATATTATCAGTGCATTCTTTTCTGTTTAACCTCCCCACAACTACAACATTGCAATTCACTGTGATAGGGGAACTGTGAATTAGGACATGCATTCTAGATTATCACCATTTATGGAATCTGACGTTCTCCTATTCGGTGAGAAATCTCACACTACTGCAGGACTTAAAAGTCTATGGCATCATGTTCTGAAAGATGCTAACTTTTTACAATCCCATTTGCAAAGCACATTGGAAGCATCAAGGCAACCGAAAAAGAGCTGCCTTCAGGTTGGATCATTGGCAACAAACTTTCTATCCAGAATATGAGGAAGATAAGCTATTATGAGTACCATGAGTAACACCATAAATCTGGTGGCGATGTACAAAGATGTTTAAGTCAGCAAAGAAAATCTATTTTTACTTCTATTAACTCAATGCACGAAGGACCTAAGATACAGTTACCTTCACATTGTGCTGTCTTAATTACTTTCAGTGCTTGTCATACCCAATTTATTTAAAGTGCATTTTACATCATCTGCCTCTCCCTGAATACATTCATGGCTTAAGTAATAGGGGCAGAAATAAACCATATGGTCCATCAAGTATGTACTTCCATTCATTCTGATCATGATCGATAATTTGCCTCAACCTTTCCTGCCCTACCTGTTTTCCACATTGTTAGATTCCCTGAAATACTAAACATCTATCTATCTCAGGGTTAAATATAATCAATAATGGAATAATCACAAATTATTCCAAGAGGTAGAGAATTTCCAAGATTCATAACCCATTCTCCTTATCTCAGTTCTACATTATTAAATGTTTCTCCTGAGACTTTGTCCCATGCTCTTGATCCCAGGCAAAGGGAAATAACTCTCTCAGTGCTTACCTTGTCAAGTTCTTCAGAAGCTTATATGTTTCAAATGGATCTGATTCTCACTCTTCCAAATTCCAGAACTTACTTCGGCTTTCATCATACGACAACTGATCCATCCCAAGGACCAATCTTCCTTAAATATGGAAATGAAAACTACACACCATACTCCAGGTGTTGTTTCACCAAATCCCTGTATAGTTGGAGCAAGACTGTTTTATTCTTGTGTTCAAACCCCCCCCTGTAATAAAGACCTACAAGCCATTTGCCTTCCTAATTGTTTGATGAATTTATATGCTAACTTTTTGTGCTTCTTGCATGAGTCAACCCAAATCTCTCAACTTTAACGTTTGAAAGTTTTGCATCACTTGTAAATTTCTTTTTTTCTGTTCTTGCTACTAAAGTGAATGCCTTCAAACTATATTACCCATTTACATCAGCTGTCTATATCTCTTAGAAGCCTTTGTCTCCTTCTCAAAGCTTAGATTTCCACTGAGCTTCATATCATTAGGAACCTTAAATACATTACTCTCAATATTTTCAGATGAATGTAATTTCCTCATCTCTTCCATGTGTATGACACATCCATAGTGAACTAAACACTAGAGTCTCACTGTAAACTGCATGACAATTGCAATTGTTCACTTCTCGCGTTTGTGCATGAGAGAAGGGGACAGGAGGAGACGAGAAAACACACACAAGAGATGAGCTGCAAAAATCGGAGACCTAAACCTGCATAATGAGGGATTTTGGGAGGGTGATCATGGAGGAGGTAATAGTTGGACAATTAGGGAGGTTTTGCATGCAACTTAGAGTTTGCGCAAACTAATTTGCATTAGCTATTTCGTCTCATCCTGTACTTTCATTCACTTACCAAGAATGAACTAGATACTACATTTATTCATTTATCAATAACAAACCGTATACTAAGGCTCATTGCCATGCCACTTTTTCAACTCAAAGCTAAATGTGAAGCTTTCTCATAAAGACACTATTGCTGCGCTTCTTGCTCTTTCCTTTCCTGAATGGTATTAAATGAGATTGAGCTTGACTTCCGTATTACCTGTCCTGCTTGGACTCCACACACCAATACTCAATTCCATTGTTCTCAAGCACTAACTCTAATCAGGAGCACTGTTCAAAGAGAAACACATTTGGTCACACACATACAATGCATATGAAGGAGAGGAATTGATGGTGACAGGTGGATAAAGAAATGAACATTTAATTGTGATGATCCTTTACGAACCAGGGCAGGTCCATTAACTGGAAAATGACTAAAGTAACACTTTTGTTTAAGAAGAGGGTGAGACAGAAGACAAAACTCTATAGGTTGATTAGTCTGAACTTGAATGTTGGTAAAATTTTAGAGTCTATTATTAAGGATGAGTTGTGGGGTACTTGGTAAAGTAGGGCTGAGTAAGCATGGCTTTGTCAAGGGGAAGTTGTTGCCTGACAAATCTATTAGAATTCTTCAAGAAGGAATTGAACAAATTAAATAAAGGAGAGCCTGTGGACATGATCTGTTTGGATTTCCAGAAGGCCCTTGACAATGTGCCGTACAGGAGGCTGCTAAATAAGAGTCCATGGTGTTAGGGTGAAGATAATGGCTTGAATAGAGGATTGGATGACTGGTAAAAAAAGCAGAGAATGGGAATAAAGTGGTCTTTTTCAGAATGGCAGCCTGTGTCTAGTGGAATTCCATAAGAGTCTGTGTCTAGACAATGGCTGTTCATGTTAAATATTTGATGAAGGAACTGAGGGCATTGTTGCTAAGTTTGAAGATGCCACAAAGATAGGTGGAAGAGCAGGTAGTGTTAAGGAAGCAGGGAGGCTGCAGATCGACTTGGACAGGCTAGGAGAGTTGCCAAAGAAATGGCAGATGGAATACAATGTGGGAAAGTGCAAGGTTATGCTCTTTGGTAGGAAGAATAGATATATACATTATTTTCTGAATAGGGAAAGGCTTCAACTTCAGACTCCAAGTTTAGGATTTTCTTAAGGTTAACATGCAGGTTTAGTTAGCAGTTGGAAGGTAAATGCAATCTTAGCAATCATTTCAAGAGGGCTAGAATACAAGAACAGAAATGTACTGCTAGTCTGTATATTGCTCTGGTCAGACCACATTTGGAATTTTATGAATTTTTTGGAGTTTTGGGCCTCATATCTGAGGATTGCTGTGCTGGCATAAAAAGAGGTCCAGATAAAGTTTGCAATAATGATCCTGGGCTTGAAGGGCTTGTCATATGAGGAGCAATCAAAGATTCTGGGTCTGTGGATTTTAGAGGGATGAGGGGCGAATCTCACTGAAACTTTTAGGCCTGGATGGTGTGACGTGGAGAAGATGTTTCCATGAGTTGGACTCAAAGGTGCAGCCTCAGTATGAAAGGACAATCTTTCAGAACTGAGTTGAGGAGTAACTTCTTCAGCTAGAGGGTGTGTTTCTGTAGAAATCATTGCCACAGAGGGCTGTGGAGGCCCAGTCATTAAGTGTATTTAAAAATGAGATCAATAGCTTCTTGATTGGTAGGGGGCTCAAGGGTTATGAGGAGAAGGCATGAGAATGGAATTGAGAAACCAATCAAACTTGATTGAATGGAGAAGCACACTTGATGGGCTGATTGGCCTAATTCTGCTTCTATGTCTTACGGCACTGCAAAAACATTTCAGACAAAAATAGGCCTGGACCAGAGCTGTTCCAAAGTTGGCAAAATATCTGAGTAACAAGCAAAGATTAAACAAAAATCACAATGAAGAAAATTAACGAATTAAATAGAAATACTCCTTAGTCTTAGTCTTCAGTCATGGTTCATTGAAATACTCTACAGTTTGACAAGAAAAGCATACTTTCATAACAGGCACTTTGCCTAGACCCTAGTCCAGCCTGGAACATGTTGCAGCTTCAAAGTTACACTCTTATTCAACTAAGCAGTGTTCTCAAAAATTGGTGTAATGTATTTTCCGAAATCAATAAGATTACTGGTTTGCAATCTTTGAACTTGATAGTCTTTGGCTCATGTGAGATTGAACTTGAGTTGGGACAATCTACATGTTAGCTCAGCTGGTTCCCATGTTCCTGCTGTGGAATGCAGGAATCCCACATACAAACTACATGGTCAACTTAGCAAAGCTGATTTGAATGTAATGGCACATACGAACATACGAGTTAGGACCATTGGCCCATTGGGTCCCCTCCACCATTCAATAAGATCATGATTGATCTGATTTTAACCTCAATTTCACATATCTGCTAACCCCCGATAATTTTTTTTACCATTTTCAAGAATAGATTTGACCCATCAAAGCATTCCTAGCAACTGTTCAGGCTCCACCATCCTGATTTTATGTGGATGTATTGATCAGAAATCTGCACGAACAGTATTAGACTCCCTCATGACCTTTAACTAAGCAAACATACAAGTTGTCATCTGCTATCAGCACCAGAAGAAAATGCTGTTTGTTACTTTCTGGGGTGCTAAATGAGTGAAGTATTGGTGTGAGAAATTAATTTGTTCAGTGACAGAACATTGCAACCCTCTTTGACAGTCAGTAAAGGAGAAGTATGCCTCCTGAGGACAGCCAAACCTGCATCCTAAAAATAATAACAAGAGCAGAAGCACACGAGTGCTTTAGGCAAATATCATTTTTATATCAGAAGAAAATAGTTGTTAAAGATGAACCTCACTATTTTAATGCAATTCACTTTTAATCTGTGGCTAAGCATTAGGAACCATTTCTCCTACTTCTAAACAGACACCAGTATCAGTATGATCTTTGTTGAATGCAAAATGTCAGAAGTAATTGAAAATATTCTTACGCTCTAGCTTAGCTGGAACATGCATCAGTGTAAGAAAAATATGTCACAAACCCTGTTCAATTGTTCCAGTCTTCCAGGAGTCCGAGTAAACATCAATATGGAAACACAGTCATTATGGGGATTTCAGTAGTTCTGGAAGACATATTGCAATCATCACCTTAAAGACCAAGAGGAATGGGCAATAATTGTGATTTTGCCAACATTGCCAACATGATGAGAACAAATTCTGTAAAAACTTTCCTAAATACCTGCCCTTTTTTTTCTTCTGGTCGCATCTTTTTGCTATTCCATACAAAATGTGTATTTGAATCTCCACAGATGAATTTTTCTCGTCAGAAATCATGGACATAGTCAGAAATATCTCTTCACAAATGAATCATAATTCGTCATTAATTGGCAGTCTTGTCAAGGCTACAAGGATTTCTGCTGTAGAAAGTGAATTAATCATATTGGAGAGATTGTGGGGTTAAGGTACATTGTTGTAGTAATGTGAATGAAACTATACCTAGAATTTCATCATTGTTATGTTTGACCCCCAGAGTGATGGTGAGATTGAAGTGAAATGTGAAGGATTTTTTTCATTTCTTTGTATTGACATCCCTTTGAATGTTAACTCCTGAAATATTTGTATTTTCTATGTTTTGGGTTTTACTTGTAAATAACTTTACTCTGTTACACTTAAATCCTTTAGAGTTTTAATGTCGAATTTACTGTGCTGGCAATAGCCATGCTATTGTAGTTTTGATTTTCAATATTGGGTACTATAATAACACACTCAATTGCAATAGTAAAGTTGCAGCAGAATATAGATGTTGTAAGATGTTGTTTTAAATTAAGTTAACACTCTATGACTTATTATATTTTATTGTGGTTTACAGCAGCCATCTAACACTCATGAAAATTCTACTTTGAGGTTGCAATATAGTAAATTTTGAAGACTAACAAAGAGACTCAGAACTTACAACATTAATTGGCCAGTTTTATTGGGTTACTGTGAAGTTGCCGAGATCACTGATATTTTAGCAATGTTATCTCACATTTCCTTTTGCTGAACTGGCTACGTTTCTATCAAAAGTGTTCATCGTCTTAGACTTAGAGAAGGGAAAGCCTTCAAATGTTATCGTCGTTGGAGTACAGCCAAATGTAGGAGATTGGTTACAGTTATATTGTAGAATACCTAAATCAAACTTAAGTCATTCTCCACCGTTCATATAGCAAGAATTTGAATTTGCCACAATCATCATAAATTACTCAGCGTTATTCATTTATAAAAAAAAGCCACAAGCCTCTGTTTCTACCTGAATCGATGTGCCTGTGCATTCTTTGGCTGCCTGTCTTTTATATATTCCTTCTCTAATTTGGCACAAGGGCTGTTACCTCACTTAAACAAAAGCTCAATATTTTTGAACGCTGTTAGAGAGAGATTTAAAAGCATTTAATTTTTTATTTGTGTTTTTCTGGCTTAGTAGATAACTACTTGAATGAGTCCGGCTCCACTGTATCTGTGCCAAGAAGACTGTTCGTCATCCTGCTTTCAAGCCAACAGAATCTTTGCGACCAAGGAAACCTTTGCATTGGCAGAAAATGGAAATCCTGTCAGTCCACTAATGGCCATTGCTCATCTTTGCACAGACATTGCTAATGATGCCCCAATAGTAATAATAATTCGCTTAACAATTTAATGTCTCACTTTCCAAACCTCTACTAGACTGCCAAATTACATTAGGCTCTGTCTAGGCTCCAGCATTTCTACAAATTGTGGAAGCATGATATTTCAGTTCAACAATAATTGTTTATATTCTCACATATATCATTCTTCTGTGATTCTCTGGTGCAGCAATGCATCGCTTGTCACTGGTACCCTTTGTCTGTCTCTCATTGCCAACCACAGTTGGAGGAAATTACACCCTGAGATGACATTAAACTGGAGTGCCAACTTTTTTTGGAGAACAAAGTAAATGCTTAAAACTGTTTGTCTCCAGAACTGTGATGTGGGACATCTTAGAAAGCCAGCAGAAAGTGTTCAATACTCAGGCAACAGTGGAGTGAAGCTTGCTTTAGTCAAACCTAAAATTTGTCCAAATTGCTGGGAAGAAAACTGAGCGAAGAATGCTGCCTGGTTCAAAGGTTCAGAGGAAAACTCCAGAGACATGCATGTTAACCTCTGTTACCAATCTGCAATTGTTAACAGAGGTTCTTGGGATCAGTAAGATGTGCTGCAAGATGGTTGTCACACAAGGCTAGGGATCCATGAGTACACTATGCTCCATTGTCCACCTCTACCACCTGCCCACAGGTGCATCTTGACACGATTTCCTCTGTTCTATCACAAAGTAGTTTTATAATTGTAGTAGTATTGTTAGAAGAGCTTAAGTTTGGCAGGATGGTAGAAAATGGATTTATTTCAAGTTTGTGGAAATGCCTGGAGTGATTTCTTGAACAAAGGTCATTGAAAGTTCACTGTGGATGTTGGAGTTATTATTTTAACAAAGTTTCCTGGAAATTGCATGATTGGTGATAATGACTGTTTAACTGGGAGGGTTTGGGATGTCGTTACTTCATTAACATTGTTGCAAAAATGCAACTTGTTGTTGTTAATATTATATATGTAAAATCCAGATTGCTTCTATTCTGAAAGAAACCCTAAGTGATCAGGAACCTTTCCTTACTTACACATTTTAGCTTTACTAATAGGTGGAATCCTAGGGCATCTGTGAGCAGAACAAGAGACAATTTTGTCTAGTTAGCTGCGAAAACTGAAGGGGGAGAAGGAATGAATTTGACTCAGAAAAATTATGCCTTTGGGAATGATCTGAGGATATAAAACAAACTTTGCTAACATTCATTTATTAAAATGAATAATCATCCTAATTAATTAACTAGAAGGTTTTACACAATAGGATATCATTGTAATTGGTGCTCAGGTGGAATACTTAAACAATGGAATAAAGAATCAGGCTACACTATTTAGTAGACATCAATTAACAATGTTTCCAGTTGGGTCCTTTTTGACATCTATATTATGGCTGATGAAAAGAATTTCTAATACCTGGAGCAGCAGCCTGAAAATGACTTTGGGTCATTTACATAAAGCAATGAACTGCAGATGCTGGAAATCTGAAACAGAAGTAGAAATTGCTGGAGAAACTTAACAGGTCTAGCATCATCTATAGAGAGAAAACAGAGTTAAAGTCCAGTGAGTCTTCTCTTCTCTCCACAGATACTGCCAGACCTGCTGAGTTTCTTCAGCAATTTCTGTTTTTGCGATGGATCATTTAAACCTCAATTAAATAATGGTGTTCTAATTACAATCATCTTTAGTATGTTCTTACATAACTGGAGCAGCAGTAGTTCATACAGCCCTTTGGGCTTGCTCCACCATTCATTAAATCATGGTTGTCCTTATTAGAATCTCAAATCCACATTACTACCTACTTTTAATAATCTTTCACCCCCATGCTTAATAACAATCTTTCTTCTGGGCTGACCTCATACAAAATCATGAGCGGTATAAATACAGTTGGGTGAATGGCAGGTGTCTTTTCCATGGGGTGGGCGATTTCAAGACTTGGGACACTTGTTTTTAAGATGAGAGGAGAAAGATGTGAAAAAAGATATGGGGGTGATTTTTTACACAGGAAGTGGTTCATGTGTGGAATGAACTTCCAGAAGGAGTGGTGGGTGTGGGTACAATTATGCTTAAAAGACATTTAGATAAGTTCATGAATAAGAAATGCTTGGAGAGATATGGGCCAAGTACAAGCAGGTGGGGGTTAGTTTAGTTTGGGATTATGATCGGCATGGACTGTTTGGACCGAAGGGTCTGTTTCTGTGCTGCATGACTTTACTTCCGTCTGAGAAATATTCAAGTCCTTTGCTTCCACAATCTTTGCAGGAAGAGAATTTGGAAGAGTCATGACCCTCTGAGAGATAACAAAATGCCTGATCTGCTTTAAATGGATGACTCCTGACTTTTTAACAGTGACTCTTGGTTTCAGCTTCTCCCATAAGAGGAGGTGTCCTCTCCAGATCTACACTATCAAGAATCTTTCAAATTTTATATGTTTCTATCAAGTTGATTCTCACTGTTTAAAACTCTAGTGGATACAAGTCTAGTCTTTCAAGTGCATCTTGGATTGGATCCTATAGATGTTAGATTATACAAAAACAATATAATGTGGTTGCTGGAAATAAAAATAGAAAATGTTGGCAATATCCTGTCTCGCCATTGTCTTGTGCCATCCTAACTTATATCGCTTAATCTTTCCTGACTTCCGCTATCATAGACTTTCCCTTTTGTTCTTTATTTCCCACTCACATATCTCTGCTCTCCTGCCATCATTTTTCTCTCCTGAACATGCATAAAACCTGCAATTGCATCTGCTGCTTCTTCCAGGCTCTTTGAAATGTCTGACCTGAAACACCAAGGCTGTTTCTTTCTCCACAGATGCAGTCTAACCTAATATGTCTGTTTTTTAGGTTATGGTATTTTTTCCATTGTGTTGTAATACATTACAGGTAGATTTGGTCATTGAATAGCATTTAAAAAAATCTTTTGTCTTTGGGGAATGGGTTTGAGTTTCTCAGAGTGAAGGATCCCCTTTGGGGATGGGTATGATTTTCAGGCTTGTACACTTGAAAATGTTTGATGCTGACACCACAAATTTGAATACAGTTATTATTAGCATAATAAAACTTAACCTGATATGATATTTTCCCATTGCTGTATTATTCATGGAATCCTAACAGAATGGAAAGAGGCCATTCAGCCCATAGGATTTGCACTGCCCCTCTGAAGAGCATTCCACCCAGATGCAATCTTCATATCCCCGAAGTTACCATGGCTATTCAAGCTACAAATCCTTGTACATCACAGGACAATTTAGTGAACCACAGAGCCACTATGTTGCTCTTAGAATACCTTCAGTGTGGAAGCAGATCATTCAGCCCATCGAGTCTACACCAACCCTCCAAAGAACATCCCACCCAGATCCATTCCCCCACACCCTGTCCCTGTAACCCTACATTTCCCCATGGCTAATCCATGTACACTATTGATGTAATTTATTATGGCCAATCTGCTTAACTTGCACATCGTTTGACTGTGAGAGGAAACCGGAGCACCCGGAGGAAACCCACACATACACAGGGAGAATGTGCAAACTCCACACAGACAGTCCCCTGAGGCTGGCATCGAACCCGGGTCCCTGGTGCTGTGAGGCAGTAGTGCTAACCACTGAGCCACCATCTCACTCTTCCTTTTCTTTTAAATTGGTTCATGCCTCTGCCAAAACAATGAACAGAGGAATGAGACATGAATGTATTGAATGATTGCTAGTCCTGGCTAAGTCATTCTTTGGCTCCAACAATAAATGTATGTGAGTCTCAGCAAGGTCTCATATGATGCCAATGCCAAGGTTGTGTTATCTGCAATTTAATCTGCCACTGTGATCTGCAAAGGCCCCAGTGCAGCATGGTTACAGGTTACTCGTGTCAGTATCAACCACTTACTGGGAATGTGTTGCTGGAAAAGCGCAGCAGGTCAGGCAGCATCCAGGGAACAGGAGAATCGACGTTTCGGGCATAAGACCTTCTTCAGGAATGGGGAAAGTTTGTGACAAACTTTCCCCATTCCTGAAGAAGGGCTTATGCCCGAAACGTCGATTCTCCTGTTCCCTGGTTTCCAGCAACACATTTCCAGCTCTGATCTCCAGCATCTGCAGACCTCACTTTCTCCTCAACCACTTACTGATTAATCCTAATTTCAGTCAGATGTAGAGCATGGTTTTTTCAGTTCAAATTCAACTTTACCAAAATCCCTTTTTGTTTGCTGATGACCATTTGCAGCAAGATTGCAGTTTAACACGTAACTTGAAAAACATGATTCAAATTTATCAGAGATGTTTTTACATTTTTGTTTAACCATTTATCAAATATATCTCTAGTGGGGTTCAAGTATTTGGGACACTCCGCAGTGCAAATGATCCTCCTGATGGGAAACCCGTCTGAAGTAGCAACTCCATGCTTGCTACCATTCTGTTTTGTCTTATAATCCCACTCTTTGCACTGTGAAATCCTTGCAGTGTACCAGCAAAGTCCATGTGACGGCAAACTGAAGAATGACCACCTGTGAATTTTAGGGAAGAGTGTGTGGGGGAAGGGTGGTTCCAGGAGATTGGGGCAAGTTGTAAGCCTGGAATAGTTATTGCCTACAGTTATAACTTGAAAGAACTGAATGTGATAACTAGCCATTAGACTGGAACTCACAGACTCGATGGGTATTTACATGTGGAATTTGCTTGAGCCATGATCTCACTAACTTTGAGGGATATTTGACATGAAGTGTATTCCCACATTGCTGCCTGGAGAGGCTTGGGAATCATTTCCTTATTGCTGTAAACAAAGGAGGCTTTGTTCCCTGCCAAACCTATGAACTCAGTCTATCCAAACTAGACTTAATTGTGCTGTTCCAAATATACACAATAGTCCCAATAAACACCCTATTGAAAAACAGTATAAATGGAACAAATGCTTACAGGTTGAATTTAGAAGGGCAGAAGGAAGGAGAGAGAGCCTGTTTTCACACAACTCACTGTTGAACTCCCAACTAGTTCGAGACTGAACTGAACTGCTCAGCTAGAGAGCTGACCACTCCCCTTTCATTATACAGGTCACTTCTAAAACATGACCACTTTGGCCTGAAGTCTCATCAGTTTACAAATAAACAAAAAGGCTTTTCAATACCCTTTAATCTCTGTACCAAACCAGTCTAATCAGCACTGGGAGTGTTTACGACGCCTCGGAAAGAAACCAAGGACATAGTATCCTTGAGAAAAGGAACAGCTTTTAGAAAAAAGGAACCAGCTTTGTGACACTATCCACTTGAAAATCTTTAGTTTCCTCTCGTGTTATGGCTCTAACTTCAAATCAAACCTATATCCTATTTCCCGCTTCACTTCCTCACAGCCATTTGGCAATACAACCAGAGAGGATATGAGGAACACTTTTTACACAATGAGTTTTCATGAACTGGCAAACATGGCCCCAAGGTCGGTGGGGATAAATTCAACAAAAGTTTCAAAGAGAATTGGAGCGTGTACTTGTAGGAGGAAAGAATTCTGGTCTACAGAGTGGGAATTTGGCTACCTGAATAGTTCTACCAAAGGGTCAGAACAGACATCTCTGCCCACCATATTTCAGATTCTGCAACAGTGACTACACTTTTGAAACACTTAATTGACTGTAGCGTACTTTGGGAAGTCTTGAGATTGAAAAAGACATTTGATAAACACAAGTTTTACTTTGCATTTTTAACATTAGTTTGATATTCACGGTTTGTATGAAGCAATTCCAGGCCGGCACATGTGGGCAGAAGCTAGTGGCACTGATTTTTAACCTCATTGCATCCAGATCTGAACTTATTGGTGCAACATCAAAGAAAATTCACAGCTCTGACCAGATTATCAGAGGTTTGAAACCCTCCAGGAGATTTGAAAGGAAAGGTCCAGATTTTCAGTTCTCAGGTGAGTAGTTTGGATCGGGAGATTACTAGCTTGGCTCACTGCGGTCAAAAGAAATGCCTCAAATGGCATGAATTTCATTCTGCAGTGGATGTGGAGGAAGCAGGCATGGAATAGATCTGGGACCTCTGCTTCTAGTCACAGATCTGCGTTGGTTACAAAGGCTGTTGCAGAGATTGTTAAAAAAAACCCGACTGAAGGACTCCCTCCCAGTTGTTTTGCTCAATGACAGAAACTCTAGTTCTCATACTCTGTCACCCATTCACTCATTTCCCAAGCCCTGTACATACTAGTTTACAACCTTCACCCATACATTCTCCTTGCCAACACATCCAGTTATCAACTATGGGAAGACTTCAGAAGCCACGTTGAGATGAAATAAAAGAAAGATCTAAGTATCTATTCCAGGTTTCCTGATAAATTAAAGTTAGTTCTATTGATGAATGGCTAATCAAAATTTCCAAAACCTCTCAAGTACTTAATGCCTTATTAAAATAATCAGACTTGTATTCACCACATCAAAGAAATCCACCCCTACCTCACTTTGCTGGCAAGATAAAAGATTAATGATGATAACTAATGCCATTATTTTTAATAATGATACAATGAAAAACCTTGGGTTAATGTTAACAAACATAGATTGTACCTCATTGAAAAGATTTTTTTCTAATTCTTATGACACAGTCAGCCTGTTTTTTAAAAGAATAATAGTGCTGAAGATTTCATTAACAGCTTGACAATTCATTAAACCTCACCTGCCTTTCATGAGTCTTTACTTTTTTTTATAAAGCCATGATTCCCACACCAGGGGTTAAAGTCCTTATTACTGTGAAAATGGACTTTGTTTGAACCCAACATGAGTTATGTTGATGCATGCTGCATTCCTTTTTTCCTCTATCAGCAAAAATGAGATCTGTCAGAATTGGGAGTGGATTGCAGGATCTGGGTCTTGTCTGCCATTTTTGAATGTATTTGGAATCGCAATGAATCCTCATAAACACAGTATGTTACGACAGCTGACAACTCAATAGAGCACAAAAGGAATGCTGCACTGTTGGAGAGCCTTTTGAACAGTTGAGTGATGACCTGTCTCTCTGCTTAGGTGGACAGAGAAGACTGCATGTCACGATTTGAAATCAAGTATGGAAGTTGTGTTCTGGGCCACAAACGAATGGCCTCCGCCAAACGAATGGGACTTTGCACTTGGTAAATTGGCAATATTTGTCCTGCAGGACAACAGTCACTGTACTTCAAAAGTTATTCAAGACTTGCTCTGTGCTTTGCATCCTGAAGATGTGATGCAGTAATATTAATGTAAGCACTTTCTTTTGCTTACACTGTGGCACAGCTTGCAATGGTGAAGACTGAAAGATTGAATGTTATACATGGGCTAGCCATACATGATCTACTTCCCTTTTCTTACAACCAGACTGACCTTACAATAAGAAGCTCACACCATTTCTCAATATGTTTCTGTTGCCTCTGAGCTTATTTTAACATACACCCTTGCACCCAGAGGTTTTATTGTTGGCACTGCTTTTCTCCATTAATAATCATTTTGTATCACAATCTATTTTAATACTTGAAAACTAATTCTTATATATTAACATGTTGTGTATTGACTGGGATCCGACAAAAAAAATGTAATGTCTTATGAAGCATTATCAAAACCTGCATGTTCGAGTGATTTATATTCTGTTGCAGAATATTTCCTCCTTGCTGTTTTTCACACAGACTGCAGCATTTTGTTCCACGCTCAGATTCTCTGACAAGACAGAGGCATATAATCTACTGCATGCTAATATAAACCTCCACTTTCAAATAGCAATTCATTGCATCTTTGTAATTCCACAATAGAAATGATATATTGAGCAATAAAGTTGAAGTTACAGATCTATGAATAGGCTACTGACTTGTTTATGGATTGTGCCATTTCTTAGCTCCTTTTTAAAACATGTGCAATGCAGCTCCAGGTCATTTAGGATTTTGTGAATAGGGTCTTTTGCTAATCTCAGGAATAGTGGTATGGAGGAGGAGATGGGGAGAGAAAATCAATAGCATTCAAGGATATCTGACCATAATCTGTAATCAACAAGTTGGGTAGCTAATGGGGTCTGTGCAAAAGCAAAAGTACTTCGTTGGGTCTAATGTGCTTTGGGATGGCCTGAGGTCAGAGTCATAAAATACAGAAACAGACCCATCAGCCCAACTTATCCATGCTGACCACATTTCCCAAACTAAACTTGTCCTATTTGCCTGCATTTGGCCCATATCCCTTTAAACCCTTCTTATTCATATATCTGTCTAAGTGTCATTTAAATGTTATAACTGCATCTATCACTTCCTCTGGCAGTTCATTCCACATGTGAACTTTCCTCGGGTCCCTTTCAAATATTTCTCTCACCTTAAAATTATTCCCTCTAGTTTTGAACTTCCCTATTCATCTTATCTATACTCCTCATGATTGTATAAACCTCTATAAGGTCACCCCACAACCTCCTACATGCCAGAGAAAAAAGTCCCAGCCTATCAAGTCACTCCTTATAACCCAAGTCCTCAGTCCCAGCAACATCCTGGTAAATCTTTTCTACACTCACTCCAATTTAATAATATCCTTCCTATAGCAGGGCAATGAGAATTGTACACAGTATTCCAAAACTGGCCTGACCAATGTCCTGGACAACCTCAACATGACATCCAATCTCCTCTACTTAATGATCTGAGCCACGAAGGCAAGCAAGATTTCTTAATCACCCTGTCTACCTGTGCTGCAACTTTCAAGGTACTGTGCACCTGACCCCTTAGGTCTTTCTGTTTGACAACACTACTCTGTGTCCTATCATTAACTGTGTTTGTCCTGCCCGTGTTTGTCCTACCAAAATGCAACACCTCGCATTTGTCTAAAATAAACATCCCACTGGCCCGAACGATCATGATCGCTTTGTACTCTGAGAAAAGATGCTTAAGAATTGCAAGATTTTACTTTTCTTTTGCCTAAAGAAAGTAGGAAGGAAGATTTAAAATATTGTATCCGTGTGGATACATTTAAAAAACAATTCTTGCTCCATGAGTTTCACAAGGGCCAGTGTTGATTACTCATTTATTTGCCCTGGAAAAGTTGGTGAGCTTACTTCTTAAGCCAGCGTTACTCAAATTTTTGCAGTTTTGGAACCCAATTTAATCTTGAAAATAGCCACAACCTCTGGGAGAAGGGAATGGTTTTGGGTGAGGGGGCATGGTGACTGCAAAGGAGAGCTGCATGTGCAAAGAATGAGACCTGTGGAAGTGAAGACCTGTCTGTTATAGCAGGATCACAATTGGTATAACTCAGTTAGCTATAATGCAACTCACCAGCACCATTCAAGGATAATGAGAAATCGACAATAAATACAAGCCTACTCAGTAACACCTGTATCCTGTGAATGAATATAAAAATGTCAGAGGTTCATGGCAGCTATTGGAGTCGGTATAGTGAAGATGCATTTATAACACCGATAGGTATGAAGTTTCAGGATTTGGTCCAGCAACAATAAGTTGGTATGTTTAATTAGGCAAATGGTGGAATTTCTCTAAAGTTGCTGTCATATGTCGTTCTAGGCTGTGGTTTGTGAAATGCTGCAGAAAAAGGTTGGTATTTTGCTGCCATGTAATTCACAGCAGTAAGTTAGTCAATGGGCTACCAATTAAGCAGACTGCTTTGTCCTGGATGAGATCAATCTTCTTTCATGTTGTAGCTGCATTCATCCAGGCAAACGAAAGGTATTCCATCAAACACTCGACATATTTCTTGAGGGTGATAGAAAGACTGTTCAAGAAGTGAGACATTTGCTACAAAATACCACCCTCTGACCTGCTCCTACATCTTGGTAAACCTCACCAGTGGTTAAATTAATGAATTTGAATTTTGCCTACCTATTCCTTTTGTGGAATTAAATTTAAGGGTTATTTTTAAACCAAATAATTGATTTTAGAAAGTCGTGCATCGCAACTAAGTGCATGTTCAAAACTAAGAAAAATGACAAAATAATCTTATCAGAGCTGCAGTGCATCACTAAATCGGTTTATAAAAAGAGACGAGAAACATTACTTTGGTTTAATGTTATTTACCTAGATAGTGCCTGAGAAAATAGAAACTAATTTTGTCTGTTCTGTGTTGGAGATTTGCAAGTGATGAAATAGCAAAATGTGAAAAGGAGCAATTTTGTATTCATTGGTTTGTGTTTTGCCCCAGGTTGAAAGTAGACATTGCAAGAAATGTCAGGTGGAACAGTAGTTTTTTTTCTCTTGTTTTATGTGGATTAGCACAAATAATCAACTGAATTGGAAGCCCATGAGCCTCAATGTCAGTGATTCTCCAGTCTTCAAGCACCTCTGCCTTCAGCTTTCATCTGGAATGCTGAAGTTCCTGGATGATGACCTCCAGTTGGTTTGCCAATTTCCCTCACTCGTCAGTACTGAAAGGCTTTTGTGTTGCAGCAAGAAGGCTGGGACATTTGGATCCTTGGTGATAACAGAACAACAGCAGCTCTCATCCACCAATAAGATTGTACATTTGAGGAAGAACCAAAAGAAAGACTGAGAAGGAAATAAAAGGAAATATAATGAAATAACAGGAGATATAATGAATAAGAAACAGATGAAACCTGTGCTTGGATTCAGAGAGAGCTGGGAGAAATGAAGTAAAAAACAATATCTCTGACAAGTATCTACTACAATATACATAAGAATAGGATTCTATAATTTAACTTGATCTCTTACTCGGCTAGAGAAGTTGAGTGACATTGCAGAAACACAAACGTTTTCGTTAATAGCTTCCTTGCGCTTTTAAGTAAGAGCCCAATTTTGTATAATTGTGTTTAATGAATTTTTATTGCAGATAAGCATCAATTTGTCTCAATCCCTTATGGAGGCTACCAACAAGATTTCTTTGCAAAGCTATCAACGTGCAAGGTAACTCTCCTTCGTCACATTGTTGGATGATTTGCACATGAAGGTCGGAATGCACAATAATCTGAAAGGTAATTTGCCAGAAAATTCTGAATGCATCATTTGATGGAGAACAATTTCACAGCACAGCCTTGCTGCACTGTCTCTCCTATTGATGGACCACAAAACATCTGTAAAAGTCCACCATGATGACCTCTTTATATCACAATCCTGCCCATTAGCTCCCACGTTATAGTAAGCTGTGGTTCCCAATAGTCCAATTGGGGAGATAGAATCTGAATATAATGCGAGTGAATGTGGATCATAGAGCTTCTATTGCTTGTATTGTTTGAAAATATCTGAACTATTTTGTAATCTCTGCTTCATTCTTTGCTGAAAACAATATGTGCTAAAAATTAATTTCACTCCAAACATGAATAATCAAATAGAGAAAAGAGTTTAAGTTAAATAAAAATCACCATAATCAGTCAAAAATAGATTGATACTATCAATTGCTGGTTGTCCTATCACTGTTTCTTTATGAGATTTGGTACTTCAGGTTAGAGAATTACATCAAGAATTGGAAAACTAGAGCAAATGAGGTAGATAGTTGCCTGCTTGTGTAGCAAATTCTATGGATGACTTAAAATAGAGTTCTTTTAAAATAAAATGCAAGAATGAGAATCAAAAACAGAAGATTGTGGAACTATTCAGCAGATCAGTTAGCACCCTGTGGAGAGAACAGATGAAGTTAGAGTTACCAGGTGAGGGACTGTATTAAATCTTTCAAGGTTTCTATGTTTAATGTTTGATGTGCCTATTCCTTATCTGGCATTTGACCTATTGTGTACCATCTCAGTTTCAAAGAAGACATTGCATCAATCCTTAAATAAATCAATCTTAAGTCAATATTACCGGCTGTGTAAAATAAGCACGAGACTGTTAATTCTTTATCATTTAGCAAACTGAATTAAATAGTCAAAAATGATGAAATGGCACCAAAATTGAATTATATTTTAGCCAAAACAAGTCGACATCTAGGTTATGTAGGAGCTGTGAGGGAGCAGATCCTACGTCAAAACATTAATGACTTATCCCACTTTAGAAGTACCTTAATACTATTTTAATGAATATTTATTAACTTGAGTATTGAAAGTAGCATTCCAGTCAACTAGAACAATTTGTGACCTTTCCTCCACCTCTGGTGAGTGATACAAGATTTCAATTGAATTTTGTGCTCGATATAACTGCATTTTTTTTGTTAACTTTAATTTTTCAAAGCCTTGTGAAACTGAAAAACTGGGCATTTTTCTCAAGACTATCACTATCTACAGAAACTACAAAGACGTGTGTGTTACCTGACATGCCTGAATGAAACCTACAGTGGATATTTTGGAACATGTTTGATACATATTTCACCCATAAGATTACAATTGACTGGGCAGTAATTTTGAGAAAAGATCCATTTTGCATGATTTAATATTTCATAGTATGTAGTCCCTATTGGGAGATTGCAAAACATTTTATACAAATTGTTCACATTAAATATGCATTGAATTTTTTTTACATTGGTTCATTAAATAATAACACCTACTGTTATTTAACAAGCAGTTAACAAGTACAGTTTGTCCTGACCATTAGGCAGTTTTGACTGCCAGTTACCTGTACCTCTTTTTAGTTGCAAAATTTCTTTGTGCTGATAATCAAGCATAAACACTTGTTTATTAATCAATTCATGTTAACACATATGAAACTGCATAAAAGAGTGCTTTCAGGATGAACATTTGAATTAGTCAATTTTGGGGCTAGTGCAAAAGACAAACTTGAGTCAATTAGTAAAGAAATAGTAATGCAGCAAATAATGGGATGACAAGCCAACAAATTCCTTTGTCCTAATGGGCTCTACCTTCAAGTTTTTGAAGAGGTGGTGACAGAAATAATGGATACATTGGTTTTGATTGTCTTGAATGGTCCCTGTTTACTGGAAGGTATCAAATACACGTTTGCCAGTTCAGAAAGACGGTAAAGAGTATCCTGGGAACATAGCTCACTGAATCTATCACAGTAGTAATGAGAATGCTAAAATCCATTGTTAGGAATGTCAAATTGGGTATATGGAAGGGAAATTATATTTGACATACCTGTAAAAGTCTTATGTTTCAGGTTATAACCAGCAGGATGGATTAAGGAAACCAGTATATGCAAGTTGTAAAGGTTTCAGACTCCATGTTAACGTAGGTCCTCTCAAAGCGTAACATGCTGACTGACATATTATGCTAATATAATAATAATCACACAAAGAGGACTGGTAATTAAAACAATATGGGCCGTTTTATTTGAAGAAATCCAACTGTATTTAGCATTATTTAGAAGGCTAATTAACATGTCTGATCTCAAGGTCTCCTGGTCTCTTCTGCCAGAAAATCACTTGAGTATATATGTCACATCTTCTATGGAGACAAATCAGAGTTGTTCTGAAGAAGAGTCACTCCACCCAAAACATTAACTCGGATTTCTTTCCACAGATGCTGCCAGATCTACTGAAAATTTCCAGCAATTTCTGTTTTTGGTTCAGATTTCCAGCATCTACAATTCTTTTAGTTTTTTACAATGCATCCTGTCTGGCAACGTACAGCAGTTTTAAATAGTTCCTTTAAAGTTATGCTAAATCAAGAAGTAGGAAAGACTCTCCCTTTTGTTACAAACTCAGCTGCTGTGTGCTTTGAAGGTTTGGAAGGGTTTAAGCATTCTGATGGTGTTGGGATGTGAATCATTGTTTAGCAGGGTGGGTTAGGTTTTATTGGTGGGTCACTGCTGTTACTCACTAGAAACTAAATAGCAGGACAACATTGGGGTAAGAATCTAATAAGGATCTGGGTAAGTATCACACAACCGGAGAAGAAAAAAATTAGTGCAAGCACCTGACTCCAGTATCAGAGATATTTGGTGGGGCTTTGGCAGCACATTGAATGTTTAAGCATTCTGGGCAATAGCCATACATGTTCATGGATCTGGTTTTTCTAAAGGCCAACAATGGTACATGTAGCACACTTGAAGCTGTTTGAATTGGAATATCCAGCCCAGGATGTTTTTGAGAATAAGGGCTTTCATTCAGGAACGTTCTGCCACTTGCTTCACCTGCTGCTGTTTGCGTATATAATGTACGCAGCAAACTGTCCCAATATTTCTCAGGACTATAAGGATTATTCACCAACTTCAGTTCACGCTTTAGGAGATTCTTAATTTTAGAAAAGGTTCAAAACATACTCAGATTATCATCAGTTATTTAATCTGTATAATCTAATCAGAAGCACAATAGTTAATGCAGAAATAACCATGGAGAGCTATTATAAACTGTGAGCCACCCTCCCACCTCCTGTGATCACACTAGTAATTATAGCCATGGACCTTTCACAATCTGATAGGCGGTCAAACAAAGAAAACAGTAGGATCAGACATGTCCCTCTACTGTTTCCCCAGGTGTGCAACTTAATACAGTTTTGACTGGCAGTTAATTAGTTGTAGAAGCTTAAACCTGCTTCTGTCCCCATTATAGCTCCAGGTATATATGCTCACTTTCAAAAAAACACTTTTTAATTTCAAAGCTCTACCTTTGCTGTCATGGTTCCAGATAAAGATAGCAAGTACTTGATCATTCAGAAGTGAGACTGGAATGACTGGAATGATTTGTGACAGAGGATGTGAATAATGGATAATAAAATGTAGAGCAGTAATGCTGGCTTTCGTGGGCAGTGTTTTGATCCATTTACTTGCTTTAAAGAAGAAATATCAATTAATATTATTCCAATAGGTGACTACTAGTGCAGCAGCTTAGCTGTTATCAATTGCTACTAAGTCTCAACAAAGCAATGGAACTAGACGGCATTGACTGGGGCATTGGAAAAGATAACCACAAAAGCAGCCCTGCTGACCCTGCGAAGTCCTCCTTACTAACATTTGGGGGCTAGTGCCAAATTTGGGAGAGCTGTCTCACAGACTAATCAAACAATAGTCTGACATAGTCATAATCTTGGAATCAAACCTGATAGACTGTGTCCCAGACACCACTATCACCATCCCTGGGTTTGTCTTATCCCACTGGCAGGGCAGATCCAGCAGAGGTGGCAACGCAGTGGTATACAGTTTGAAGGGAGTTGCCTTGGGAGTCCTTAACATTGAATCCAGATCCCATGAAGTCCTGTGGCTTCAGGTAAAACATGGACAAGGAAGCCTCCTGCTGATTTCCATGTACTGTCCTCCCTCAGCGGATGAATCAGTACTCCGCCATGTTGAACAAGGCTTAGAGTAAGCAGTGAGGATGGCAAGGGTACAACATGTACTCTGGACAGGGAATTTCAATGTCCACCCATGAAGAGTGGCTCCGCAGCAGTACTACAGATCGAGCTAGTCAGTTCAACATTCCTGATGAAGAGCTTATGCTCGGAACATCAACCCTCCTGCTTCTCGGATAGTATCAGTAAGTGTGATCACCGCACAGTATTTGTGGAGATGAAGCCCCTCTTTCACATTTTTGTGTGACATGATCATTGTGCTAAATGGGATGGACTCCGAACAGATCCAGCAACTCAAGACTGGGCATCCATGAGGCACTGTGGGCCATCAAGAGCAGCACAATTGTACTACTTCAGCATAATCTGTAACCTTATGGTCTGGCATATTTCCCACTCATCCATTGCCACCAAGCCATGGGAGCAGCACCTGGCATACCTGAAGATAAGGTGTAAACCTGGTGAAGCCATCAAACAGGATTACTTGCATACAAACCAGCATAAGCAGCAAGTGATAGACAGAGCTAATCGATCCCACAACCAATGGATCAGATCTAACCCCTGCAGTCCTCCCACATCCAGTCATGAATGATGATTGAACAATTCACTGGAGGAGGAGGCACCACAATTATCCCCATCCTCAATGGAGAAAAGGCCCAGCACATCAGTGCAAAAGGTAAGGTAGAAGCCTTTACAGCAATCTTGGCATGCAGAAGTGCCGAGTGGATGATCCATCTCGGCCTGCTCCAGTGGTCCCTGGCATCACAGATGTCAGTCTTCAGCCAATTGGATCCACTCCACAAAATATCAAGAAATGGTTGGGGACATTGGATACCACAAAGGCTATGGCCTCTGATAGCATTCCAGCAATTGTATTAATGACTTGCTCTCCAGAACTTGCCACTCCCCTAGCCAAGCTGTTCCAGTACAGTTACAACATAAGCAACTAACAGATAATGTGGAAAATTGCCCAGGTACGTCCTACACATAAAAAGCAAAACAAATCCAACCTGGCCAACGACCGCATCATCAGTCTACTCTCGATCATCAGTAAAGTGATGGAAGGTGTCATCAACAGTGCTATCAAGTAGGACCTACTCAGCAATGACCTGCTCAGAATCATCCTTTTTGGGTTCCACCAGGGCCATTCAGCTCCTGATCTCATTACAGCCTTGGTTCAAACATGGACAAAAGAGATGAATTCCAGAGGTGAGGTTGAAGTGTCAGCCCTTGGCATCAAGGCTGTATTCAAGTAGATGTGGCGTCAAGGAGTCCTAGTAAAACTGGAATCAATAGGTATCACGGGACAAACTCTCTGGTGGTTGGAGTAATACCTGACACAAAGAAGATGGTCATGGTTGTTGGAGGTCAGTCATCTCAGCTCCAGGACATCTGTTCAGGAATTCCTCAGGGTAGTATCCTAGGTGCAACCATCTTCAGCTGCATCATCAATGACCTTCTTTCCAACTTAAGGTTAGAAGTGGATATATTTGGCAATGACTGCACAATGGTCAGCACCATTCATGACTCCTCAGATACTGAAGCAATCCGTGTTCAAATGCTACAAAATGTGGAAAATATCCATCCATGGGCTGACAAATGGCAAGCAACATTTGAGCCAACAAATAGAGTAATAGAGATGTACAGCATGGAAACATCTCCAACCTGTCCATGCTGACCAGATATCCCAACCCAGTCTAGTCCCACCTGCCAGCACCTGGCCCATACCCCTCTAAATCCTTCCTATTCATATACCCATCCAAATGCCTCTTAAATGTTGCAATTGTACCAGCCTCCACCACATCCTCTGACAGCTCATTCCATACATGTACCACCCTCTGCGTGAAAAAGTTGCCCCTTAAGTCTCTTTTATATCTTTCCCCTCTCACCCTAAACCTATGCCCTCTAGCTCTGGACTCCCTGACCCCAGGGAAAAG